>NC_064638.1:279748954-280076454 GCF_023864345.2 Schistocerca serialis cubense
CTTTTGCCCAGAAGGCGGATCCCAGGCACAAATGCCATATGCACATTTCATTTCTCTTTCTTAATACTTATCCGGTTAACCACAAGTTTGATGTCCTTCTTATCGCCACTTTCATCAGTTAACGTAATGGCAAGTAGGGACGGGAAAAACTGGTCTGTTAAAACCAGTACTGCTAATTCAGTTCTGAATAACCAGTATTTCTCTGTATTTGTCTGGCCTTGGTTATAAGAGGTGTTTTTTTATTATTTTTTCTAATGACCTCTCCTACACAACAAGCCAGCACACACCTTAGATATTTTTTTTAAAAATCACCTCATGAGAGCTGCTTGTTATATGCAAAGAGGCTACACAGAGGAAGTTTTGTAGAATTATCTTGAATAGTTTATGAAAAATGATGCATATATTGTTTATTGAAAATAATTTATTTAAATTCCATGGAAAGTGAAACATAAATAATCCAAGGAACTCAACAGTAAATGTTATAATTTCATTGTAAAGTGGCAACGGCCTTGCACCTTACATGAGTCCATTTAACGTGACACTTTAGGTTTTGTTGGAGCAATACTCTAAATTACGGTGTAGGAAATCTATGTGGAAACGCATCGCCACTCGAGAATTGCGCGATTTTGAAATTATAAGATTTTGCGGAAAGGCAATACGCGAGATAGAGCTCGGTTACCTCCCCGCCTAGCCACCGAAGGCCACAGCCTAACGGTATGAATGGTGAATTGGGGGATTTCTGTGATCCGTTTAGAGAGGCCACAGTGGTCGCCAACCTCTGAAGGACGTGCGGCTGCAGGTGTTCAAGTGTTTACCAAAACAGAGCAGTGGATAGCTGTACGGGCTTTCCTGTGCGTGCTCTCGCCTATGTCCGACTAATTTTACGCCTTCGAGTAACTCAAGTGGGGCAGGAGTTCCGAATAACAAACTTTCAATGGAAGAATCTGTGTTCGCTACGACGGGGAATCTTGCCGGGAAAATTTCGAGTGGTCTCTTGGGAGAAAACCTCCAGTAAACGTGTTATTGCCCACAGCTGTGGTTCTTCCCAGCCGGCGAGGGCGGAGTTTACTTGTGAAATTTTGTAGAAATAAAAGAATGGCGGAAAAGAGTTTTGTTCCCAGGCCGTACATTGGTCAGCAATGGCAAACTGGGTATTTTGAGAGTTTCTAGTCATGTGATTCCCTCGGTAAAAGTTGAGGGGAGAAAACAAAGGTGAAGAGTGATCTTGCTGGACTCTCGGTAGAGGTCTTCCGTTCTGGGCTCTCGTACTGAGAGGACGTTAGCCAAGACGTCTCCCGTCTTGGTCTTTCGTTTTGAGTGGACGTTAGCCGAGCCAGCTCTTTGCTGCCGCGAAGACCGTTGCAAATAGAGAAGTTTATGGACAGCGGTCTGTTGTCCGAGTAGTGTAGGAGTGTACTTTCCGAGACGCCACACGCCAACCGCACAGCCGCGCCATCGCCGTCGGAGACCGCCGCTGCAACAGGAACATTACGGTGAGATCGGTCCCGCTTCGGCCTGTGTTAGGAGTAATGTTAAATAGTTGGATCACTTGCTGTTTCCACAGAGGTTACACGGTACTTTGGGGTGTAGTGGTTCTTCGTATTTTACGTTTTGTTTCGATGTCAGTCGGTCATCCAAGTTGTAAGAGATCGCGTTTTCGACCAATTTTAACACAGTTCACTGCCAATGCCAGTCAGGAGGATAATTTGTAAATTGTTCATTGTGTTTTATTCAGCATTGACCTGAAGGTTATAATAACATTATTGTGATTCAGTAGAGCCTTTACTTTCAGTAGTTGATCCTGATTTCAACCTTTTGCTTTATTTTATTTTTGTGTTTGTGTTTGATGTCATTGAACGCCCTAAGTGTTCGTGATCGTTCATGTTTCGAAGTAAAAAACAGTTGTGATTTATCGTCAACGCTCCCACCGCAGATTAATTAGGGGTGACAGGGCCACATTTAAATCTAGCGTTATCCATTTTTGCGCACAATTCCACTCGCAGTTTCTCTGTAAGTTGTTTGTCGGGGGCGAACACATGCAAAAATCAGACAAGCAACGAGTGGGCTGCTACATCATGTAAAGAATGGTACAAAAATTCAATGCAGTATCTTCAAATCTTCAAAACTGTGGAGTTGATGGATCTTTCACATCTTTCGAATAGTGTGTGTTTTTCACGAACGTCCCTCTTAAGATACAGCATTGTCCTCATTTACACGATTCCATAGCCAGTCTGCAGACCTGTGTTCACAGCCACAGTGCTTAGTCAGACACTGTTAATGGTCCGGAATACATTTTCACTCTATAGCGGATTGTGCGCTGATCTGAAACTTCCTTCGAGCAGATGCGCAAAACTATATACCTATATCTCTGACGTCGATTTGTTGTAGAATTTTAGAACATGTTTTTTGCTCGAGTATCATGTCGTTTTTGGAAACCCAGAATCTACTATGTAGGAATCAACATGGATTCCGGAAACAGCGATCGTGTGAGACCCAACTCGCTTTATTTGTTCATGAGACCCAGAAAATATTAGATACAGGCTCCCAGGTAGATGCTATTTTTCTTGACTTCCGGAAGGCGTTCGATACAGTTCCGCACTGTCGCATGATAAACAAAGTAAGAGCCTACGGAATATCAGACCAGATGTGTGGCTGGATTGAAGAGTTTTTAGCAAACAGAACACAGCATGTTGTTATCAATGGAGAGACGTCTACAGACGTTAAAGTAACCTCTGGCGTGCCACAGGGGAGTGTTATGGGACCATTGCTTTTCACAATATATATAAATGACCTGGTAGATAGTGTCGGAAGTTCCATGCGGCTTTTCGCGGATGATGCTGTAGTATGCAGAGAAGTTGCAGCATTAGAAAATTGTAGCGAAATGCAGGAAGATCTGCAGCGGATAGGCACTTGGTGCAGGGAGTGGCAACTGTCCCTTAACATAGACAAATGTAATGTATTGTGAATACATAGAAAGAAGGATCCTTTATTGTATGATTATATGATAGCGGAACAAACACTGGTAGCAGTTACTTCTGCAAAATATCTGGGAGTATGCGTGCGGCACGATTTGAAGTGGAATCATATAAAATTAATTGTTGGTAAGGCGGGTACCAGGTTGAGATTCATTGGGAGAGTGCTTAGAAAATGTGGTCCATCAACAAAGGAGGTGGCTTACAAAACATTCGTTCGACCTATACTTGAGTATTGCTCATCAGTGTGGGATCCGTACCAGATCGGTTTGACGGAGGAGATAGAGAAAATCCAAAGAAGAGCAGCGCGTTTCGTCAGAGGGTTATTTGGTAACCGTGATAGCGTTACGGAGATGTTTGATAAACTCAAGTGGCAGACTCTGCAAGAGAGGCGCTCTGCATCGCGTTGTAGCTTGCTCGCCAGGTTTCGAGAGGGTGCGTATCTGGATGAGGTATCGAATATATTGCTTCCACCTACTTATACCTCCCGAGGAGATCACGAATGTAAAATTAGAGAGAGTAGAGCGCGCACGGAGGCTTTCAGACAGTCGTTCTTCCCGCGAACCATACGCGACTGGAACAGGAAAGGGAGGTAATGACAGTGGCACGTAAAGTGCCCTCCGCCACACACCATTGGGTGGCTTGCGGAGTATAAATGTAGATGTAGATGTAGATGTACAACTGTGTCCCGGACCGGGACTAGAAACATGCGACCGATTCCTTTCGCGGGCAACCCACACACGCGGCACAGTAAGTAAAGTTGTGAGGGTGGATCGTTTGTCATGCCTGGATAGATTAATATGTAGGCCACTTTATGGCAAAATGAGAAGGTCCTAGGTCCGATTCCCTGTCCAGCATGCAGCTTGAATCTTCCAGGACCTTTCACTGGTTATGGTGAAAGCTCACTTCAGTCTTAAGTTGTGTAAATTATGACATTGCGAAAATTGTGGGAGACTGTTGCTATGACAGTTCTTAAATCAACTGCATCCACTTTCGCTTCTCAAATTTTTGGTGAGAATTCATTTCAGGAGGTTCATTTCTCTGTTTACAATGTCTTCTCCAAAACGACGTACTGATGCCAATATATTATTATTATTCTATTAAAATGATTTATATATTTTATTATTATTATTATTATTATTGAACTCTTATATATCTAAGGTGAGCATCACGGTAAGTTAAATTTGTGTGAGGGGGAAGAGTGGAGCAGAGACACTATCAACAGTGTTACTAGAACCAAACCCTGGATCTGGGCCTGCGTAAGGAACGAACTCATGTTCGTTATCGGTTTCTGAAACGCTTGAATTTTTTTCGTTATCACTGAGTGATAGGGCGCAGTGTTTTAATACTGGGCACGTATTCGGTAAGACAGTCGTTCAAATTCTTGTTCGCTCAACCACGATTTCGCTAAATGGTTAAAGGGGATGCAAGGAGGGTTACTTCGTTTAAGTGCACGGCCGATACCCTTTCTCTGTCCCAGCTTGTGCAGTGGTCTATCCTATGCAGGTCGTTCTGCATTTCGCTACTGTCTTCTGGCACTGCACCTTCCCTCTGTTCTAATTGTTGTGTGTAGATGACTGTTATATGTGAAAAGTAAAACCCAAGGACGAAGACACTCCGTTGTAGTCATGAAACTGTAGTGTGTCACAGGAGTGGTAGGGTGGTGGGTAGGGGACAAGGGGGTTTGAAGTAACGTGTGGGGGGGGGGGGGGGGGGGTGTTAGCGACAGCAGTCGGGCCAACTCCGCCAGGCACATTCCAGCTGAGCGAGGGATCGTGTAAAACCTCACGGAGGTAATCAGCGAAATAGGAGTCGTAGCGTAGACGTCTTTCAATCACGGTATGTGCATTCTGTAGGAGGAAACAAAGATCGAGCCGCGATTTTACCCGGTCGTCATAAAGGTAGGCAACAATCCATCCTCTGACCCATACTATCGCATGAGTCTTGGCTGCAGCGAAACACACGTCCTCCCTGCGAATTAAAGCGTATGAGTAGACCACGCATCGAGGAGCAAGGAGGACACAGATTACCATTTGCCACCCCAGCGTCCAGACTTCACAAAAACCGACGCAGGTCAGGCGATGGGCGGCATCGTTCACCGAGAGACAGGTGCAGAATGAAGGAGTGTCCATGAAAGCAGTTGCATGTAAACGCTGGTTAGTGGCAAATTTTCCAGAGACGACGTGATACCACGTCGATCGTGCTGATGTCGGGGGGTAAGACTGATGAAGGTTGCGCCATACTGCAGTCCATCCCGTTAATGATTAAAATGGCTCTGAGCACTATGGGACTTAACATCTGAGGTCATCAGTCCCCTAGAACTTAGAACTACGTAAACCTAACTAACCTAAGGACATCACACCCATCCATGCCCGAGGAAGGATTGGAACCTGCGACCGTAGCAGTCACGCGATTCGGGACTGAAGCGCCTAGAACCGCTCGGCCAACGCGGCCGGCCCGTTAATGGATACTGAATTTTAACGTTGTTGCAATGTACGCCGCAATGTAATTGAATGTGGAAATCTTTTGAGCAGCCGGCAGATGTGGCCGAGCGGTTCTAGGGACTACAGTCTGCAACCGCGCGACCGCTACGGTAGCAGGTTCGATTCCTGCCTCCGGCATGGATGTGTGTGATGTCCTTAGGTTAGTTAGGTTTAAGTAGTTCTAAGTTCTAGGGGACTGATGACCTTAGAAGTTAAGTCCCATAGCGATCAGAGCTATCTGAACGACTTTTGGGCTGGGGGACGCGCGCATGGAAGGCCACTGCGTACATGGCTAAGGTCCACGAAGAAGACAGATACGAAGAAGACAGACAGATACACGATTCCTACCGAAAGATTCGAACCAGCTTACTTCCGAGTCGAGCGTCACATCGCACAGGCGCCCGCTAGCAACATCGGCTAAGCAAGTGGGAGTCGTCACGACTTTTGGCTGTAGCTGCTCGTGGATCAGACTGATCGGTTCGCTGTTTGTGTCGACAGGACCCTGGCTGGCGAGGACAGTCTGCTGGTGGCGGTGAACCTGGGCACGGAGAACCAGTCGGTCGACCTCAAGGCCATGCTGCCGCTCGCCCATCACTTCACCGTCCTCACCAGATCTGTCAGCAGCCCTCTAACTGAAGGGTGAGTACTTGCTCCTCACAATACGTACACTGTACATTCCACCGAACAAAACCAAGCACGCAACTGCCTTTCATTTGTAAATGTGATCGTGGAACTGCTTTACCCTACTTCCATGCTCTAATACTGCCTTTTTGTGTGTCAATGACATTTAAGTTTTTACTTGTACCCCTAAAGAATTAGCTACGATTTTTAAGACTGTCTTGTTCGGGAGTGGACCTTAATGTTCACGATTTATTCCAGCTTTTCTCACAGTCTTTTGCATTAACTTAAGCAGTATCACAAAAATGTTGTTGTTTATCATCGCCAGTTTACTGCTCTGTGAGTAGACCGTTTGTTGCCACTTCCCGCCAAAAATTTCTTTATTTTTTATGCTTTTCTGTACACAGACTTGTGTTGCATGTGTCGTCTTTTCCTGTCGCGCCCACACATAGATGTTCATTGTCATCACGACAGTTAGCGACGCCGAAAATCACGGACCCAACACTAATCGCTGCAGTTTTCGAAACGTTTCACACCCTGATCCGTATCTAAACGTGCTGCTGTTGACTTACCCTTTCCAGATAGAAAATCATATACAGGGAGAAAGAAAACTCCACCGACGAACTTTCGGAGTTGGTAGTATGGACCAAGAAAAAAAGAAAAGTGCAGTGAACATGGGCTCTTGAATGCGTACTTTAAGATCTATGAGCAATTGTTCGTCTTTGATACTGTAAAACACATCTCTTCTACTGAATCTTTGTTTTCGGTATTTTGGGAGGAGGTAGTACGGACCAATACAGGAGAAAAATGTCCGGTAAACACGGGTTCTAAAATGAATACTTTAAGAACTGTGAGCACTTGTCCAGTAGAATAAGTGTGTTTCACGAGAAGGAAAGTAAAGCAAGTGTTCATAGTTCTTAAGATATGCGTTTTTGAGTCCAGATTTGTTAGACTTTTTTTTCTCGTTCGCGTCCATATACTACCTCTGAAAATTCGGTAGTTGCAGAGTTCTGTATCACCCTACATGTTTAATGTTTAGTTGAAATGATTCCTGCTGTTCCGAAACTATGGTTCAATTCACCACTTTCCTAACGCCACTACATAAAATAGTGCTAGTGATACCAAACTACATCCATCATATGATAAAAAGTATCCGGACACCCCCAAAAACATACCTTTTTCATATTAGGTGCATTGTGCTGCCACCTTCTGCCAGGTACTTCATATCAGTTGCCTCACTAGCCATTAGATATAGTGAGAGAGCACAATGGGGCGCTCCGCAGAACTCAACGGACTTCTAACATCGTCAGGCGATTGAGTGTAACTTTTGTCACACGTCTGTACACAAGATTTTCACACTCATAAACATCTCTAGGTCCACTTTTTCCGATGTGATAGTGAAGTGGAAACGTGAAGGAACACGTACAGCACAAAGCGTACAGGCCGACCGCGTCTGTTGACTGACAGAGACCGCCGACAGTTGAAAAGGGTCGTAATGTGTAATAGGTAGACATCTACCCAGACCATCAGACAGGAATTCCAAACTGCATCAGGATCCACTGCAAGTACTATGACAGTTAGGCGGGAGGTGTGAAAACTTGGATTTCATGGTCAAGTGGCTGCTCATACGCCACACACCACTCCGGAAAGTGCCAAACGACGCCCCGCTTGCTGTAAGGAGCGTAAACATTGGCCGATTGAACAGTGGAAAAACGTTGTGTGGAGTGACGAATCACGGTACACAATGTGGCGATCCGATGGCAGTATGTGGGTATAGCGAATGCCCGGTGAACGTCATCTGCCAACGTGTGTAGTGCCATCAGTAAAATTTGGAGGCGACGGTGTTAAGGTGTGGTCGTGTTTGTACGTGGAGGGAGCTGAACTCCTTGTTGTTTTGCGTGGCATTATCACAGCACAGGCCTACAAGGATGTTTTAAGCACATTCTTGCTTCCCACTGTAGAAGAGCAATTCGACGATGGCGACTGCATCTTTCAACGCAATCGAGCACCTGTTTATAACGCACGGTCTTTGCCGGAGTGGTTACACGACAATAACATCCCTGTAATGGACTGCTCTGCACGGAATCCTGACCCGAATCCTATAGAACACCTTTGGGATGTTTTGGAGTGTCGACTTCGTGCCAGGCCTCACCGATCGATATCGATTCCTCTCCTCAGTGCAGCACTCCGTGAAGAATGGGCTGCCATTCTCCAAGAAACTTTCCATCACGTGCTTGAACGTATGCCTGCGAGAGTGGAAGCTGTCATCAAGGCTAAGGGTGAGCCAACTCTATATTATTCCAGCATTACCGATGGAGGGCGCCACGAACTTGTAAGCCATTACCAGCCAGGTGTCCGGATACTTTCGATCACATAGTGTATGTAACAACTACAGTTGAAATTGTGTCAGGCATTCCAGAGTTGTACTGGAAAGTAAAATGTCATACACTACTGGACATTAAAATTGCTACACCACGAAGATGTCCTGCAACAGACGCGAAATTTAAACGACAGGTAAAAGATCCTGTGATATACAAATGATTAGCTTTTCAGAGCATTCACACAATGGCGACACAGTGGCGACAACTACAGCGTGCTGACATTGCTGCTCGCGTTGGTCGAGATCCAATGACTGTTAGCAGAATATGGATTCGGTGGGTTCAGGAGGGTAATACGGAACGCCGTACTGGATCCCAACGGCCTCGTGTCACTAGTAGTCGAAATGATAGGCATCTTATCCGCATGGCTATAACGGATCGTGCAGCCACGTCTCGATCCCTGAGTCAACAGATGGGAACGTTTGCAAGACAACAACCATCTGCACGAACAGTTCGACGACGTTTGCAGCGGCATGGACTATCAGCTCGTAGACCATGGCTGCGGTTACCCTTGACACTGCATCACAGACAGGAGCGCCTGCGTGGTGTACTCAATGACGAACCTGGGTACACGAACGTCAAAACGTCATTTTTTTCGGATGAATGCAGGTTCTGTTTACAGCATCATGATGGTCTCATCCGTGTTTGGCGACATCACGGTGAATGCACATTGGAAGCGTGTATTCGTCATAGCCATACTGGCATATCACCCGGCGCGATGGTATGCGGTGCCATTGGTTACACCTCTCGGTCACCTCTTGTTCGCATTGACGGCACTGTGAACAGTGGACGTTACATTTCAGATGTGTTACGACCCGTGGCTCTACCCTTTATCCGATCCCTGAGAAACCCTACATTTCAGCAGGATAATGCACGACCGCATGTTGCAGGTCCTGCATCGGCCGTTCTGGATGCAGAAAATGTTTGACTACTGCCCTGGCCAGCACATTCTCCACATCTCTCATCAACTGAAAACGTCTGGTCAATGGTGGCCGAGTAACTGGCTCGTCACAATACGCCAGTCACGACTCTTGATGAACTGTGGTATCTTGTTGACGCTGCATGGGCAGCTGTACCTGTACACGCCATCCAAGCTCTGTTTGACTCAATGCCCAGGCGTATCAAGGCCGTTATTACGGCCAGAGGTGGTTGTTCTGGGTACTGATTTCTCAGAATCTATGCACCCAAATTGCGGAAAAATGTAATCAGATGTGAGTTCTAGTATAGTATATTTATCCAATGAATACCCGTTTATCATATGCATTTCTTCTTGGTGTAGTAATTTTAATGGCCAGTAGTGTAGAAGTATACAGCTTGTTTCACTACCTCTATTACAGGGTTTTACAATTTGTAGCGGGTACATAGTAGATAATGATTTGGAAAGCAACCCATGGCCTTCAATGTACCGTTTGGATGTAAAATAAGTTTGAAAGTCGAATCACTTTCATGTGCCCAGCTTCACAGTACGCACACAACAAAGGCTCTGAGCTCCGACCTGTGTGCTCTACAGGCGCCCATGCTCGTCATCGGGTTCTCTTCTACGTGACGTAAGACGTTCTCATCAAAGTGTAGAGTCCATGGAACACCAGTCAACCCTCCTGGTAGCGAACGACCAGTTTCTTGCAGCCGTTGATGCCCTATTTTCAGTGTGTGTGTGCACGGTGAAGCGACAGATTTGGACGGGGCCCAAGCTTCAAACTTATATTATATTCAAACGGCGCGTTTCCAGACATTTGTTTTTTTATCACATCTTTGTTGGCTACGTCCCCTCTACAACCCTTACAACAGAGTGTAATAGGAAATGTGAAAAACCCTATGTATACAGAGCGTGTCCCAATTGATAGCGAAAAAGTGACAGATGAATAGAAGAAGAAACGTTCTAGTAAACATGGCCCACAAACCACCCATCTGCGAGATAGCTGCGAATGGGCTGTTAAGAACCTTTAGTAGGGAATATTTTACTACTCAGTACTAATGTGTATCAATAAAGGGCGGAGACTTTCCCCACGGCTTACAGTAAAAAGAAATACAGTGCTGGTTCAGCATGCTACATGTTACAATACACTGCAAACTCGCACCTGTTAAAGGATATGTGTCAGTTTATCCTCGCATTTGGATGCAATAGTGCATTCGTGTCTGCAGCGAGTTACGAATCCCTTCAAACACTTGCGAATCCTCACGTAAATCATGAAAGGAAGCTTCATTTCTTCAACCTGATAAACGCAAGTGCTGTTCATCCCAGGAGGAATAGTTCTGAGGAGAGAGGTTAGTTGACATTAGAGGCCCAGGTACAGACCATGCGTGACTTGTCCACGGTGGAACATATTGATGCAACAGATATCGTCTTACATTAGCAGCAAAACGCGCCAGTGCCGCTTCATGCCTGTAACCAGTTCCCCAAACGTGGTCCATGAGTGAAATATCAGCTAAATTAGATGGGAAATATATCGTAAGGTTTAAATTCAAGTAAATTTCTACTAACTAGGAGATTATTCCGTACTGAGATGACTGGCAACTGCTGATCACGCGCAAGTGGATGGCTCCAGCCCTATGTTAACTGGAATGTTTTTGCTGCTATATTGCTGACTTCTAAAATTGATACGCCATCAAGGCCGACACCAGGTATAGCATAAGGCAAAAATTTCTGTGTTTTGCTTCTAAATTTTAATTTATAAATTATGTACAGCAGTTTGTAGACTGATCAATAATTATTGGTTCTATGTGTGTAAAAAAATCTTGGTTAAGGAGAATCCCACTGCATTGTAATATGTCGCTGTTAAGCCATCATAAAAGCTGCCTTTCTGTTTTTGATTGTTTTAAAAGCTTCTTCTAATTGTGCTAGTATCGGTAAATCTATCCGTTTCCACCTTCATACATCTCTGCTTTTTCCGTTAAGGTATTGTGATACCGTATTTGTAATGTTCTTCCCATTGTTTTTCGTTGATTGTGTTAATGTTTAATGTGTTCTTTTTTCTGTTAAACGTTTGATTGCTTTATAGGCAATAGTCCATGAATGTAATTTTGTAAGTTACTTATGCAATCCTTAACGCAACTGCCTGGCACGGATTTTTTTTTCTCCCTCCAGCAGCCAGCTGGCAGCAGGGCTGTCGGGGAGTATATTTCCCCTCTGGTGTGAGGCTTTTGTTTGTGAAGAAATCTTGTCCGGGAAGGACTTGTATGTTAAGCGCCGCAATGCAGTGCATTGACTGAAAGTGTTTCACGTGAAATGACAAAATAGAAGTATTCTGGTCGCCAAAGAATATTGATGTATGGTTCATAAATGCATACAGAATCAGCAAGTGCTGTACGGAGATTATGTCAAGAGGAATTTCTTGATGTTCAGGTTTCTAATTGGAGTACGATTCATTGATTGATAAATTTCGTGAACAGGTACGTAAGGTTCTCACTGAAGAACGTCTGGATAACATTGGGCATGCTCTGAAAAGGTCTCCTAGAAAATCTGATCGAAGGCTTTCTCAGCAAATGTGAATTGGCTGTGGCTCTGTCTGAACGGCTACAAAGTTGCTGGTTACGACCAACTGCAGTGTAGCAACTTAAACTTTGTAACCATGCTAAAAGATTGCGGTTTTATGAATGGATTTTGAATAGGGTGCATGACGGAGAAATTGACCTTCACCTGCGTTAAGAAAAATTATGCTTCCACCCAAGTGGATACGTTAATTCACAAAGAAACCGTTACTGACGTTCTGGAAGGTCTAATGTAATACACGAGGCCAGCCTGCATAATCAAAAAATAGGAGTCGGTGTGCCATTAGCATTGAGATAATAATAGCTCGTATTTTTTTACGGAAAACGTTTTATGGCCTTTTTAAGCCAGTTAACTAAGGGAGAACGTGCTTTCGTGATCTCAGCAGGACTCTGTGATGGCAAATATAGCCAAATTCTCATTACAGGAAATTGATGACACGTTTCAAGATAGAGTTATCAGCATCAACTTATGGCCTCCTCGTTACCCCAATTTAATCCCCTGCTATTATTCTCTCTGGGCGAGCATTAAAAGACAAAGTCTAGAAATGAAATCCATACAGTTTAAATGACATAAAGCTATGGATCGTGAAGAAATTGATGCCATTTCTCAGATGGAACTACGGAATATTATGAGCAGTTTCGTATGTAGGTGTCAGAAATGATGGAACAACTAAAGAGAGAAAGTTTCATCATGCCCTTACTTGATACGCGTGAGCAATTTATTGTTATTTTCAAGTATTTATGTCATGTACGTTAGAAATAACTCACGCGACAAATCGTACTGTACTTAATGCTGATCTCCTGCCGACCGCGCCGCGGGAACAACAGCCGGCCTCGCCGGCTGACCGCACGCCGCAAAAGCGGTGGCCTTAACGACTGTAACGACCGACCACCCTGTTCATCTGTTCCAGCTTGCTGTGTGTGCTTTTTAAATTATCAGTTCATAATTGCTCATTTTCATTTGTATGCTGTTTTTAATCCTAGCGTTCTTCTTTGTACGTATTTTACATATGCTTCCTTTTTTTCCTCTTATAAATTTTTCTAATTTTTCGTTCGATGTAATTAACCTTATTATAATTCAGTTTACACATAAATGACATGATTAAATAATGCAATGAAGGAGCAAAAGACATCAAAAGAATAAAAAAAAAAGGACGATTATATAAAGATATTAATGTGTGCTGACGACTAGAATATAATTGCCATTTAAGAAGAAGAGTTGCAAATAAAGGTTTTAAATTGAACCAAATTGGCTAAAACTGTAATTACATAATTTCTATAGAAAAGACAAAAGTAATAGCATTCCGAGGAAGACAACAGGTGTGCTAAAAATAGTAACAAAAAAGAAAATCATCGATCAAGGAGACCTGTTTAACTAAGTGAACTGCGAAATTTCCTTTGACCATCATTATGACACAAAGAAGTCTTTCCGGGCGGGAAGGCGTGCCGGACCCCGGCACGAATCCGCCCAGCGGATTAGTGTCGAGGTCCGGTGTTCCGACCAGTCTGTGGATGGTTTTTTAGGCGGTTTTCCGTCTGCCTCGGCGTATGCGGGCTGGTTCCCCTTATTCCGCCTCAGTTACACTATGTCGGCAATTGCTGCGCAAACAGTTTCTCCACCTACGCGTACACTATGATTACCACGCAAACACGGGAGTTACACTCATCTGGTGTGAGACGTTCCCTGGAGGGATCCACTGGAGGCCTAACCTCACAGTTAACCTGGTTTCGGTGTGGGGCAGCGGTGGGGTGAGTGGACTGCTGTAGCCTGTTGTGGGGGTGTGAACCACTGCGGGCTACTGCGGGGATGATCGTTTCTAGGTCCCCAGTTCCATACAATACTATACAAAAAAGAAAAGAGCAAAATTTGAGGAAGTCTGTGGAAAAATTAAAATAAAATTAAACAAAAAGACAACTAACGAAATGCAATAAAATTATGTAAAACACTGCCTGTCCGAGTTCTACTTTACAGACCGGAGACTTAGATAGCAAAAAAGGAAGATGTAAATCGAATAGAGATTTCAGAAATGAAATTCTTCAGATCAGTTAAAGGATGAAGACTAGATTATAAAAAAGAAACGCAGATGTCAGAAATAAGCTTAAACATTTGAAATAACAGAAAAAATGGACTCATATAGCAGAACTGGAAGAAATATGTAGTCAGAATGGATCAAGTAAGATATGCCAAAAATGTTTTATGTTGTAAACCCAAAGGGCAAGGGATATAGGTCGGCCCAGGAAGCGGTTGAAATACGACTCTGAAGCCGGAACAGATTCGTCGAATCCACGAATCTGGATGTTGTTGCTGATAATGTATGTAAAAAAATTCGGCCCACACCTGCTGAATGGGGAAGACGTTTCAAGGCAGCGACTAAACTTTCGGCAATAGAGAAACAAATAATTTCGCTTACTCCCTATAAAGATATGATCGTAAGCAAGGCGTGTGACGTCACGGAGGACGCCAGCTCCTAATCCTTTTGCTGCTGTGTGCGTATATGCATGTCATGCTCCGCCGTTCTGCAGGTCTTGTGGACATACAAACGTGTGCCGCTTGGGTTTTCCTGCAGTCGAGGCCCACGAGAAAGGCCATGGTGCGTACGTCACAGCACGTGACACTGCAGGTCTTACGAGTGCCAGCAGCCGTCTGCGGCAGTGAACGAGTAAATATTTCAGACGAGTTTAATAATTCTAAACTGCGCGTTTAAATGCACAGGTCAGAGGTAAGACGTCTAATAGGTACCTTTTCAATTACATACTGATTTCCTGTGGGCCTGCTCGGAGCCGAGCGTTCGAGAAGTGTGGCGAACAAGCCGTCCAGTGTGACGCCGTAAGTTCGTTGCAGGGCCCATATATCTCGTTGGCTCCGCCAAAGGTGCTATTGACGTCTACATGGGCCCTGAGCTGCCGACCTCTTACTACTGTGGATGAGTTGCTTCCGTATCTTGGCGAATAAGGAAGTTTCGAATGTTTATCATACAATATATGTGCCTCTTTGAGTGCTATCATGGGCAAAAAATCTTGTTTCGATATCTTGAAACCTTCATGATGTCTGACGATTGTTATGAGCACATAATTCCCGATGCGCAGGGGATGAAATGTGCGTGTTGCACGCTACTGTCTATGGGATATAAAAATCAATAACTCAAGAACGAAATGAGATATCGTTCTGCTCTCAATTTTAAATAAAATCGATGTATTATCTACTTTTCAGACACTGCATTAAACGAGCTAAAATGGACGCTACGCCAAATTTACGGAATGCGTTTTTATCTCTGCAAAATCTTTTAAATTTCGTGCAATATATTACTTAATTTGATGCAGTGAATAGCTATGACAAATAACTGAAGGAAATTCAGTCCTTTATCGAGCTAAGCAATCAGACCGTAAATGTGCAAAAATCAAAATTTTTTCAGTTAATAATTTTCTTAAAATCGGATAAGAAAATAAATCCTAGCAACCGGAAAGTCTCCATGGACACATTACATGTGACTTGTCTCTCAGATATAAAAAATGGTTACTCGAGAACGAAATAAGATACTCTTTCGCACCCAATTTTAAGTAAAATTTCTATATGTTACACACGTTTAATTTAGTGTGACGCACAAGCGAAAATCAACCACACAAGAAGTGTACACTGTGCGTTTTTATCTCTGGAAACTCTTTAAAATTTCGAGCACAGTGTTGGTTAATCTGATACAGTGCAGTAAATTTGATGAATAACAAAAAGAAGTTCAGTCCTGTATCGAGAAAAAATAAAAGATTGTAAGATGCGAAAAATTCAAATTTTTTAAGTTAATTTTTTTGCTGCTGTTTCAAAGAATATGCTTTTATGCATGCTGCACATCGAAATTTTTGTTATTACTTATGCACTCAGACACGTTTCCCCTTTTTTACAAGGCATCTTCAGTGGGTATCCTGAAATATTACATAATTTGTCCATTTTTACACATAGCTTATGGTTTCACATCTAGGGTATAGATTTGAAAACAATTCCTTAACTTTTTTTATGAAATGGAAAGGCCCTTTCAGGTAACTTCTAACTCATTGCATCTAAGCAAACTGCTTTTCCTCATCTGCCAACCGGGTTGACATCTTATAGTTCACTTTCAGTTCACTGTTTACGTTACACATCACTATAACTGCCATCTTTTTAATACAGAGTTTCATTTGTTTTTCTATGTGCTACCAACATTCTCAGTTTTCTGCATTCAACTGTTTCGTGAATGAATGTGTGTGTGTGTGTGTGTGTGTGTGTGTGTGTGTATTAGAGAGGGGGAAAAATTTTTTATATAAAATAAAAATTATTTATTTTATTTTGATTACTATTTTTTATTCATTTATTTATTCTTAAAAATAATAATAATTATTATTACTATTATATTTTCCTGTATATACTTATGAGAGGAATCAGATGTGTAATCATTTCCTGGGATTTCTGTCTATTATATGATAAATCAGTGTAAACAGTGAGTTGTTAGGCAAATTTACTTGGTCATTTGGTAGTTGTTTCTTTTCGGCCTTTGTTTTGTATATATGTTAAGTTTCCTGTAATGTTAGGAGATGTCTTTCATTATTTAGTCTAATTATTTTCATATCATTTTCTCTGGTAGTAGGTTTGTGGTTATTTTCTCTTAAATGTTCTGCAAAAGTTGAGTGGCTCGTTCCATATTTCCATGCTGTGTAGTTTTGTGGTTATTTTCTCTCAAATGTTCTGCAAAAGTTGAGGGGCTCGTTCCATATTTCCATGCTGTGATATGTTCTTTGTACTGGCTGTCAAACGTTCTGCTTGTTTGTCCTATATACCTTCCAAGAAAAATGGTTCAAATGGCTCTGAGCACTATGGGACTCAACTGCTGAGGCCATTAGTCCCCTAGAACTCAGAACTAGTTAAACCTAACTAACCTAAGAACATCACAAACATCCATGCCCAAGGCAGGATTCGAACCTGCGACCGTAGCGGTCTTGCGGTTCCAGACTGCAGCGCCTTTAACCGCACGGCCACTTCGGCCGTCATATACCTTCCATCACATGTGTTGCACTGTAGTTGATATATTTCTGCTTTTTCGTAGATATCTGTGTTTCTTGTTATTTTTGGAATGTGCCTTTGAATTGAATTGTCTGTTTTGAATGTTATGTTATCCCTTGTCGTTTGAAAATATTTGTTATTTTAAGTGTGAGTTTGTGCTTGTATTTCATTGTTTACCATCTTGAATCTTCTATCTTATTCTTTGTGTCGTTATTGTTCTGTCACTATTTCTGCCTGTTAGTGTAGTGTTTAATTGTACTGTTGTTTGTGGGTATTTATGTACTGTGTTCACTGACTGTATTTGTTTTTAATTTTTTTTGTTTAATTTGGTGACTAGATCCCTGTTGTACCCATTGTTTGTTGCTATTTGCGTGATGATGTCTAGTTCTTCCTGGTAATTTTTTGTGCTGAGTGGTACTGTGTTGAGTCTACGAAGCATGTATCTGAGTGCTGATTGTTTCTGTGAGTGTGGGTGATTATAAGTCTGATGTAGGATTGTGTCAGTTGTTGTAGGTTTACAGTGGATTTCAAAGCTGTGCCGATTGTTTTCTTTTTTTAATTTTTATAGCCAAAATGTTTATTTGGTTGTTCTGGTCTTTTTCCATTGTGAATCTTATCTTTCTGGGTATTGTGTTTATATCTGTATGCAACTGGTCAATTTTTCCCTGAGGTTCATCTATTAAACAAAGGATGTCATCCTTGTATCTGAGCCAATAAAATATGTTGTAATTTTTTGATAACATTTTTGAAAATTAAGTTTCCTACATGGTTTTTGAAAATGTTTGGTAGGGCTCCAGATGCCGGGGATCCCTTTGGCTACCCTTCTTCCTATAAATAGTATTCATTATTGAAATGAAAGTAGTTGTGTTCAGTTATTAATTCCAGCAACCTGCGTATTTCTTTGATGTGTTCATCTGGTAGCTGACTGTTGTCCTTCAGATTTTGTTCTATGATATTTATTGTTTCTGCTATTTGAATGTTAGAGTACATTTTTTCTATGTCAAAAGAGAGTAGAGTAGCTGTGTCTGGGATTTTTATATCTTTTTAAGTTGTATTAACTCTGAGGTGTTCCTTAAAGTTCTGTCATCTTCTATTTTATAAGTTTCTATCAGTATTTTCAGTATGTGTCCTGCAAGTTTGTAAGTGGGAGCATTTTTGAAGTTTACAGTGGGTCTTACTGGGATATTTGGTTTACAGATTTTTGGTTGGCATGGGAAGGTGGGTACTCTAGGACTGTTCTGTATTAATTTAACGTTTTCTGTCATCCAGTGTGTAGTCTATATTTTTTAACATATTCTTTAACTTGACCTGAAATATGTTTGTTAGGTCTGATTTCAATTTTTTAATATTACTTTGTGAACTGAACACTTTTGCTTTGTCAATGTATTGCTGTTTGGGTATAAGAACTACTGTATTTTCGTTGTCTCCTATAGTAATAATGATGTTTTCATTTTGGACTTTCTTTCTGAGTTTTCTGAGTGTTTCGGATTCTGTGTTTTTATTGTTTTTGTCAGTCTGCTTTTTTGTATCTGTAATAATTTTATGTATTTCTTTTTTATAAATTCCCTTGTTAGCCCAGTGTTTACATTGCTGTTTCCACTTTTCTCCTCTCGCTTTAGAATGGCTTCTGATTCTATTATGAGGTTTTCTATGTATTCATCGTCTACTTTTGTATTCACGTTATATTTCAGTCCTTTTCTATGAGCTCTTTTCCTTCACTGTTTAATTGTGTGTCTGTGAGATTCATAAAACGTGGATAAAACTGGTGTGTGTGTGTTTTGATTATTTATTGTTTATGTATGTAGTCTCATGAGCTGTTCAAAATGGTTCAAATGGCTCTGAGCACTATGGGACTTAACTTCTAAGGTCATCAGTCCCCTAGAACTTAGAACTAATTAAACCTAAATAACCTAAGGACATCACACACATCCGTGCCCGAGGCAGGATTCGAACCTGCGACCGTAGCGGTCGCGCGGTTCCAGACTGTAGCGCCTTTTACCGCGTGGCCACCACGGCCGGCTCTCATGAGCTGTGTTATCTTTGTCTTATGTATTTCTTCAATTTCTTTCAAGACAGCGTCTGTGTAACTTTCAACGTTTTTGACCAGATCAGAAAAAACAGCAGGATTAGTTGCAGTGCTGCGGTGCTGTAACGACTAGCATACCGGCCTGGTAAGCAAGGAGTCTCCGTCGTGCTACAAATTTTAATTCAGTTCTTCAACTTGGACCATTAGCGGGTGATAATTATTTGGCAGCAACAGGGACGCTGTCTCTCAGCGAGCACAGGTAGCAGCGTTCGGCAATCAGTACAGCCACTACAAAGCCGCGCTCAAAGCGGAGTGCAGAGATCATGTCTGTGGGCAACGAAAGGTCCAACGATCCCGCACTGTGGCATCGTGTCTGCAGGTCTACGGTGAGCTCGCTGACGCTGGGCCATCACGAGTCGGTGGTGCTGCAGGCGTCAGGGGAGCGGGGTGCGGCCGGCGCCCTCAGGGCGACCGCCCTACTGTGTACAACGCTGGTCGCAGCCGTCCTCGCCGCCGGCCACTGCTAACGACAGCTGGCCGCGTCTCCAGCCGCCTCAGCACCGTCCCCTCTGGGACTCTGCGCCCCTCCCACAAGCTCCAATCACGATTTGAACGCTCATTCACTACAGTATAGCCTAACATCATTTAATGATACCCTTGCACCGTTCTCTTCTCCTTTTCCTGCTTTTCAGGTAGTGTTAGTACTACGTCACCTCTGTTCTCCTTTAGCCCAAGACATTAACCCTTCGTGCGTCACATTTAGAAAACAATTGGGGACAATTTTTTTGTGATGAATATTTACTGTATATGTTGCACATATGCCATATCCTGAAAGGTATGTGCTGACATTCGATCAGGATAGAGCCAGTGAAAAATGTCGATAGTTCACAACCGCAAGGTTGGACGAGTAGTACATCTTCGAGTAGTAAGATCTTTGACAGCTAACAGAACTAGGTGCACACGGTAAAAGTTTGAGTGGTGGTGAGGAGATGCGCGGAGACAGCAGACGTGTTTCGAGTCGGAGCTAGATGCCTGCAGGAGGCAGCCAGGTCGTGACAGCATCAAATTAAGAATTGGCGCTACGTACATAATAAGCTATATATTGAGCGAAACTCGGCACATACCTGGGGAAACTAGAAAGAATAATTAATAAAATAGGTTTTCTTTGGTTAAATAATGTCTAAAAGCTAGATAGAAATCCCATTGTTGATGCAATAAGCGTTTTGTGAAACTTTCTCGTAAATCCATGCTATCGAAGTTTTTTTTATCTAAAAAATATTTATTGTTCAAACTTTTAAGGCACATGTGAAAAACTAAAAAAAATTTTTTTATCTAAAAAATATTTATTGTTCAAACTTTTAAGGCACATGTGAAAAACTAAAAAAAACTTCGATAGCATGGATTTACGAGAAAGTTTCACAAAACGCTTATTGCATCAACAATGGGATTTCTATCTAGCTTTTAGACATTATTTAACCAAAGAAAACCTATTTTATTAATTATTCTTTCTAGTTTCCCCAGGTATGTGCTGAGTTTCGATCAATATATAGCTTATTATGTGCGTAGCGCCAATTCTTACTTTGATGCTGTCACGATCCGGCTGCCTCCTGCAGGCATCTAGCTCCGACTCGAAACACGTCTGCTGTCTCTGCGCATCTCCTCACCACCACTCAAATTTTTACCGCGTGCACCTAGCTCTGTTAGCTGTCAAAGATCTTACTACTGGAAGATGTACTACTCGTCCAACCTTGCGGTTGTGAACTATCGACATTTTTCACTGGCTCTATCCTGATCGAATGTCAGCACATACCTTTCAATCCATTGCAAAAGTTCTTTTGAAGCTCTTGGTTAATAAATAAAATAATGATTCCAAATGGCATCATTAGAAATTGCATAATAAATACTCAAAAAAATGCATATACAACTGTATTGTAAACTTGCCCTTGAGGAACTATGTAAAGTTGGTTCCATAACCAAGATTTTCAGTATACACAGAATAAAACTAAACACAACAGTTAGTGTTCACTCACAAATGCAGTAGCACAACTCACGACACTTCTCTGTCCTGCA
The DNA here is from genome assembly GCF_023864345.2 of Schistocerca serialis cubense. NCBI lineage: Eukaryota > Metazoa > Arthropoda > Insecta > Orthoptera > Acrididae > Schistocerca > Schistocerca serialis. Next base: position 279,770,017 of record NC_064638.1, read on the forward strand.
CTTCAAACAAACGGCGAGTCATGAAAGCAAACGCCACTGTGATCTGTTGGCCAAACTTGGAACTACGTGAAGCGATGCCAAACGGTATCATTGAAGCATTGGGAAGCTCAAAAAAGCCAGGAATGCTTAATGATGCCATTTGGAACCGCAGACGCAGAAAGGGTTAATGACATCTGCAGATCGTTAACCACTTGAAAATTTTCCGTTTTTGAAGTTACTGGTTTCTAAATTCTTGTAGATGAGATGTTTCCAACGCCATCAGTTGGACTGATGCAACACGAAAAAATATTTATTCCCCACTTTTACCTAAAATTCCATGACATTGCGGGCTTGCAACTCGATGACGACACGTTTCCACGATATTTTGGCGGGAATCCGTTCAGCCAACTTCAGGCGGAGATTACTGCTACATGTCACCGGCTTTCCACACTGACAGAAAATTTCTTTAACCTTTTCGTGATAGGTACCAATTTCCATCCGTTATGACCTGTAGAATCAGAAAAAAGTACTCAAAAAGTTCTCATGCTGTTATTTTGTACATCATGGTACCATAATGTTCGTGCTACTCAAAAAAACAAATATATATAAAATCCAACTGACACGTCATACATTTGTTTATACACCTTATATACAGGTTATAAACGAAAACCGTTCTGATAACTCTGACAGCTGAATACATGTGCCGGTTCTTGTGTTGCGAAGAGTGTAGGGCTGGTAAGTTTCAGTGGTGGTAGTGTGAACAAAAACGAGAAAAAAGTCCAATAAACGTGGGCTCTAAATTGCATACCTGAGGAGCTATGATCATTCGTTCATCTTCGCTAATGTGAAACTCGTCCCGTCTACTGAGCAAGGGTTCATTGCTGTTAAGGTACGCACTCTATAGCCCATGTTTATTGGACATATTTTCTCGTTTTTGTCCACACTACCACCACTGAAAATTACCAACCCTACACTTTTCGCAACACAAGAACCGGTACATGTATTCGGTTGAATACTGTCAGAGGAATCAGAACGGTTTTCGTTTATAATTTTCAACTCGTTCGTTTTCGGTACAGGGATCTTGACTTCAAATTAATACATTTATCGTTCTCCATCATCCTACAAAGTCTGCAACATCATCACGGAATCACCTCACCTACATTTACGGACGCCAGTGCCTATAACTTTGAAGCTCTTTAGTGTCGTTGGATGACGTTTCTATTAAAAATACGATGTATTCACTCCCCTCTACAAGTCCTAGCAGTCTGTAACGGGAATTTCCGACCACCCTGTATATGTTAAATGTAATATTTCCACTCTAAAATAATTCAGGAATTGCCTTACACTAATGACATTTAGGTAGAAGTTTTGTATTTATATCAATGATGCACGGCTTTTTCTTCTTGCTGGAGTTTGGATTGATCTGTTGCCCTCTGATGGTCATAATATTAAACAAAACAGGTGCCAAACGGAAGCTGCAAAATTACACAATCGTTACTGTCCGGAGTTATGCAGGAAAGTGACGCAGTTGAAAGACGAAAAATTTAAAACCTAATTCACAATATCCTGCGGGCCAGGATGGAAAGGGTTATACTCAAAATTGGCGCGGAGCGCATGAGCATAGGTTACCTCCGTCGAGTTTATCGGCCTACAAGATGGAGCGGTAACCTATCTTCATGCCAGCCGCCCCCTATTTCAGGTATAAAGCCAGTGGCACGTACCAGAAATCTCCAGTGTACAGAACTTGCCTTAAGATGGATGAGTGGATGTCAGCCTTAACATTATCGTAAGATAAGCCTCAGCGAATACACATTACGCCAAGAACATTTTTAACTACATTTCTTTAATAATCCGTCAGTCATAAATGCGATTTCCCGTAACCACGACGCTTAAAAAAATTTTCTTGATTCAATGTGATAAATAAGGTTTACTCATGTAAAAAGAGTGAGAAATTAAGAGAAGAAACACTTAACCGGCAGGGATCTGATAATTTATTTTACACTATTCTACAGTTAACTCCGATAGCATTATCGTCTTCTGATCGAACGTAATTAAATCGTACCGGCTAACAATGGTGAGCCATAGTCACCATGTGGCACAAATCATTAATCATTATTGGCATTTGTATATGTACCTACAGAATTGGCAGTGTCTATGAAATTTGCGAACTTTACAGCAACCTTTGTAACATCAAAATACATTTGCAAACTGCCGTCCACATGTACAGTATGCGCAGATTGGCCTCTCACAATAACCTCTCAAACAAATAAAAGGCCACTCAGACTCCCTGCTAATGTGTTGCAATGCTAGTTCAATACAACGCCGTTTCTGAAACAATTCGAAAGAGGATTCTTTTTTTTTTTCAACTTTGATATTCAAATATTCTCGGGTTTTACTACGGGAGAACATATCTCTTCATACAGGATCAACACCCATACCCAGCAGAACGCCAATAAACAACAAAATTGCATTAAGCATGAGAGAAAGCGTTGTATATTACCATGCGGTAAGGGGTTTCCTTTTTTGTTCTCAGACTTTTCCCGTAATGAGCTCGCAAGTAATACTCCTTCGCCACCTCTGAACCAAAGAAAAAAGAAATACCAGCACGATTCTGTTAAAATCATCGCTTCTAACTGTTCATTGCATTTTCAAGCGAAAAGGAGTTTATCACATTAAAACGACCCTGCAGGGGTCCTCACCACGGGGTTTAATAGCTTTCTGGCTTGTCCTGTTCGCAACGGATTATCACATTTGCATCTCAAGGATACCAAACCCAAGCAACCTCACAAAGTTTGCGCAGAAAGCGCCGTCTCGTTGATGATGTCGTTATGTTTAATGCAATAAGGAATAGTACTGAAATTCAGATGTTCTATGTTTCCACACACCATTTCGTATTGCGTTTTTATGACCCTGAAGCCATATGATATATCCCTCTGCCAGATGGTACTGTCACAATACTGACGTCTTCCTTTGCGACATATTTCTCTCATTCGTTTTGTCACTTTCCGTCTCAAATACCGTAACATTCTTGAACGAGTGTGAGAAATGAAATATTTTGTATATGAAATGATCTTCGGATCTCCAATACTATACATTTAAGCAAATCATCGTTTGAAATGAACTTTTGTTATGTGTTTTATGGCAATAAACGTACATTTGATATTTGTGTTTTCTTTAGAACTTCTTTTCACAAAAATATAATAATGCCTAAGGTTTTCTTTCCTGCGTGATTTAGAACCTCCAATATGATCAAAAGGAAAAGCTTAAACTATAATTTCAGCATCAACGTATTAAAAAATATCGTTTACTCATCTTCAGTAATCGTGACAAACTGAAAACCGTCCGCCGGCCGGAATGGTCGTGCGGTTCTAGGCGCTACAGTCTGGAACCGCAAGACCACTACGGTCGCTAGTTCGAATCCTGCCTCGGGCATGGATGTGTGTGATGTCCTTACGTTAGTGAGGTTTAAGTATTTCTAAGTTCTAGGGGACTGGTGACCTCAGAAGTTGAGTCCCATAGTGCTCAGAGCCATTTGAACAATTTGAAAACCGTCCTGACGTTGTCACTCTTGAGAAGAAGAGGGATCATTGGGAGTCAAAGAATAAAAATCTTTTAGATTAGGCTCAATATTTCCTAGCCAGCAACGCCATACGAATCTTTCTTTACGGCCAACATGCTCAGCCATTCCAACAGTTGGCTCTGTTAGTAGTGGAATACGCTGTCAGTACACGTATGGTTGAAGCCCAAAGGAAAACTAACTTTATGATCAAACAAATAAGTTTGGTATAAATAAGCAGCAACAAGTTCCCCAAACACTTGGCTTGAAGACCATCTGAATCTTATCACCAAAAAATTTAATTTACCTGCAGGAAGTGAATACAGATTAGGCAAAACAGATTAAATGGGATCTCTTTGAACATTGTTGGTATGCCATTAATTGCCAAGAAGATGTATTGTCTGATCATGTGGATATGGTGTCTATCAGAATTCGAATCTTATTACCAAACAAGAAAATTACACTACTTGCAAAATGAATGCAATAATTACTATGAAGGGAATGAAGCCAGATAACGACACAACCAAATCCTACCCGCCGCCGATTCTCAATCCAGAGTGCTATTGTTACAACCGGACCTGAATGCAGCTCGTTGCCATAAGAGTTCATACTCTACCATACACATCACGTAGGTGATCATCAGCGAAAACAGAACAAACAGGCTTCCTTCGCTAAACCATAGCAGATACCTCAGCCAGTCAAAACCCTCCTTTCCCCTCGCCGTATTCATCATTATTATTACTTAATAAGAATTCCGACACACCACTTTCTCTCAGATGCACTCCAAGAAATTGAAATAAGAACACCGTGAATTCATTGTCCCAGGAAGGGGAAACTTTATTGACACATTCCTGGGGTCAGATACATCACATGATCACACTGACAGAACCACAGGCACATAGACACAGGCAACAGAGCATGCACAATGTCGGCACTAGTACAGTGTATATCCACCTTTCGCAGCAATGCAGGCTGCTATTCTCCCATGGAGACGATCGTACAGATGCTGGATGTAGTCCTGTGGAACGGCTTGCCATGCCATTTCCACCTGGCGCCTCAGCTGGACCAGCGTTCGTGCTGGACGTGCAGACCGCGTGAGACGACGCTTCATCCAGTCCAAAACATGCTCAATGGGGGACAGATCCGGAGATCTTGCTGGCCAGGGTAGTTGACTTACACCTTCTAGAGCACGTTGGGTGGCACGGGATACATGCGGACGTGCATTGTCCTGTTGGAACAGCAAGTTCCCTTGCCGGTCTAGGAATGGTAGAACGATGGGTTCGATGACGGTTTGGATGTACCGTGCACTATTCAGTGTCCCCTCGACGATCACCAGTGGTGTACGGCCAGTGTAGGATATCGCTCCCCACACCGTGATGCCGGGTGTTGGTCCTGTGTGCCTCGGTCGTATGCAGTCCTGATTGTGGCGCTCACCTGCACGGCGCCAAACACGCATACGACCATCATTGGCACCAAGGCAGAAGCGGCTCTCATCGCTGAAGACGACACGTCTCCATTCGTCCCTCCATTCACGCCTGTCGCGACACCACTGGAGGCGGGCTGCACGATGTTGGGGCGTGAGCGGAAGACGGCCTAACGGTGTGCGGTACCGTAGCCCAGCTTCATGGAGACGGTTGCGAATGGTCCTCGCCGATACCCCAGGAGCAACAGTGTCCCTAATTTGCTGGGAAGTGGCGGTGCGGTCCCCTACGGCACTGCGTAGGATCCTACGGTCTTGGCGTGCATCCGTGCGTCGCTGCGGTCCGGTCCCAGGTCGACGGGCACGTGCACCTTCCGCCGACCACTGGCGACAACATCGATGTACTGTGGAGACCTCACGCCCCACGTGTTGAGCAATTCGGCGGTACGTCCACCCGGCCTCCCGCATGCCCACTATACGCCCTCTCTCAAAGTCCGTCAACTGCACATACGGTTCACGTCCACGCTGTCGCGGCATGCTACCAGTGTTAGAGACTGCGATGGAGCTCCGTATGCCACGGCAAACTGGCTGACGGCGGCGGTGCACAAATGCTGCGCAGCTAGCGCCATTCGACGGCCAACACCGCGGTTCCTGGTGTGTCCGCTGTGCCGTGCGTGTGATCATTGCTTGTACAGCCCTCTCGCAGTGTCCGGAGCAAGTATGGTGGGTCTGACACACCGGTGCCAATGTGTTCTTTTTTCCATTTCCAGGAGTGTATGTCAGTCAGAACACCAGTCCCTGTCAAATGCTGTTTTGCATAATATATTTATTTCTCGTATCGGATTACCAATAAATATAGAAAGTTTGCCTCAGATTTGCCGCATGTCTTGGGGTGGCAGCATGGTGAGCATGCATTAGGAGTTTAAAATGCTGTTGTTGCATTGCGCTTGCGAGCGCAGATTCCTTAAACTGCGGAAACTAGTGGACCGAGATATGCTTTCTATTGCTCAAACACAACTGCCCGGCACCTATACCTTCACCTCTGTGCCCCGTCGGACAAAGGGTACAGTCAATACTCTACATTCTGGGCGGCTGGGGTGGCCGTGCGGTTCTAGGCGCTACAGTCTGGAACCGCGTGACCACTACGGTCGCAGGTTCGAATCCTACCTCGGGCATGGATGTGTGTGATGTCCTCAAGTTAGTTAGGTTTAAGTAGCCCTAAGTTCTAGGGGACTGATGACCTTAGAAGTTAAGTCCCATAGTGCTCAGAGCCATTTTTTTCTGCATTCGACATATGAAACAATATCAACAGGAACCAATTAAAACACTGGAACCACAACAAAGAAAAAGCAAAGCTAAGTCAGAATCTTTTGTAGTTACACACAACCTAAAATGCCTTTAGATGAACTGCGCGGAAGAAGTATCTATGTCTTACTATAACATTATCTGTACTGAAACAGCTAGGTCACGATTTGTTCCTGTACAGGGAAACCAACGCCAATGGATCAAGGTAAAAGAAACACCACATCTGATCATTGTGCAACACCGTAGTCAAACGTGAGCAAAGGAAGAAGTTTTGTGTGTCCTCCACTCTTGAGCGCCCACGACGAAGTACTTTCGCGAAGGGTTTCGTCGCCTGACTAACTCACACAAAGAATGTTTGCGCCAGCCAATCAGGAGCCAGTACCTCTTAACATGCTACTTTAGCTTTTAACGTAATCTTACATGAACTACTGCTATGAAAAAGTAATTAATCTTTCCCGTAGACATGGGGCAAGAGTGAATCTATTTGCCAATGTGTTTGCCAATGTGTTTGAGAAGCAGGTTCTTTTTTATTAAGTATGACATACGCGATTTAAATGCAGGGCTGTCATTCGTAAGATCAGTTTTTGACAGACAGATTTTATTACGCAAATCCAGATTTCGGCTAGTAGCTAGCCATTCTCAATGAACTATTTTCTGTTGTCAATGCATGTAAGTCCCTGTTGTTGGGGCGTCAGTCACAGTTCTTTGAATACTAATACGTAAATGACATCTGTAACTCTCTGTGTCAGCCAGTGACTAATTGACCATACATCTGCTCACAAAAATCTGATAGAGACGCACCTCAAGACTAACATTAAACGTCAGTGTCAATTGTTGATAACTGCAGGAAGTAACCCAACTCTCAAACAAAAATGAGACAGCGCATTGATACCAGACTGGTAGGTAGAAAGCGCACAGGATAAGGCTACGATTGTGGATGGGGCTGTAAACAGTTACTGTGAGTTGCACAATGAAACACATTATTTTTCTAAGAACCACTCGTTTGCACATTGCTTTAAAAGGTCAAACAATATGGCTGAAGGCCTAGTTAAAGAACTTGAGATGCTATCTGCGCTGAAGCCCGAAAACCACACCAAAAAAATAACGTCTGAAGGCCTGGCTAAGGAATCAAAAGCAATTAAAAATATAAGGCAATTTTTTTTCCTTTTTTTAAAAAAAAACATGCAATTGAAAACAATTGGTGGCTGTTGGCCTACACTACATGTCTGAAGGACAACTACAATTAAAACACATTAATAAACAATTTTTCGTATCAAATAATTTTTTGTTAAACTTACAACAGAATGGCCGAAAACCTAATTAAAGAAATATTATCTTATTGTACGGCTGAAGGTCAGAAACAAATTTGGAAGAACAGCTGAAGGCCTGAACAACAAGTCAGACAAACAATTCAAAATAAACCCCTTCCTTGTTATAAAAAATTTTCCTTTAAAGAATACACTCGGCTGAAGGCCTTATTAAAAGGGGTTCACGTAAATAATCGACTGAAGGCCACACATAACACATCGAACAACTAACGACTTAGGGCCTGGATTACAAACAATTTCAAGGAATTTTTTTTCTTTTTTAAAATCAAATCAATCTTCAAAATCTTAATTTAACACAGCTGAAGACCTTTACGTAAAATTTAAAAAGAAATTAATACACGGCTGAAGGCCTCACACAATACTCCAAACTAAACTGAAAATCACGAGCTAAAACAAACAGAACAAGTGGTGCTCAGAAGTTCAAAGGGTCTGCCTGAGAAGGTAGCTCAAACGTAAGGTGAGGTGAGACAGGCAGCCAAGAGCTGAAGTTAAATAATTGGATGTCAACCCAACTACGGACGACCTAAGGACCAACCAACAATTTAATCAATTTCCTTCCGTCTGACAAATGGCATTGCGATGGAAAATATCGGCTGAGGACGAGGAAATGAACAGCACTACATCTTCAGAAATTGACGTTTAAAAACAGCCAAGGAAACAATAATCACTCTATGCAAATATGAACCAAACAACTTAAAAGGCTGTCGAACTACATGCCTTGCTGGACAGTATCAACACGACAAGGAAAGGCACACTGCTGGAAAAGTACACTAACGACCAGGGCAGGTAACTGGGGCGTTAACGGCCACAGGGCAGAAAATACCGCTGGTGCACTTCACTGGTAACTAACAGTCAGTTAAATAATTAATCAGAATATAGGAAGACGGCTGCAAGATTTCGCTGACCCCAACACATCGTATGTTGCTGCTAGCCCGAAAAACCCAGGGAGCAGCAGCCCAAAAATGAATGAAGGGGTGCCACAATAGTTGAGGCTTCATAGCAGGTCAACTGATCACTCAACTTCAGCGTCCAGGTTCGGTGGGCAACGCTCTTCGTCGCTCTCGCAGCTAGCGCCTCACAATCAGACAGTGCGGTTCCAGCCTGACCCCGCACCGCGGAAAGTTCCTCACTGCTCCATTCCAACCGACTGACTCTGATACAAACCACCACCACCCAAAATACTAGCGGTCACACTAAAGATAGTACGACAGTACTAGTACCTATAAGCGCTGCTGCTGCCACTCATGGAAGCAAACCAGCAACTTCGTTACGCCAGTAAGTAAGGAAGAAACAAGACGCCACTCGATGTGACAAAATGCCAAAGAACAATGCAATGCTATTTATATGTGTGTAACACAACTGATCACACTATCTGCGTATAAGCTTAATGATCAGAATGTTTGGTCACTGAACTGCTACAGAACACCATTACAATGAGATAAATTAGAATTCGTTACGCCAGTAAGTAAGGAAGAAACAAGACGCCACTCGATGTGACAAAATGCCAAAGAACAATGCAATGATATTTATACGTGTGTAACACAACTGATCACACTATCTGCGTATAAGCTTAATGATCAGAATGTTTGGTCACTGAACTGCTACAGAACACCATTACAATGAGATAAATTAGAAATGCTGATAAACTGTCTATATTTACTTTTTAGAGGATCACCTAACCAAGATAGGTTGCAGGTAAATATTTTGGTTCTCATATTCACATAAAATATTTATTAAATAATCCATTTCTTTACTCTAATTCTCGGCACATACCACATTAAAATAACAGAGCGTAAATTTCCAACGAAATGACCATCAAGTCTCGTAAAATTGACTGAGAAATTACTACAATACAACAATCATAAGATCACCTAAAGTATTAAATAACACAAAGCTCTCTAAAAACTCAGTTTAATCAAGAATAACCTGCGTGGGAGAAACCTCATTTACATGTACTTGTGAAACGCTTCAAACTTTACTAATCTGTATAGTTCAAAAATGCAAAGTAAACGAGTCCAGAAGCCACGAAACAATACAATTAATTAGGCAACACAAGTCGTGTGGCAAATACCGTAAATTGAGAGCTGCTCAGAAAGTGGATAGCGCCAAGGCGAGATGCGATACTTACTGCCATCTCGTCAACCGCGCGCCAGACCTCTACCGGATAAAAGTCCGCCACAGTCGGCGTCAGGAAGCGTGCGCGCCATTTCGTGCCAGGACCAGAAGTCTCTCCCCACGTGCGGCAGGACTGCAAGTGTCCGAAACTCTTATCTAAATTTTACTCCCAAGTTTTTGTGAACTCCGCGTGTTAGGGGTAACGCAATGATACAGCCAACGTGACAAATGAAACGTTTTACTTAGATAAATACAGAGGAACCCTGGAGAAACGTCTCATTCTTCGCTTAGATGAATCATTTTAACATGCAAGAAGTTGGTATCGGCTGCTAGCCATGTTCAGGAGTCCGCGCATAATACCTGGGCTGGTAGATGCGCAGTTGGCAGTGCGCGCGTGGGAGACCAGTTGTTGGGCTGGTGGAGGGGGGGGGGGGGGGGCTACGGGCAAGTGCTGCAGCGCAAATGCTGGGTGCTGGAGCGGAAGTGCCATTCTAAACTGAAGCTTACGATCACATTTTTTTATAAATGTTACGTGGAGTTCCTCCACGTTCACACTTGCACTGTCACCTCTGCTTTGGTTAGTATCTAAAAATAATATTTGCCGAAAATGCAGCGATTTTTTCGCGCCGCTTGTTAACCATTTGTAACTTTCAGAGAAGCGTGACGAGTGTCGAATTTTGAGCAATACCTACGCATTTCTCTGGTTCTCATGTTAAAACTTGCTTCTTCTGCGAAAACACAGTGGAGGTTACAGTCTCACATCACAAAAATTTTGCGCGAAATTGCGAGAGAATTGGCCGTGCGGTTCTAGGCGCTGCAGTCTGGAACCGCGAGACCGCTACGGTCGCAGGTTCGAATCCTGCCTCGGGCATGGATGTGTGTGATGTCCTTAGGTTAGTTAGGTTTAACTAGTTCTGAGTTCTAGGAGACTAATGACCTCAGAAGTTGAGTCCCATAGTGCTCAGAGCCATTTGAACTATTTTTTGCGAGAGAATTCTGAACAGTGATTTATTAAATTTATTAAGTGAGGAACTGAGGAAAAGTAAGATCAGTATCTTACTCAAAAGCAGATCTTCGGTCCAAAATAAGAGTGTAATGTCTTCACTGGCCTTGTTCCAAAACCCATAGCATTTCTTGTTTCACCAGCTATCGATAGTCCTTAAAAAGTACATTTGTTCATCGAAAAAGCCTGTAGTTACTGGAATAACAGGATAGATAATGAAGTTTTGCATACTAATCATAAGGATAACTACTCTCCTCTTTGCGTGCTACCATGTAAAGAGGAATGTTGTGTATACTTCACTCCGGCTTTATCGCTGGCGCGGCGCGATCGTAAATGAGAGTGTAACATCACATCAGTTTTGTCAAGACCGGTGACAGATAGAGACCTCCACCCAAGTCTAAAGAAAAATTCGATACGTCAGCTAAATTTCATACACAGCAACATCTTACGTAATACGCAGCAAGCGGAATATCATAGTGACAGCTGTATTTCATTGCAAACTTTTTCAAATTTCGCGCAGTGTCTTACTCCCACCTAAATGTCACAATAGCTATGACCATTAACGAAATGATGGGTACATCAAACGAACCTGTCATATAAAGGGGCGAATTCGTCATGCTCACTGATACCCTTTTGGTATGCGGTGGCTTTGTGGGAAACTGCCTTCATAATAGGAAATCGCGTTAGCCAACAAATGGCACAGGCTTCTGCAACAAACTTCCGTAAACTGCATTGCCCTTGGGATCCACATCCTTTCTCTAGGCACTCTGTTACTGATCTGTTGTCAATCCAGACCACCTGACGAACACCTGGACCTGCTCGTTTCTAACAAGAAAATGTGGTCCCTTTTTCCTGAGTTGGGCACCTCTCCTCAAAAACAGCCAAGACATAAGCAGAAACATAGTCAAATATCGCATAGCTATTCGTTACTGTCATGGCAAAATGTAATAAAAGAATAATTTTGATGGACTCTTCGTGATATTATGCTTTACCTGAACATGTCGGAAATGACTTGCATCCTCTTCATCAGAGGTGAAATTAGCTGACGGGTTATAATACCATAAAAAATGCTTCCTACTGAAGAAAATGTGGAAGTTCATACTCGATTTGAATAAGCTAGAAATTTTATTTATTTATTTATTTATCGTATGACATACATCACTATTCTTATACGCTGTATATACAATTTAACTGCAAACTGACGTCCAGACACTGAATATAATCGACAGCCTCCTCTGTTGCAGTTAGGATGTCGAGGAAGGTTCCCTTGTAAACTCGAACTGGACATTCTTCTATTATGTGCTGTATTGCTTGTTCTGAGCACCGCAGTCGCAGATTTGAGTTGGTATCTTTCTCCATGTGTAGAGAACGTCAGCACTTCTTTAGTGGGAAGTGTTTATGCGTTTGAAAGTTTTCCACACTTTGCGTGACTGATTAATGCTGGGTAGTTTCTCATCCACCATTAAGCTTTGGCATTTTGGTTGGCAATGTTACCGCCAGTGTAGTTTCCAGAGATTGTGGATGTCGAAATTAGAGGTCGTCATCTCCTCAGCAATGATTAATGGTAGTCTTCTAGATTTAAGTCTTCTGCGCTTCAGGCCAGCCGTCTCGTTATGCAAGGGCAGCTGAGGGTTATTAATTATCTTGTATTCTCTGACGAGAGCATTTTTCGGCGTATCTCTGGTGTTGGTATATGGCTCAAGGTTGGCATCCACACAGGATGAAGCTTTCATCTGCTCCATGTGAAATAAAAATGCACCACAACACAATCTTATTGGCTTTTGTGGGCTATTGGTCGTGCGTTTCGGCGCTTAGAGCCGTAAAGGTAAGGACAGCACAGGCTCTGAGGCGAGCACGGAGAAGTGTATTCCTGCACCCGACGCTGCTGGTTGACTTGCTACCTCCAGACCTAGCCGTAAGAACGAGAGTTGCACAACATTGACTCAAAAAGAGCGAGTATGATAAGGTAACAAGATACTGGTATCAAGAACCACATCGAATAAGGAAATAAAAGCATGCATTGATAGAGAATGGCAAGAAATCTGGTACAGGACAGAAACAGAGAGAAGAAACTACTGGTTCCTTTCTAAAATAAAAGAAATAAAAAGAATGACATTCCTCCCTCCGACCAATGGTGTTATACACCTCCTGTCGGGATATGGTCGATATTCCAGCTACTTATTGAAAATACCACCACAGACACCTGTGAATATGGAGCAGTCGGCAATCCAGACCACACCTAAGAATATGCCATCAGACGAGATGTAACAAACCAGGATAGGAACGTCGTTGTTAATACAACCTTCTGTAGCACAATAAGGAATGAGGAGCTTTGGCACAACCTGAACTCACTGATAGCCAAGATATAAGTGTATGAAATGCAAGTCTACATGGCCGAGAGATAACCAAGAAGAGGTCATACTTTATGACAACGAATTGCACTACGGCAGACGACGACTTACAACAGCTTCCGGAAGCAGCGAGGAGACGAGTCTCGGGGAGAACCGGGAAGGATTTCCTGACACCCTTACAGCCACCTCCAAACTCTGCATCTAGGTTAGTAGCACCATAGTCCTTGTGAATTTTGAGTTGTGCAGCATCGCACCAGCAGCTGACTGTAAACACAAGTGAAAAAATTTAGTTTCGTTGTAATATCAAATTTTGTCGTGTAGTGCTTTGTGGTGTAGTATTGTATAGTAGTGTAGTCCAAAATTACAAATTTAAAAATTTAAAAATTTTTGAAACCAGCGATTATCAGCAAGTAGACTTATTTTATAATACAGGACAATCAGATATCACGAAAGATCGAAACATTTTAGGGAACGATTCTAATTACGAAGATATTGCCATATGTTCAGGAACCACAAATTTTCAAATGACTTCTTTCTTAAAGGTCATAAGAAACATACATAATCTAACAGCAAAACGACAGAATTTCATCAACGTGAACACGATGAATATTTGTCTCTGAAAAACAGCATTACTTGAAGAATTAGAATATCAAACGTTCTAAAATATGGCTCTGAGAACTATGGGACCAAACTTCTGAGGTCAGCAGTCCCCTAGAACTTAGAGCTACTTAAACCTAACTAACCTAAGGACGTCACACACATCCATGCCCGAGGCAGGATTTGAACCTGCATAGCGGTCGCCCGGTTCCAGAATGTAGCGCCTAGACCCGCTCGGCCGCATCGGCCGGCATCAAACGTTCTAAATGCAATTTTTCCACAAAACGTGTTTTCAGTATTTTTGTGTTCTCGATAGTCTGTTCCAAGTGTCAAATCACGAAGTAAATGTTTAAAACATTCATTATTAGATGGTGCATGGGCTTCATGTCAAGCAGTGTCCGCCCCGGCACCTATTCGCTAACTCCTAGGTAACGTGCTTGCCTGTCAGGTGCGCACTGGCTTTGTTCGCCTTTGGAGACTCCCTGAAAGCCAGATTTTGCTGACACGGTAACTCAGAGTGTTCGGTCAGAGGGTTAGCTGCCCTCTGTAATAAAAAAAAAGAAAACTGAGTTAATGGATCAACGACGAACTGAAACGGGTGCCTTGCGACGTCCGCTTCGAGCAGATACAACGAATGAAAACGAACAAAATGAGATTTTAAAAAAGGAAAGAAAGTTGGCTGAGTGGTCAGCGTGACGGATTGCTGTCCTACGGCCCCGGGTTCGATTCCCGGCTTGGTCGAGGATTTTTTCCGCTCTGGGACTGGGGTTGTGTTTTCTTCATCATCATTTCATTCCTATCCGGCGCGCGACTCCCCCAATGTGGCATCGAATGTAATACGACCCGCACCAAGGCGGCCGGACCTGCCCTGTAAGGGGCCTCCCGGCCAATGACGCCAAACGCTTATTTCCATTTCCATGTCGAGCAGTGTTTCCCTCCGGAGTTCCAACAGCCATGTATTGAGATCACCTCCATTTAATCGGGGACGGTTTGAAGAGATAACACGTAAATTTTTGGCTGGCGGGTAGAGTTTCTCGAGCTGTTATAGAGAAACCAAGAAAGGCGCTCATGGCCTTTGTTTCTCAAGTCTTGCAGGAGATCGTTCAGACAGCAAAAGCTATGAACACATTCCTTGTAATCCCGATGCATACACCAACATTTACTTCTACAGCTACAGGGACATTCTGCAAATTACATTGAAGTGCTTCGCAGAGGGTTCATCTAACCAACTTCACAATGGCTCCCTGTAATTACAATCTCGAAGAGTGCGCGAAATGACGAACACGTATATCTTTCCGTACAAGCCCTGATTTCCCTTATTTTTTTACGACGATCGTTTCTCCCTTTGTAGGTCGCTGTCAACAAAAAATTTTCGCGTTCGCAGCAGAAAGTTGGTGATTGAAATTTCGTGAGAAGATTCCGCCGCGACGAAAAACGCCTTTGTTTTAATGGTGTCCAACCCAAATCCTGTATCGTGTCAATGACGATCTCGCCCCCCCCCCTCCCCTATTTCATGACAGTACCAAATGTTCTGCTCTTCTTTCAACTTTCTCGATGTACTCATTTAATACTATCTGGTCAAGGATCCGAGGCAGCACTACAGTACTCCAAAAGAGGACAGACAAGCGTAGTGTCGGCAGTCTCTTTAGTAGATCTATTGCATTTTCTAAGTATACTGGCAAAAAAATACACCCTTTCGTTTGCATTCCTCCAAAACATTTCCTATGTGTTCTTTCTAATTTAAGTTGTTCGTAACTGTAATTCCTAGGTATTTAATTGAATTTATGGCCTTTAGAGTTGACTGATTTATTGTGTAACCGAATTTTAACGGATGACATCACACTTTTCGTTATTTGGAGTCTATTACCAATTTTAACACTAT
The DNA here is from genome assembly GCF_023864345.2 of Schistocerca serialis cubense. Classification (NCBI taxonomy): domain Eukaryota; kingdom Metazoa; phylum Arthropoda; class Insecta; order Orthoptera; family Acrididae; genus Schistocerca; species Schistocerca serialis. Next base: position 279,785,553 of record NC_064638.1, read on the forward strand.
ACAGATGTCGTTTCTAAATCGATTTGCAATTTGTTTTGATCATCTGATGACTTTACTAGGCGACAGCATCATCTGCAAACAAGCTAAGACGGTTGCTCAGATTGTCTCCTCAATCGTTTTTATAGGTAAGGAACAGTAGAGGGCCTATAATACTACCTTCGGGAGCTCCAGAAATCACTTCTCTTTGATTCGGTCCCTGACTTTCCGTTAATTACTACGACCTGTGACCTCTCTGGCAGAAAATGACGAATCCAGTCCCATAACTGAGACGAAGCACGCAATTTTACTACAATCCGCTTTTGCGGTACAGTGTCAAAAGCCTTCTGGACATCTAGAAATTTGAAATTCCTTGTCAGCAGCACTAAACACTTAAAGTAAAGATCTAGTTGTATTTTACAAGTACGATGTTTTCTAAATCCTTGTTGACTGACGGTTTTGTTTTAAGGGGCTCCGGAACGCCCTATACTTCCAATGTTAAAATAACGCTTATAAATTACATCTTTCCTCACAAAGTATTTGAGGTAGGAAGTTGAACTTTTTACAGATTATTTATTGGAATATGGGCTACAACTTAACAAAGGAATTTTACAAAATTTTAGTTCAGTTATTAAAGATGATTTTTTTTCAATTGTAATGAAAATTCACAACATTTTTTTGCAATTTTTTATTTATATATTCAAAAATATACAGTTTTTTGGAAAAAGGCTGTGTTAAATTATGCAGAAGGTACTGTGTAACATTTGCTGAAAGTTTGAAACAAATTTGTTTGGAAGATCCTTAGAAAACATGTAATTAGTATGAGAAAATAAAAGTTTTGGGAATCGAGCGACAAAGATTGGATTAACTTTTTAGTGCATTCCAGGTCCATAGGATGGATTATCTTCATCCTCTGCAAACTCCTCCTCCAGCTTCCTCTTGTTCCTCCTCCTGTTTACTCTTGCTTGTATTTCTAGACTCTTTACAGCCCTGTCTGCAGCCCGAAGGCGTTCCTTGTCTAAAGCAAGCATCGCTCGTACCATGTTAGAACCTATCTTCATTCCCATATTTCTAAATACCTTGCACCTTACAATGTTGCCATCATTGAAAGTCGCAACAGCATTATACACACCAAAGTGAAGTGTTTCTATTCCAACAAATACAGTCTTGGGGATTCTCGACCATATAACACTATTTACACTTTCATTGGGGTTTTGAGTTTTTCCGTGAATACACTTTTTCAACAGTTCAGGTGCTGCTAAGTCTCTGAAAATAGGTTTTATCACCTCCATTATTGCATGAGGCAGACTATGCTTATGAGTGTACACTTCACCAGTTAGCAGTCCTTTGTTATATTTATACCAACTGTCTTCTTCTTTGGGACACAAGCTATGTTGGGGATTTTCATCGGTTGAAGAAGTATGAAAAAAAAGAGCCCAAACAGCCTTCTTCATTTCGTTGACACTTTGTGTATTTTGCCTAATGGCCATTCCATAATAGTTCTGTATTTTGTCAATTACACTGTCAGTTAACCTTCCCTTCCCATCCAACCCTTCACCATCACTGAGTTTTTGTTTTTTGTACGAAGCTTTCAGTCGCCGAAGTCTTGTTCCCATTCGCTTCTGTACGTGTCCAATACACTCAAATTTCTGCACTACAACAACATCACCATAGGGCTTCAGTCCTTGAACATGTTTGAAACTTTTAGAATCACCGTCACCAAGGTAATTAACATATCGCACTTTATCACACGCCTCAGAACTCTGGAATATACTGGCAACACCAGCCACTTCCATTCCTCCACTACTGCCACTATAGTTAGCTTTGCAATTATTTTCATGTGTACCTTTATATTTTTGTGGACATCTACAATACTTTGATATTACTGCTACATCTAAAACTTTCCCTGAATACATACTGGTGGCAGATACTACACCATGACGAGATGTGTGTCCCCGTTTATGCCAGGTACCATCGAACGCTGCAGTCAAATCTCTGTTACCATTATTTTCCATTACTGCCTCTTCCACAGCGTTCCTCATAGATTCTATACAGACATCCTCTACTTTAGACCTCATTAATTTATTATAGGTCGTAAACTGGGTTGGGGGATTTGGAAGATTCATGATGCCACAGAAAATTGCACCTGCAGTAGCACCCTTACCAACTGAACGCAAGGAATAAACAAATTTAATGTTGTGTTCGTAGATTTTGCTACCATTTTCTTCAGTTGCAGTTACTGTAACACTGTTCCAAAAGGTTGTCATGTATGAACACTTATCACATTTCAGTTGTATTTCACTAGCAAGTCCTACGTGCTTTATTATGGAGAGTTCCAGACCAACTTCACTACAATGAATACATCTTACACAGTTTGATAAAATTCCTTTGAGAACCGACATATCAAATATTTCATTCACATCCGATCCGCCCATAAAACATTCATAGTTTTCACTCATTGAACCAAGCTTCTTCTGTGAAGTATTTTCTTTCCCATTTTGACTGCTATGGGCAGGTGTACTTGAGAGGTTAGGTTCACTCACTTGGTTATCGTCTTTATTGTTTACAGTAATAACACATACCTTTGGCTTTCCAACATTTCTCCTTTTCTTAAAAGCCTTCAGAGGATTTCTAATAACTTTACTTTTACTCGTTATTATACTTCAACAAAACAGAGGCTCAAGAAACAGAATTAATTACGAATATTTTCGAGATAACGACAGAGTAAATAAACATGAAACAATCGCCAATCACACCAGCGATATATACTGAACCATCACAGGTTAGCCACAACACATACAGGGTGATTCAAAAAGAATACCACAACTTTAGGAATTTAAAACTCTGCAACGACAAAAGGCAGAGCTAAGCACTATCTGTCGGCGAATTAAGGGAGCTATAAAGTTTCATTTAGTTGTACATTTGTTCGCTTGAGGCACTGTTGACTAGGCGTCAGCGTCAGTTGATGCTAAGATGGCGACCGCTCAACAGAAAGCTTTTTGTGTTATTGAGTACGGCAGAAGTGAATCGACGACAGTTGTTCAGCGTGCACTTCGAACGAAGTATGGTGTTAAACCTCCTGATAGATGGTGTATTAAACGTTGGTATAAACAGTTTACAGAGAATGGGTGTTTGTGCAAAGGGAAAAGTTCTGGACGGCCGAGAACGAGTGATGAAAATGTAGCACGCATCCAGCAAGCATTTGTTCGCAGCCCAGGAAAATCGACTCGCAGAGCTAGCAGAGAGCTGCAAATTCCACAATCAACTGTATGGAGAGTCCCACGAAAAAGTTTAGTTATGAAACCTGAACGTCAACTACCCGAGGCGATGGATCGGCCGCCAGGCAGCCCGTGACAGAGCACTTCATCACTGGCCTCCAAGAAGCCCTGATCTTAGCCCCTGAGATTTTTTCTTATGGGGGTATGTTAAGGATATGGTGTTTCGGCCACCTCTCCCAGCCACCATAGATGATTTGAAACGAGAAATAACAGCAGCTATCCAAACTGTTACGCCTGATATGCTACAGAGTGTGGAATGAGTTGGAGTATCGGGTTGATATTGCTCGAGTGTCTGAAGGGGGCCATATTAAACATCTCTGAACTTGTTTTTGAGTGAAAAAAACCTTTTTAAATACTCTTTGTAATGATGTATAACAGAAGGTTATATTATGTTTCTTTCATTAAATACACATTTTTGAAGTTGTGGTATTCTTTTTGAATCACCCTGTACTTTATCTCACATCACTAAAATGTACCTGATGAACACGGACGTTAATAATAACACCATTCGACAGCAGTTTAACAGCGCCACAGTGGGTCACGCCCATGTAGAACACATTTCAAAAAAAATTTAAAAATAGTTGTAGTCTTCGGAATTGAATAAATTATATATCTATTAAAAGGTAATAGTCTGCAGATTCAGAAAACGCAAAAATGTAAAAATTGAACCTTTTCACGATTTTGAGCCTTTCCGGAGCCCCTTAAAGATGCTGCTGAAACACTGGTGCCAGTGCAGGTGTGTAAGATATCCAAATGCTGCACGAGCGACATGTTTCACATCCTCTTCAAAAAGCTATCAAAGCTTCTTACTCTGAAAAAGAGAAGTGGAAAACGGTCAATGTAATCAAAACAGGAGAGATCATAGGTGATATATGCCACGGCGTATCTCATCTGACACATCAACCAAGTTTATCAGTTGCAAAACAGGCATTCCTCAACATCACACTGCAGCGTCTGATTCCAACATTGGTGAAAGAATCAGAAGCCAGTACTGAGCGACTTCTTTTTTCTGTGGTGTCAGAATACCTTCTCGATGTTTTGGATACAAATAAGTTACGTTCAACAAGGGATATCTTTTTTTTTTTAATTGACAAATGTGGGATCTGGCGCTTACAACGATTGACACTGCAATTCTTCATTTATATTTTTGATATTACTCCGATAACGTTAACAACAAATATGAGGAAACTTCCTGGCAGATTAAAACTGTGTGCCCGACCGAGACTCGAACTCGGGACCTTTGCCTTTCGCGGGCAAGTGCTCTACCATCGGAGCTACCGAAGCACGACTCACGCCCGGTACTCACAGCTTTACTTCTGCCAGTATCTCGTCTCCTACCCACACAGTTTTAATCTGCCAAGAAGTTTCATATCAGCGCACACTCCGCTGCAGAGTGAAAATCTCATTCTGGGAAGATGAGGAAAGCCACACAATCATGTAACAAGCAGTCATTTATAACTCGAAACAGCCACCAGACAACTAGTTTGTGGGAATTTCTCCTTTTCTTACGATACGTAGACCGTTAACTGAAAAGTACAGAAGAGAAAGTAAACCGAATGTAATGTAAAGTTCGTAGCAATAAATAGTAGCTGATGGAACATCGTTATCTCAAAAAGAAAATCTGATCACAGTCGCAAGTTCGTAACACTGTATTCCCTAATGATATTTATGAAAGAAACACAGTATGTCTTATTACAACACATTTGCGACTTCTAAACGAATTTTAGAAGTATTAATGGAGTTTTACACTAAGGTGACGTGAGTCATGGGATAGAGATAAGCAAATACACGGATGGCCGAAGTACCGTATGCACAAGGTATAAGAGGGCAGTGCATCTGTGGAGCTATCGGCTACACTCAGCTGATCATCACCACACGACGGGAATTAACAGACGTTAAACTGGAGATGGTAGACACATGGGACATTTCATTTGGTAAATCTTTAAGGAATCCAATATTCCGAGATCCAAGGTGCCGCGAGTGCGCCCAGAATACATTTCTGGCATTACCTCTCACCACAGACATCGCAGTAGCCGACGGCCTTCACTTAACGACCATGAGCACTGGCGTCTGCCTAGAACTTTCAATACTAACAGACAAGCAACACTGCATGTAATAACCGCAGGGAACAATCTGGGACGTAAGACGAACGTATCCCTTAGGATAGTGCGGTGGAAACAAGCGTTAACGGGGTAAGACAGCAGACGACCGAAGCGAGTGCCATTGCTAACAATACGTTACCTCTTTCAGTGCCTCTGCTAGGCTGATGAGCACATCTGTTGGGTCCTAGACCAACGGAAGAACGTGGTGTAGTCAGAACGTCCAGATTTTAGTTGCTCAGAGCTTATGTTAAGATTCGTGAGTGGCGCAGACCCCACGAAGCCGTGGATCTACACTTAGGCTCATAAATTAAGGATAATGCTGATACATGGTGAAACAACGCTCTGGTGGGCGGTTTGCGGGTTTAAATCACCTCGGGGTATGACCACGCGGTGCATCTGACCTGCGGTCGCCGCACGGTGGCGCTGGCAGCAGTCCACATACGCAGAGGTGTGTTGGTGCACGTCAGAGTACGGTGCAGCGAGTAAGTGTGCAGACGTTTTCAGACGTGCTAATGGTGACTGTGTGTTGCAAATGGCTCAAAGACCACATATTGATGACGTTATGAGGGGTAGAATACTAGGGCGACTGGAGGCTGGTCAAACACAGCAGGTCGTAGCACGGGCCCTTCGTGTGCCGCAAAGTGTGATCTCAAGATTATGGCAACGATTCCAGCATACAGGAAACGTATCCAGGCGCTACAGTACGGGACGTCCACAGAGTACAACACCACAAGAAAACCAATATCTCACGATCAGTGCCCGCAGACGGCCACGGATTACTGCAGGTAGCCTTCCTCGGGACCTTACCGCAGCCACTGGAACAGTTGTCTTCAGACACACAGTCTACAGACGACTGAACAGACATGGTTTATTCGCCCAGAGACCTGCAAGGTGCATTCCACTGACCCCTGCTCACAGGAGAGACCGTAAAGCCTGCTGTCAAGAACACAGTACATGGTCATTTGAACAGTGGTCCCAGGTTACGTTCACAGACGAATCCAGGTATAGCCTGAACAGTGATTCTCGCCAGGTTTCATCTGGCGTGAACCAGGAACAAGATACCAACCCCTTAATGTCCTTGAAAGGGATCTGTATGGAGGTCGTGGTTTGATGGAAGGGACTATGATTGGTGCACGTACACCTCTGCACGTCTTTGATAGAGGAACTGTAACAGGTCAGGTGTATCGGGACGTCATTTTGCACCACTATGTCCGCGTTTTCAGGGGTGCAGTGGGTCCCACCTTCCTCCTGATGGATGATAACGCACGGCTCCACCAACCTGCCATCGTGTTGGATTGCCTTGAAACAGAAGATATCAGGCGAATGGCGTGACCTGCCTGTTCTCCAGACCTAAACCCCATTGAGCACGTCTGGGATGCTCTCGGTCGACGTATCGCTGTACGTCTTCAAACCCCTAGGACACATCAGGAGCTCTGACAGGCACCGGTGCAAGAATGGGAGGCTATATCCCAGCAGCTGCTCGACCACCTGACCCAGAGTATGCCAACCCGTTGTGCGACCTGTGTACATGTGCGTGGTGAACATTTCCCGTATTGATGTCGGGGTACATGCGCAGGAAACAGTGGCGTTTTGTAGCACATGTGTTTCGGGATAGTTTGCTCAACTTATCACCAATACTGTGGACTTACAGATCTGTGTCACGTGTGTTCCCTATGTGCCCATGCTATTAGCGCCAGTTTTGTGTAGTGCCACATTGTGTGGCACCACATTCTGCAATTATCCTTAATTTATGAGCATGAGTGTAAGTTGGCAACGACGCATTGTGCAAGCTAGTGGAGGCTCCATGGCGGAGTAGGCTGTGTTTACATGGAATCTGGCTGCTCTGGGTGTTCAGCTACTTGGAGACCGGTTGCAGCCAAGCACGGGCGTCGTGTTGCCAAAAATTGATGGAATTTTTGTGCGTGACAATGCGCCATGTCGCGGCGCCACAGTTTTAATTCCAGCGAATGATTTGGTCACCCAGATCATCCGACATAAATCTCATCTAACATCTGTGGGACATAATGGAGAGATCAGGTCGCGTACAAAATCCTGCACTGGCAAAACTGTCCCAATTATGGACGGCTATAGAGGCAGCGTGGCTCAGTATTTCTGCAGGGGACTTACAACAACTTGTTGAGTCCATGTCACATCGAGTTGCCGCGCTACGCTGGGCAAAATGAGGTCCGACACGATATTAGGAGGTACCTTACGGCTTTTGTCCCCTCAGTGTAACTAGAGAGAAGCTACTTGGGAAGAAGCAACTTCTTAGACACTTAGAAAAGAGCCACTGCTTCGACACACTCCATCGGACAGTCACAAGTGTTTCTAAAGCCATGGCTCCACTAATAACAAAATATCACCAGAAAACGCGGAAAAGATACAATGATTCAAATGGCTCTAAGCACTACGGGACTTAACATCTGAGGTCGTCAGTCCCCTAGACTTAGAACTACTTAAACCTAACTAACCTAAGGACATCACACACATCCATGCCCGAGGCAGGATTCGAACCTGCGACAGTAGCAGCAGCGCGGTTCCGGACTTAAAGCGCCTAGAACCGCTCGGCCACAGCGGCCGGCAGGGACAACGAGGTAATTACCTTAATAAAGAAAATTGTATGAGAGAAATAACCACGGTAAGGATTAAAGTAATTCCGTCTGAATTATTAGAATTTGGTGTAAGACACGTCCCACAGAGTCATCTGCTGCTGTTACACTCGTATTCGTGGCTGTCGTCAGCTCTTAGACAATGTGCACTGAAAAGAACTTTCGGCCTGAGGTGTGCAACAGTTTCAGGGCCGGAAGGCGTCCACTTTAACAGAATACTCGGGGTAATAATAGCAGCTCGATAAGGCGTGTATATATATTCACCGCGGAAGCGCGAGGTTTGTAAATTAAGTAGGGGCCCGCCTTGTTATCTGGGAGCGCCATGTAAATTTATTCTAATCACGGAGCCGTGTTGCTGCGAGCAACAGTTCGCCGGCAGCGCTGGCCAACACAAATCGGCCTCAGCAGCGTAAAAAACCAGCTGTCAGCGAGCAGAAGGGGGCGTGCCTTGCAGAGGGACACGCCACTGTATTTCAGAGCAACGACGTCTGCAGCAACGTCCGCTCCCTGCGCACTGGAATCGCGCACGCCACCCTGTAAAGCTACGCCTGCATTGTTCCGGACTCAAATAAACTTCTTTTCACTTTAGCATAGCTATATTTGGCACAACGTATACCATGGAAATGCCTGTGGAATCTATGGAATCTGGTAGCCTAAATGTAAGGAGTGTTTTTCATTGAAGTATGAACGTATTCCTTAACTAATATCTTCCATTTATGTGTGTTGACTTTATGCCTGAACCAGATTATCGTGGTGTAGAACTAATTTCTGAATCTTGCTGATTTTCTTTTGGTTTCGTTGTCCTGTGCCAGATAGCAGCGACCTCCAAAATAGCGTCTGACATCGAGGTGAGTGTAAAACAGGCCTGGCCAAGATTTGTGCTCCCAGCGCTGTCGACCATTCAGCGCTGTGGCTTCCCCCATCACCACACTATTCTGAGTGGGAAATTTGTGGTACGTTCTATGGGACCAAACTGCTGAGGTCATCGGCCCCTAAGCTTACACACAATCTAACTTTAACTAACTTACGCTAAGGACAATACACCCACCTATGCCCAAGGGAGGACTCAAACCTCCGACGGGGGGAGTCGCGCGAACTGCAGCAAGGTACCTAGACCACATGGCTACCCCACGCGACATTCTGAGTACGTATGTGGGTGAGACAGCAATATGCCAAAGAATGCAAAGGCTGTACATAGGAAGGGATGGTTGCAACACAGTGCAACAGTAAGGTTTGGAGGTAGAACAACAACTATGTAAGTTGTAAGGAATTTTGGTTTAATGTTGCAATCTTATCATGGAAATACACGCATTCACACAGTTTACAATGTTACGACAGTTGTCAAATGAACGCATCTCGTCCTCAGAAAATGAAATAATCCTAAACACAACAATGGTAAATTTTAACTAGAAGTTTCTTTACAAAATTATTCTTATGACTACGTCATGATGTTGGCCAGTACTACGATAAATCATCCGATTCCAGTTCAAAGTTAGGAACTATTTAGGAGGACAATCAAGTCTACGGAGGATGGTTAGTTTTGTGACAAGGTGAGGAAAAGATTACCCAAGATCGCTCGAGTTTACAGTGGATGTAAGCTGGTGAACCAACAAGTTTAAGTGTCTGCTCGGGGTATTTATCCTAGCTGTGATGAGCTGTCGTCCCCATGGTTGCTCTCGCCCACTGAAATTCCTATAAAAACTAATTAAGTATTTGCTGATTTTTTGAGCAGATAATTACCCTGTGTTTCTCGTGATGCGAGAAAACCTGTACTCATCCCTAGTCTTGGAATATGGCGATAAGTACGCACATAATTGGAGCAGCATGCATATTGAAATGCTCTCTCAGTCCTTGCAAGAACAATTAACTAACTGGCTGGTTCGTTTCTCCACAGTTGGAGGTCAACGACGCTTCATCTAATACCTAGCTGTACGTCGCCTCAGTAAACGCAGTCTTCATACAAATTTCTCCCGTGCATCGTACAGAGCATTATTCATCCCGTTCTGCACTTGACGCCAGTTCAGCGAAGAGTCCCCAAAAATTTCGCTCTTGTCTTTCTCGTAGCCGAACTGTTTCCCCAGCTGAGTTCTTTCGTTCTCCACGACACGGCTTTTTTTGACCAGTAGGAGCATTCCTCTTATTTTGTGGAAACTCTCTCTGCCAATCGCAAGGGCCCTACCATTGAACTGCATTGAAATCTCGGCACTTTACTCCTTCCAAGTTCGTTTCCGCCTATCGGACGCCCACTAAGAGCTTTTCGTGGTGCCTCCCATGGTGCCGCTTCTGCTTCTGTCCACACCCGTTTCCACACAAAACGTTTTCTCTCGCTGCTTGTTTCACCTTCTGCTCATTAACATGCATTATAAAGGAGCTGTGCATTAACATTGACGATTGAGTGTCATCCCATTTTGGTTACATACTTATAGGCAAATCTGCCGAATTAAGTTAGGTGTCACATTCACCTTCCCATTACGATGTATAAAACTGTTATGTAAGGTGCGAAATTGACCTTCATTTATTCTGCTGCCTTACACAACTACTTCTAAGAGGCGATAACTGCATTCAGGCCGGCCAGCGTGGCCGAGCGGTTCTAGGCGCTTCAGTCCGGAACCGCGCTGCTGCTACGGTCGCAGGTTCGAATCCTGCTTCGGGCATGGATGTGTGTGATGTCCTTAGGGTAGTTAGGTTTAAGTAGTTCTAAGTCTAGTGGACTGATGACCTCACATGTTAAATCCCATAGTGCTCAGAGCCATTTGAACCATTTTTTTTAATAACTGCAGTACACTTTTATAAACAGCAGCACATTTCTATTTTAGAATATGTAATACAGGGCTATTACAAATGATTGAAGCGATTTCATAAATTCACTGTAGCTCCATTCATTGACATATGGTCACGATACACTACGGATACGTAGAAAAACTCATAAAGTTTTGTTCGGCTGAAGCCGCACTTCAGGTTTCTGCCGCCAGAGCGCTCGAGAGCGCAGTGAGACGAAATGGCGACAGGAGCCGAAAAAGCGTGTGTCGTGCTTGAAATGCACTCACATCAGTCAGTCATAACAGTGCAACGACACTTCAGGACGAAGTTCAACAAAGATCCACCAACTGCTAACTCCATTCGGCGATGGTATGCGCAGTTTAAAGCTTCTGGATGCCTCTGTAAGGGGAAATCAAAGGGTCGGCCTGCAGTGAGCGAAGAAACGGTTCAACGCGTGCGGGCAAGTTTCACGCGCAGCCGCGGAAGTTGACGAATAAAGCAAGCAGGGAGCTAAACGTACCACAGCCGACGGTTTGGAAAATCTTACGGAAAAGGTTAAAGCAGAAGCATTTCTTAAACAGGAGATTGGAAAACCGATGGATCGGTGGTGGTGGAGATCATGATCAACAATTCATGTCATGACCTCCACGCTCTCCCGACTTAACCCCATGCGATTTCTTTCTGTGGCGTTATGTGAAAGATTCAGTGTTTAAACCTCCTCTACCAAGAAACGTGCCAGAACTGCGAGCTCGCATCAACGATGCTTTCGAACTCATTGATGGGGACATGCTGCGCCGAGTGTGGGAGGAACTTGATTATCGGCTTGATGTCTGCCGAATCACTAAAGGGGCACATATCGAACATTTGTGAATGCCTAAAAAAACTTTTTGAGTTTTTGTATGTGTGTGCAAAGCATTGTGAAAATATCTCAAATAATAAAGTTATTGTAGAGCTGTGAAATCGCTTCAATCATTTGTAATAACCCTGTATATGTGGTCCTACGCTTCATGATACAGTCAAACACATGGAGTGACACAGTTTAAAATCTGTTAAACTCGAGTGTTTCGGGGACTTTCACTTTCATGACAGAAGAAAAAGATCATTTACATACATGTGTTGAACCAAATGCTGAGATAACTTTAGCGGTTTGTCTGCACAGTCGAGATTATTGCTCTTGGATAAAATTTTATAAAAGTCTTTACGTCCCTAGATTGGACGAACAGGTCGCTGAGCTGGCTATGTCTATCCACTCAAACTGAAGTAATGAGGTACCTTAGCAGAAAATAAAGACAATGGTCTGACAGATAAATCAAAATCCGTCGTCACTTGTGCAATGTCTTGGAACCTTTGAGAACCCATGATGAAATGTTTAAATTACTAAAAGGTAGTCAGTCACGTCTGGTCCACAAATGAGTGCCTTGAGTCCGTCGTATCTGTTACCAAATGGTTCTCCCCTTACACTAAGACACTTAATGAATTAAAATAATTGGTTATGTCAGCCATAAAAGATTTCGTCACCACTCTACTTACCATTAACTCACTTTTTACCCCAATTCCCATCTTCAGTTCGTCAGAAGACAAGTTCATCGTACAGTATTTCTGGTTGGTGTCGCAATAACGTTCTAGTGACAATATAAGGAAAAGGATAGTTGTTATTCACCATAAAGCGGAGATGCTGAGTCACAGTAAAACAAAACAAAAAGGCTGTCGGAAAGTTAGATTTCGGCCAACAAGGCCCTGTACCAAAACCAGACAACATACACGCACGTACACATCACGCAAACGCAACTAAGACACACGACCACAGTCCAGCTACCAGATACTTTGGTTATGTGTGTGTGTGTGAGTTGCGTTTGCGTGACGTTTGCGTGTGTGTATGTTGTCTATTTCTGACAAAGGCCTTCTTGCCCGAAAGCTAACTTTCCGACGGTATTTTTGTTGTGCCTTTATGGGACTCAGCATCTCCGCTTTATGGTTAGTAGCAGCTATCCTTTTTGTTATATTGTTATATTCCATAATTTTCCATTGTCTGGTGTTCTAGTGAGTGTTTTTCCATCTCATAATAGTGCGATGGCCTATTTATAGTTTACGTGAGAGGATTGAGCACTAAGCTACTGACTTGTAAAAAAGATAGCGTGAACAACATGGAAAGAGAAAACAGATTGCTATATGTTTCTGCGAATGATTGATAAATGAGAAGTGAGTTGTTTTATTGTTTGGTTATTTTATGGTTTGGTATTTGAAGGTCGACGATACCTGGAAGCAGACGATCACGTGTGGAGTCAGGTAGCTGCCTCAAGGTAGGAGGAGAGTGACGTGAGATCGATACGTCGCTTTCTTTCTGGCGTTGAGGCTTTACCATGAATCATGAAGCAGTCGCTTCCTTACCGCAAAAGCTCCAGCATAACCTTTGTGGACTCCGTGAAGGTCTCTGTCTGAGTATAGGCTGTAGGGCATCAGCGCAATGCAGTGCTTACGCTTCTCAGTCCTCCGTGTTATGAAACCAAGGTCAAAGAGCGATATGCATGAAAGAAACGCGGAAATCGATCCTCTTTTTAGCTTCATGATTACATAATGGAGTCTAAACTACAATGATTCTAGAAAACATCATTAACAGTCACAACGTCTTTTAACAATGGACCGGATAACAAGTGCCTCAGAAACTTTTTAAGAATCGAACTCTCATGGCTAAAACAGCTTTAGACGCGCAAAATATTGTATATTAAATATGTAAAAAAAATTTATGACTGAAGGCACAAAATCCCAATTATGTTGGGTTATAAGATTCGGATATTGAGAGGTATTTACAGTTTTCTGAAAAGCTAGTTTTTCTCTTAATTATACGTCGTACAAAGATGTTATTTTGAAGATATCTTCAGTGATATATGTAGATATAGTCTGCGAAGTGGGTTGCGAGTACAGTTACTAGTAAAGAATTACTAAATTTGAACATCATGCTTGATGCTCAAGTCTTACTGCATGAACGAAGAACATTTAGTAAGGGATAAACTCTGTTCCTTTTATTATTCTGAGGGGCTGTAAGAGGAAAAATTTAGAAAAAGTTTGAAATAATGTTTAAAGTTTCCTCGAAGTCACTAAGTGCTCTCATTCTCAAATACTGGATGAGTACATTCTGAGTAATTTACACATCGTTGTAAGAAAAGCTAGTTCTTCATGCGTCTCAATTTTTATGGTGTATCCTGGGAACTATGTGGCTCACAGTGACATAATTTTGCAGGTATGTTCAGTGGTATGTGTAGATACTCTGTGTTGTGAATTGCGTAGGTGGAAGATAAGTAATAAATTAAAACCTCATGCCTGATGGTTAAGATTTACGGCATGAAGAGTGAAAATGTTGAAAGTTTTGTGTTAGCAGAAGAGCCAACACCGTGTTACGAGTGGAGGCCGAAATGCGCAAGTCTTAGCTCGCGCAGGCTGGCGTGAGGAGGTAAGAACTATACTGACGTGAGGTCTGGAACATCACAAGGAATGAGACTTCAGAAAGCGGACGTAATTAGTTTGATACTTAACTTTAATCCATTAATGATGAACGTCGCTCTTGACAGTACATGATTCACAATGTTATCTGTTCAGAATACGTTCTTGAAGATAGTCGTTATAGTAACTGAATATGGCGCCTTGCTAGGTCGTAGCAAATGGCGTAGCTGAAGGCTATGCTAAACTCTCGTCTCTGCAAATGAGAGCGTATGTAGACAGTGAACCATCGTTAGCAAAGTCGGCTGTACAACTGGGGCGAGTGCTAGGGAGTCTCTCTAGACTAGACTTGCCGTGTGGCGGCGCTCGGTCTGCAATCACTGATAGTGGCGACACGCGAGTCCGACGTATACTAACGGACCGCGGCCGATTTAAAGGCTACCACCTACCACCACAGAAAGCGATAAACTTTTTCACTTTCGTTATTTTGTGTGAGGGAGTTAGCAAGAAAAAGTTTCAAAATGTATTTAAATTATGTGTAAAATTGTTGGAAACCGCTAGTGCTCTCATTCTCAAATACTTCGTGAATATTGTCTGGAAAATTTGAACTCTGTGAGTTACGATGCTTCACGACAAACATATAGTTTCCAACTTTAAAACTCGGCTCACAGTGTTGAATCTTTAACGTAAAATTATACCTTTTAATGAGTAGGTTATCTAAGCATTTTAAATTTTCAAATTTCGTCATTATTTTGTGAAATACTGAAAATCAATTTTTGTTGTCCCTAGAAGCCTTTAAATGGGCTACCTGCAACGAGAATTGGGGGCCATTTTTTTCTGTTAGTGATATAGGTCATTAGTAGTGACGATATCTTTTAGTAATAATGTTTAAATATATTGTTGACACAAGCGGCGACTTTTCTCTATTGCGTAATCTCTGAGGGAAAGATATGGATAACAGGGCTGATCGTTTGCAAATCATTTAAATCTCTGGTACGTATGCGTACAACAAGTAATTTCCGTAATAAGAAAGGTCTGTGTAGTAACGGACTAAGGTTGAACATTCCGTTCACGACGAGGTCATTAGACATGGAGCAAAAGATCTAAATGGAGAAAAATGTGAAGTACACCGCTTCCTTTACAACTGGAATGCCACGACATTTTACTTACGTGAATTAATTTAGAGAAATCTTGGAAGACTTAATTGTGTGTGACTGGAGCCTTGCTCGGTTTACAACCCACCCTCAAACAGGACCGGTGTAACTTTTTAATGTTTGCCATATTGTTAAGAATAATTTAGAATCGAGTTGGATATTCTTTGCAACGATAGCAAATAGTCTGAAAAACATCTGGATGATTATAGCAAACATGTAGTAACTTAATTAGGTGTCGGACTTACTGAGATTCTGCGACGTAGCTGCACCTCAGGACAGTTTCGTAAATTAATTTTCTGACATATATTTCAAAATTATTATTAAAATCGGTTCTCTGAAGTAGTACATGCCATTATGGAAGGGAAGGTAAAGGCACTCAGGTGGTAGACCCACTAGGGTGTTCGTATAATTAAGTATAACAGCTGTGTTTCGTGCGGTCATAAATATATATTTAAAGTGCAGTAATGCTGACATTAGCATTTCTGCATATTTTTGTTTTCTCCGTGGCTGATGATCTTGCATTTTAAAACTTATTGAGATATGATATATTACTTTTTTTATTTTCAGATAATCCTGAAATGTAAGGGCCAAAAAGATGTCCTCTCCAGACGTTATCACTTCTTCGACTTCTTCGATGTACTTCGCAAAGTAGGTAATGCAGATGGCCTTGGTGCATAATAAGATACTAAGCCATGAAGGCGAAATCAATCTTGCTTCAATCCGAGGCTGTTAAGAGTCGATTCTACAGGTCACATTGAAGCTGCTTTTTTGAGGTTTCTCACATTCATGAGGTCAGATGCTGGGCCTCGTATACACTTTCCACACATGACATAAAAATCTAGTTTCAAGAACCCATTTTATTAAGCTTTAATTACGTCAGGCGACATCAGAAACGAAGAAGTACGGCAATGATGCAATATACTCGTTATCATTATCATATGTGAAACTTTACAAGCAAGCAAATTGTTATAGTCTGCGTAAAAGCTGAATCAGCGTATTTTCAAGTTTATATTCCTTATCTCCACTCTGAGGAGCATTGATCAACGTTTCATACAGTTACTTCTGTTCATACCTGACAGTATTTTATCACTTGTGTTTTCTTCCCAATTACAGAGTCTTAATTTGGATTCTCTCGTTAACATCAGTAGTCTATGAATAAAAATATCCTTTGTCAATAGTGTTTTGCTTTGGTGTCTAACTACTTTGATACTTTGGATTGAATCGTACATTGGCGGAATTTCGCATTTACCTCAACATCGATAAACATGTTAATATGTACACTCATGCTCATAAATTAAAGATAATGCTGATACATGGTGAAACAACGCTTTGTTAGGTGGTTTTCGGTTTTAAATCACCTCGGGGTATGACCATGCGGTGCATTTGACCTGCGGTCGTCGTACGGCGGCGCTGGCAGCAGTCCACATACGCGAAGGTGTGTTGGTGCATGTCAAAGTACGGTATAGCGAGTAAGTGTGCAGACGTTTTCAGACGTGCTATTGGTGACTGTGTGTTGAAAATGGCTTAAAGAACACATATTGATGACGTTGTGAGGGGTAGAATAGTAGGGCGACTGGAGGCTGGTCAAACACAGCAGGTCGTAGCACGGGCCCTTCGTGTGCCACAAAGTGTGATCTCAAGATTATGGCAACGATTCCAGCAGACAGGAAACGTGTCCAGGCGCTACAGTACGGGACGTCCACAGAGTACAACACCACAAGAAGAACGATATCACACCATCAGTGCCCGGAGTACTGCAGGTAACCTTGCTCGAGACATTATTGCAGCCATTACATTATCTCCAGACACACAGTCTACAGACGACTGAACAGACTTGTTTCATTCGCCCGGAGACCTGCAAGGTGCATTCCACTGACCCCTGATCACAGGAGAGCTCATAAAGCCTGGTGTCAAGAACACAGTTCATTGTCATTGGAACAGTGGCCCCAGGTTATGTTCACGGACGAGTCCAGGTATAATCTGAACAGTGATTCTCATCTGGCGTGAACCGGGAACCAGACACCAACCCCTTAATGTCATCGAAAGGGTCCTGTATGGAGGTCGTTGTGTGATGGTGTGGGGTGGTATTACGATTGGTGCACGTACACCTCTACATGTCTTTTACAGAGGTACTGTAACAGGTCATATGTGTCGGGACATCATTTTGCACCACTATATCCGCCTTTTCAGGGGTGCTCTGTGTAACACCTTCTTCTTGATGGATGATAACGGACGGCCCTACCGAGCTGCCATCGTGGAGGAGTACCTTGAAACAGAAAGATATGAGGCGAATGGAGTGGCCTGCCTGTTCTCCAGACCTAAAACCCATCGAGCACGTTTGGGATGGTCTCGGTCGACGTATCGCTGCACGTCTTCAAACCCGACGACACTTCAGGAGCTCTGACAGGCGCTGGTGCAAGAATGGGAGGCTATACCCCAGCAGCTGCTCGACCATCTGATCCAGAGAATGCCAACCCGTTGTGGGGCCTGTGTACGTGTGCATGGTGATCATATCCCATACTGATGTCGGGGTACATGCCCAGGAAACAGTGACGTTTTGTAGCACATTTGTTTCGGGACGGTTTTCTCAACTTATCATCAATACCGTGGACTTACAGAACTGTGTCATGTGTGTTACCTATGTGCCTTTGTTATTAGAGCCAGTTTTGTGTGTGGCACCACATTCTGCAGTTATCCTTAATTTATGAGCGTGAGTGTATTTTTCATACCTTATTTAAATACACTTACATTTTATGTACCTACATACCTTCTTGATTAGGCATGACACTTCATCACACTCAGTTACCTTAAAAAGTGGATGTCTTAGAATATTTCTCCCTTGTTGGGTACGTTCCTGAGGACGGAGTTGCACAAGCTCCACACTTTTCCGCAGACACTAGCCCTGAGAAATGTGGCCATTCAAAGCAGATCACCCCTGACCTCTGGCTAGCACTAACAAGACCGCTGACTGCAACATGCGTACAGTAATTCCGAGTTAGCCACACCTGCGCTCTCTCGACCTCAGGTTACCCCACACATCAATGAACTCTTGGTGTTTGTGTATGAACAGGCGACATTCCTGTACCTTACGTTTCTGCTGTCAGCGTATACAGCGTACCCATTAATGATGATGGTGAACTCTTTCCCAACGCAATATTCCACATGTGACGAATAGATAAAATAAATAAAACCCTTTAGATTCCTAATTGTGCTCTTTAGATGTTGTGCGTTGTTCTGTAGCAATCACATGTGTGCGACCAGACTGTTGTTTACCACCCTTCCAACTAGAGATTACGTTAATAAACGATTTTTCTACACATTTTTATAAAAAAAAGACGCCAGGATTGATTCAGAGATCAAAATAACCAAATACATTCGTGGGTGCTACGTTCTACATTGCTACAGCACTCAGGACGTATAGTAAGGAGATGCTCAAATTGCAAGATATGAGCTCCTGTACTCGACTTCCAGCGTTTTATCATCGACTACCGAAGCCATCAATTAGTAATTGGATTCTATCGAACAGTTACACAAGCGCAGATATACTGTTCCAGGTCACTGATGTGACCAACCAGAGTTATCTTCAGCATAATTTCTATTTATACCCATTAACGTAAAGCATACTGGGTAAGCTAGTTTACTAGACCTCGAATCGGGGTCTGCTGTGTGGGGAAGGCGTTGTCGAAACACTGGCGCGATCAAAAGTGCAGTGTGCTGCGGTCCCATCGTGCATAGCCAGGTGGTGCTTGAGACTGCCGGAGATGTAATATGTCCTAGCAGTTCTAGTATGTTCTGTGTCCCTACATGTTCAAGCACGCAGCTCTACTCAGTGGTCGGGATAGCGTGCATAGGACGAACTTGTGGATACAGATAAACAACACCACACAATGAGTAAAAAAAAAAAAAAAAGAAATGGTTCAAATGGCTCTGAGCACTATGGAACTTAACATCTGAGGTCATCAGTCCCCTAGAACTTAGAACTACGTAAACCTAAGTAACCTAAGGACATCACACACATCCATGCCCGAGGCAGGATTCGAACCTGCGACCGTAGCGGTCGCGCCGTTCCAGACTGAAGCGCCTAGAACCGCTCGGCCACACCAGCCGGCTCACAATGAGTCCAAACAGTTGTTGATGATTGGCGGCAATCGTACCCAGGCGTTTCGCACCTGTCCAGATAAGAGACCTATTTAAGTTTCTGATGCCGTCTCATGAAAGACTCATTGATGAACCAATCATTTGTGTAAAGTGACATGACACTACATTATTCTGCAACACCCGTCTTCGCTACCTACGCATACACTTAATTATGAAGACTTTGTGACCACTGTCCAACGTGAGACTGAGTGCCACAATGTGATGCTCCGGGCACATGACGTGATAAGGGAAGTGTATAAGTGGAACAGAGACGAATGGGGGAACATTCTAGCTATAGCAAGACGGCAAATGGCAAAAATCCACCGTCATAAGCGACTGTGACAAAAGCAGATTGTTATGGCCTGAAACCTTGTAACGAGCACCTCGGAAGCGATGAAGTTTGTTGGCTGTTGCTTATGTCTTGAGTCTTAGCAAACGATGTAAAAAAATAAAAAATAAAAAAATAAAAAAATAAATAAAAAAAACAGCATTATACAGAGATCACATAATAATCATATCTCGATGTTGGCGGCATGCGGAGTACACTAAGCTAGCTCGATGGGTATTCCTAATGAACTCTACTACATCTGCCAATCAGAATAGATTTTTTGACGTACATAAAGACGATATACTCCCTTTGGAGAGCTTTGTCATAAGTGAATATCAAATGCACATAGAGAGTTATATATGACAGTTTTCTTTTAGCACCGAGCGAGGTGGCGCAGTGGTTAGCACACTGGACTCGCATTCGGGAGGACGACGGTTCAATCCCGCCTCCGGCCATCCTGATTTAGGTTTTCCGTGATTTCCCTAAATCGCTTCAGGCAAATGCCGGGATGGTTCCTTTGAAAGGGCACGGCCGATTTCCTTCCCCATCCTGCCCTCACCCGAGCTTGCGCTCCGTCTCTAATGACCTCGTTGTCGACGGGACGTTAAACACTAATCTCCTCCTTTTCTTTTAGCACGGAAGACAATTTTTCTTTTCAGTTTTTTCAGAACTTTGATCTATTTGTTATATGGGAGGCAATTTGTTACAATTTCGCTGTAACATGTACTAACTGATCAAAATCATCCAACACTGTTATGTAATGCGGAATTGATCTTTAGACGTCTCAAGCTGTGGACTCATCAGTAGAGAATGAGGTGGGGAGTATTGTGTTTTGAGGAGAGAAGCACTAACATGGAAATGGGTTGGTCAGTGACGTTAGTGCTAGGCCTCACCTGGATAGTGTAAACAGCAACATCACTGGACAGTACATAACTGGAAACGCTGGATTAGGAACGGTGAAACACGCCATACCAGCCGGCCGGAGTGGCCGAGCGGTTTTAGGGGCTACAGTCTGGAACCGCGCGACCGCTTCGGTCGCAGGTTCGAATCCTGTCTCGGGCATGGCTGTGTGTGATGTCCTTAGGTTAGTTAGGTTTAAGTAGTTCTAAGTTCTAGGGGACTGATGACCTCAGCTGTTAAGTCCCATAGTGCTCAGAGCCATTTGAACCATGCCATACCCTGTCGCAATGGTGGTGATCATGAATGAGGTAATGGTAGTCACCATGTCAGCTGACCATTATCAACAGGAATCCGCTTACTCTCTCCTGTAACATGACATTTCTTTATTCTTCTTGTTGTTGCAGAACTGGTGAGATGTGTTACCTACGTGAACTTCAGCAACACTTCTTCTTCGCACCATCTCATAAGAACTGCAAGTAAACTCAGTAAACAGTCACTCCTGTGCAACAGCATCTCAGGTCCTTCGATGTCGCGATAGAGGTATGTGCTATGATTCTTCAGCGTCTCCAAGGGTCCGTCATGTCAAAACAGTTCATGAGTGAATGGCCAGAGTTAGTCCCCCATAGGCACAATAAGGTCGCAAGAAGAAAAACCGCCCGTTTCGAAAAGGTTTATCTAATTCCACAAGACTAAATATTGTACTTGAATGAAGACAAAAAGTTGAGGTAAATTTTATCTTACGCATAGTATTACAAAGTTCCCAGCCGGCCGCGGTGGTCTAGCGGTTAAGGCGCTCAGTCCGGAACCGCGCGACTGCTACGGTCGCAGGTTCGAATCCTGCCTCGGGCATGGATGTGTGTGATGTCCTTAGGTTAGTTAGGTTTAAGTAGTTCTAAGTTCTAGGGGACTGATGACCACAGATGTTAAGTCCCATAGTGCTCAGAGCCATTTGAACAAAGTTCCCAAAGGAAACAATCGACCTCGCAATCTTTTATCTTTTACATGCATTCACATGCAATAGTGGGGCTCTTTATGCAATTACGCATGGGATGGAAGTTTTAATTGATCTTTCAGATACACTGAAGCGCCAGAGAAACTGGTATAGACACGCGTATTCAATAACAGAGATATGTAAACAGACATAATACGGCACTGCGGTCGGCAACGCCTATATGAGACAAGTGCCTGATGCAGCTGTTACTGCTGTTACAATGGTAAGTTATCAAGATTTAAGCGAGTTTGGGACACGAACAAGTGGGACACGAACAAGTGTCATCTTCAACGAACCGTCATCGATATGGGCTTTCGGAGCCGAAGGCTCTCTCGTGTGCCCTTGACGACTGCACGATAAACGGTTTACGCCTCGCCTGGGCCCGGCAACACCGCCAGTGGAGTGTTGATAACTGGAAACATTTTGCCTGGTATTACGAATGTCGTTTCAAAGTATATCGAGCGGATGGACGTGTACGTGTATGGAGACAACCTCATAATCCATGGACCCTGCATGTCAGCAGGGGACTGTTCAAGAGGGTGGAGGCTCTGTAATGGTGCGGGGTGCGTGCAGTTGGAGTGATATGGGGTCCCTGCTACGTCTAGATACGACTCTGACAGGTGACACGTACGTAAGCATCCTGTCTGCTCACCTGCATCAATTCATGTCCATTGTGCACTCCGACCGACTTCGGTAATTCCAGCAGAACAATGCGATTCCCCACACGTCCAGAATTGCTACAGAGTGGCTTCAGGTACATTCTTCTGAGTTTAAACACTTTCACTGAACTCCAAACTCCCCAGACATGAACATTATTGAGCATATTTGGGATGCCTTGCAACATGCTGTTCAGAAGAGATGCCCACACCTTCGTACGCTTACAGATTTACTGACATCCCTGCGTGATGCATATTGTCAGTTCCCTCCAGCACTACTTCAGACGTTAGTCTAGTCCATGCCACGTCATGTTGTGGCACTTCTACGTGTTCACGGGGGCCCTGCACTGTATTAGGCAGGTGTACCAATTTCTTTGGCTCTCAGTATATGTTCAAAGTGTCTTCACCGCACCGGTGATACTCAGGCTAGACCCATACTTTTACGAATATGTCTGGCGTCACTGTATTCACTGCTGTGCCGATGTGGTTTCCCAGGTCATGCGAAGTCATTCCGATGATCATTTCTTTTTTGATTTCTTCACATCTTTGCTGCAATTTCGTCTTGACTGCCCTGAACTTCCTAAGGAATTTACATTGCTGTACTCCTGTCTTTCTCTGAATATTTGTGTACTTCCTTCTTTCGTGGAGCAGTTGAAGTATTTCTTCTGTTACCCATGGTTTCTTCGCGCTTATCTTCTTTGTACCTATGTTTGTCCGTCCAACATCGGTGATTGCCCTTTTCAGAGATGTCCACTCCTCTTCAACTTAACTGCCTACTCTGGTATTCCTCATCGCAATATCCACTTCTTTACCGAATTTCAAACACGTCTTCACGTCTCATAATTTCCCAGTACTTCAGCATCCCACTTTCTTCCACATTGATTTTTCTGGGTGATTCTCTTGAACTTCAATCTACTGTTCATCATTATTAAATGGAGCTGAGTCTATATCTTCACCTGAGTAGCCTTACAATCCAATATCTGATTTCGGAACCTCTGTCTGACCATGATGTAACCCATTTGGAATATTCCATTGCCTTTGTGTGTTTTCCAAACATACCTCCTCCTGTCGCGATTCTTGAACAAGAGTAGTCGCTGTTACCATCTGAAACTGTGTCAGGAGTAGATAAAACTATTTTTTAGCATCGGAAGATGACCGAGAGTTTATTTTTTCCAGTGTATCGAAAGGGCTAGTTCCTCGTTTCCCATATTATGGAGACAGTAGGAGGTAATGTCATTAAAATGTCACTCTTCGTATTATTCTTCCTGTATCACATACGAGTATATCGTCTGCAGACCATAGTAACGATTTTTTATTATGATGTGGATTTGTTACACATCCTGTATCAACAAGGTTAAATGTAGTGAGAAATTTGAGAGTGTCTCCTCTTATGTTATAGAAAATTTTAAAAATCGAGTCTATCCTTCGGCCCGAAGAGGCCTTTGTTCAGATTAAAAGTTGTGTGCTGACTAGTACAGTATTTTTTTTAAAATGCCAACTTCATAAATACACGAAGAAACAGTGTGACTCCAAATTATATCAATGTCTCCCCTGCCATCTAAGACCTTCACAGACCATCCATGGAGTTTGCTTCAACGTACCTGGGCGATCAAGGGAAGAGAAAGTAAGTTTTCGAAATGAAGCATTAGGATTAATCAGCTGGTACGACAATACTTCTGCAGACTGTTTTGTTTGACTGCTAAAGTAGGCACAGATACTGCACACAAACCAGTCCAAACCCGTAGTCTCCGACTTTTATCAAATCTGAATTATGAGGTCCAGCGAATAAGGTACATTTCGCGCGTAGCTGGTATCACAGCCTAGCGCAAAACAGGTGGCAGCGCTGCCTGGCGAGGCTTTGTATGTATATGTACGCGTATATCCTACGTCAGAGGGTTCCAGCGACGAGGGATCGTTATTTAGTCGCCTTGGACAAGAGCCTGTAGCGTGTCTTAGACTGCACGTGTTATCTGCGTCACTTCGCACGCAAGCCGCATACGAAATGCATCACCCTCGAGCAGGAAACATCAAACAACCGCGCCGTCCTTCCGAAACGTGCTGTAGAAATGTCTTTCACGGCCATTGCACTCATTTTAAATTCTTACATTGCGCTGTTAAAGCACTCAGTGTCCATCAGAGAAATACTGCCTCCACAATGAGTAACTATAATTTCTCTGCCATAACGTGTACTACTAAACGCCTAAGGCTGTGCACAATTGCCGTTGCTTGTTACCTGTGCAATAGCTTTCACGGGCGACAAAATTGGATCTTCAGTGCTTCGTATAGCTATTGATCGAATTTAAAAATTTCAAAAGCCGTCATAATCTACTCCTTCAACAAATGTTTTAACGCTTGTGGTGGTTGTGGCTTCTTTGAGGCGAGATTTCGGCTTTCATTTGACTGCCCCTCATAGAGCAACATCGACTGTTAAGATCTCCTAAAAGCTTGTTGATACGAAAAACAAGAACAAACACAAGTATTAAAGTCAGAAACAGCGCGTGTGTTTGCGACAGCATAGCTCACAGCGTGCAAATTAACCCGACTTTATTATCCCAGTATTTGAGGATGAGAGCACTCAGCGACTTGCAACGAAGTTCAAACATAATTTCAGACGTTTTCTGACTATCAGTTTAATAAATCACAGCTGCAAAATACTAACGCAAATTCTTTATAGACGAATGGAAAAACTGGTAGAAGCCGACCTCGGGGAAGATCAGTTTGGATTCCGTAGAAATATTGGAACAAGTGAGGCAATACTGACTCTACGCCTTATCTTAGAAGAAAAATTAAGGAAAGAGAAACCTACGTTTCTAGCATTTGTAGACTTAGAGAAAGCTTTTGACAATGTTGACTGGAATACTCTCTTTCAAATTCTGAAGGTGGCAGGGGTAAAATACAGGGAGCGAAAGTCTATTTACAATTTGTACAGAAACCAGATGGCAGTTATAAGAGTCGAGGGACATGAAAGGGAAGCAGTGGTTGGGAAGGGAGTGAGCCAGGGTTGTAGCCCCTCCCCGATGTTATTCAATCTGTATATTGAGCAAGCAGTAAAGGTAACAAAAGAAAAATTCGGAGTAGGTATTAAAATCCATGGAGAAGAAATAAAAACTTTGAGGTTCGCCGATGAGCCGGCCGATGTGGCCGTGCGGTTCTAGGCGCTTCAGTCTGGCACCGCGTGACCGCTACGGTCGCAGGTTCGAATCCTGCCTCGGGCATGGATGTGTGTGATGTCATTAGGTTAGTTAGGTTTAAGTAGTTCTAAGTTCTAGGGGACTGATGACCACAGATGTTAAGTCCAATAGTGCTCAGAGCCATTTGAACCATTTTTTCGCCGATGACATTGTAATTCTGTCAGGGACAGCAAAGGACTTGGAACAGCAGTTGAACGGAATGGATAGTGTCTTGAAAGGAGGATATAATATGAACATCAACAAAAGTAAAACGAGGATAATGGAATGTAGTCGAATTAAGTCGAGTGATGCTGAAGGAATTATATTAGGAAATGAGACACTTAAAGTAGTAAAGGAGTTTTGCTATTTGGGGAGCTAAATAACTGATGATGGTCGAAGGATAGAGGATATTAAATGTAGACTGGCAATGGCAAGGAAAGTGTTTCTGAAGAAGAGAAATTTGTTAACATCGAGTATAGATTTAAGTGTCAGGAAGTCGTTTCTGAAAGTATTTGTATGGAGTGTAGCCATGGACGATAAACTGTTTGGGCAAGAAGAGAATAGAAGCTTTCGAAATGTGGTGCTACAGAAGAATGCTGAAGATTAGATGAGTAGATTACATAACTAATGAGGAGGTATTGAATAGAATTGGGGAGAAGAGGAGTTTGTGGCACAACTTGACAAGAAGAAGGGACCGGTTGGTAGGACATGTTCTGAGGCATCAAGGGATCACCAATTTAGTATTGGAGGGCAGCGTGGAGGGTAAAATTTGCAGAGGGAGGCCAAGAGATGAATACACTAAGCCAGATTCAGAAGGATGTAGGTTGCAATAAGAACTGGGAGATGAAGAAGCTTGCACAGGATTGAGTAGCATGGAGAGCTGCATCAAACCAGTCTCAGGACTGAAGACCACAACAACAACAACATGGGTGAATAAGACGAAAATAATGAAACCAATATAATTAGGATTTTGTGTCTTCGGCTATAAACATTTTACACGATTAATAGTAATTATTTGACACATTACGTCATTTGTAAAGAAATAACTCGTTCCGAGGTAGCGTCCGCGGCTAACCGACCGCTATCCACGAAGTGGGCTGTGGCTGTTCCTCAGCTAAGTAACGTAGCTTGACATGGTACCACCGTACTTTAGATTTTTATGTTTGACCGTGCCTTATTCTGACATGTATTCGTTTATTTTATGCTTCTGAAGAAGGCTAGATTACTCTAGCTGAAACCTGGGTAAAGACCAGTAACATTTTGCAACTGAGGCGGATTTTTGACATATTAATATATCACACTTGCTGACAAGGCTGCAATATGTTAAAAATTATTACCTACATTTGTACGATACCTTTGGTCGCACACACTAAAGAACATCACAACTTCATACACTAGTTATGTCGATTCTGGCCAGAAACGAGACAACTGTGCATCTCAAGTTGTGTTTAAAATGACCACCGTCGGAGGCAACACACGCTTCCAGCCTGGTATGGAAGACTGTTGCACACGTTCTAGCATTTCAATGGCCACGTCCGAGCAGGCTGCACTTATATGACGTTGAATATCGTCGGGTGTAGTTGGTTTGTCCTTGTAGACAGGGTCCTTCAGTTATTCACACAGAGAAACGTCTACAGGCTTCAAGTCCGGGGAACGAGTCGGCCAAGGTATAGATACTCTGCGCCCAATCCAGCGATTTGGAAACAATTCGTGAAGCCATGCTGTAGTAGTTCGTGCACTATGGGGTAGACAGCCATCATGTTGGTACCAAGGGCTCCTTCTAGTCTGCGCTTCTAGCATCCGTGGAAGATGGTCTGTTAGGAGGCTGCGATACTTGCGCACTTTCTGTTCCGCATGTGAAACACGGACCTATGAGCTGATGGTTCACACTCCGTGGACGTTGACGTTCCACCTGACGAAGCCAACGGTGATTGTCAACAAAACAAAAAAAAAAAAAAAAAAACAAAAAAAAAAAAAAAAAAAAAATTCAAATGGCTCTGAGCACTGTGGGACTTAACATCTGAAGTCATCACTCCCATAAAACTTAGAACTACTTTAACCTAACTAACCTAAGGACATCACACACATCCATGCCCGAGGCAGGATTCGAACCTGCGACCGTAGCGGTTACTCGGTTCCCGACTGAAGCGCCTAGAACCGCGCGGCCACTCCGGCCGGCGATTGTCAAGAGACCAATTGTGCATGTTACAGCAGTTTCTAACTGTCGCTTCTTCACTGAACAACATAAATGACGCATCTGAAATATCCTGTCTTAACGTCCATGTACAGAAGTTAACACGATTCTCATGATCGTTTCAGTGCACCTGTCTATAAAGAGAGGTGTGATAGGGATGGAAGCTATGACGATGGAGAATACGTAGGATACTTGCCTGACTCATGCCACTTACTCCTACGTTTGCGCGAGAGCTAACTTGAGGATTAACTGCAACATCAGCAAGAATATTAATTTCCCCGTTTCTGTCGTCACTTGTTTCCTTCTGTTTCGTTGTCCAATTGTTACACTACCACTCTCATGGAGCTGGCTGTGGAGGTGTATAAGTAATAGCCGAGAAGGTTGGTATCTTGGTGCGTACACCTTACAAGAACAAACTGCGTTCTTCCTACACTCTCCATACACTATAAGCATGTCGAAGTTTTATGCATTGGTAACTCCCATTGTCCACTCACGATGTGCTGCTTGGAATGTCAACACTAATCGACTAGCAAGCCGCCGCAATGCACTAAGCAAATATGACAACATCGTACCTACCAGATACGGACGTAGAATGGGGCAAACACGTGTTGGGTATGGAAACTTTTAAAAATACAGTATCTCTTAAACGACTCGCACTAGAATCCTGCAACAGACGCCACTGACATTCTAATCTACCCCACTTTCAGTTTGTTAATGTGCACTATGTGATCAAAAGTATCTGGACACCCCCAAAAACATACGTTTTTCAAATTAGGTGCATTATGCTGCCACCTACTGCCAGCTAGGCAGTATCAGCGATCATCTTGAGAAAGCAGAATGGGGCGTTCCGCGCAACTCACGGACTTCGAACCTGGTCAGGCGATTGGGTGTCACGTTTCTCATACGTCTGCACGCGTGATTTTAACACTACTAAACATCCCTAGGTCCACTGTTTCCGAAGTGATAGTGGAGTGGAAACGTGGAGGGACACGTAAAGCACAAAAGCGTACAGGCCGATCTCGTCTGTTGACTGACAGAGACCGCCGACTGTTGAAAAGGGTCGTAATGTGTATTAGGCAGACATCTATCCAGACTATCAAATTCCAAACTGCATCAGGATCCACTGCAAGTACTATGACAGTTAGGCGGGAGGTGAGAAAACTTGGATTTCATTGTCGAGCGGCTGTTCATAAGCCACATATCGCGCCGGTAAATGCCAAACGACGCCTCGCTTGGTGTAAGGCGCGTAAACATTGGACGATTGACCAGAGGAAAAACGTTGTGTGAATTGACGAATCACGGTACACAATGCGACGATCCAGTACCAGGTTCTGGATATAGCGAATGCCTGGTGAACGTCAGCTTCCAGCGGGTGTAGTGCCAACAGTAAAATTTGGAGGCGGTGATGTTATGGTATGGTCTTGTTTTTCATGAAGGGTCTTGCAACCCTTTTTATTTTGCGTAACACTACCACAGCACAGTCCTATATTGATGTTTAAAACACCTTCTTGCTTCCCACTGTTGAAGAGTAATTCGGGGATGGCAATTGAATCTTTCAACACAATCGAGCACGTGTTCATAACGCACGGCCTTTGGCGGAATGGTTACACGACAATAACATCCCTCTAGTGGACTGGCCTGCACAGAGTCCTGACCTGAATCTACAGAACACTTTCGGGATGTTTTGGAGCGCCGACTTCGTACCGGGCCCCACCGACCGACATGGATACCTCTTCTCAGTGCAGCACACCGTGAAGAATGGGCTGCCATTCCCCAAGAAACCTTGCAGCACCTAATTGAACGTATGCCTGCCAGAGTGGACGCTGTCATCAAGGCTAAGGGTGGGCCAACACCTTACTGAATGCCAGCATTATCGGCGGAGGGCGCCACGAATTTGTAAGTCATTTGTAGCCAGGTGTCCGGATATTTTTGATCACGTAGTGTATATGGGCATTGTTACATTTAAAAATCTATGTATGAACAAGACGTATACTAGCTAAGTGTTATTATTGACTAACAGCATGAGCTCCTGACTGCCAATACATTCTATGAAAACCGCACATCAATAGCATTTTCATTTCCGCTATATTTGCGATTCACGTTTTAGGTGTTTCAGAGCATACACAGGGTGTATATGATAACTGTTGGAAACGTTTCCCAGGAATTCTCCAGACGAAACATTTGAAATAAGACACTTATGGTCTATCAAGGAGGGAAACTCCCTCAGATTATCCCAGATTAGTCCCCTGAGCTACAGCGCAGACTTGTTCCACGAGAGTTTGAATATACCCTCGCTCTCTTATGCCACGGTTTTCGTTACCGTTAGTAAGTTAACCTTCCCTGGGAGCCTAAAGAAAAGGAAAGACCTTTGAACACGTTATGCAAACTCTAATTACGTTTTTAGTTCGTCCTTAGCTTAGCCTGTACAAACACAATCGTCCCGTGCTAGAAGGCCAGAGAAGCAAAGCGATTTAATTGTTACTTTCAAGCTGCTAGCTTCACAAAATTGTGAGGTAAAATTTGCACAAACGTCAGCTTTATCGTTTGTAAGAGCGCGACTAGGTAGGTGGCATAAGAGGGCGTGAGGAAATTAAAAATCGGACGCAACATGTACACTGTAGCCTGGGCGGCCTCTGTTGGGTAATATGAAATTGTATAGAGCCGTGATAAACTACAGGTGTCCTATATCAACTTTTCCATCTCCAGTCCCCTGACACCGTTGTGGTGCGATCTACCGTTTACACCCTGTGTAACACAGACCCATACATATCACTCCCGTAGCTACTGCAGTGACACGATTACACTAATTGTAGAGAGCACAAACGCCTTTAAGCAGTCATTCTTCCCGCGCTCCATACCGAAAGGAAACCTGAGACGTGATACAATGTGATATACCCTCTGCAATGTACTTCATTGTGTTTGCAGTGTACTGGTGTAGATGCAGAGGTAGATAACAGAAACGCATGGGCGACTATGTCAGATTTCTGGTAGTTGACGATGAGTAACGCTACAAACCCTCTATCTGTCTCTCTCTCTCTCTCTCTCTCTCTTTCTCTCTCTCCTTCTCCATCTGTCTCGCTCTGATAAGCCGAAACCTTATGACCACTGCCCACCGCGATGTTAGATACTGCATGCTGGCGTTGCGGGAACGTGACACGTTAGCGGAGTAGACACGGAAGGGGAGGGGGGATCACCGCAGCGAAGATGTTGTTGTTGTTGTGGTCTTCAGTCCTGAGACTGGTTTGATGCAGCTCTCCATGCTACTCTATCCTGTGCAAGCTTCTTCATCTGCCAGTACCTACTGCAACCTACATCCTTCTGAATCTGCTTAGTGTATTGATCTCTTGGTCTCCCTCTACGATTTTTACACTCCACGCTACCCTCCAATGCTAAATTTGTGATCCCTTGATGCCTCAAAACATGTCCTACCAACCGATCCCTTCTTCTAGTCAAGTTGTGCCACAAACTTCTCTTCTCCCCAATCCTATTCAATACCTCCTCATTAGTTACGTGATCTACCCACCTTATCTTCAGCATTCTTCTGTAGCACCACATTTCGAAAGCTTCTATTCTTTTCTTGTCCAAACTGGTTATCGTCCATGTTTCACTTCCATACATGGCTACACTCGATACAAATACTTTCAGAAACGACTTCCTGACACTTAAATCTATACTCGATGTTAACAAATTTCTCTTCTTCAGAAACGATTTCCTTGCCATTGCCAGTCTACATTTTATATCCTCTCTACTTCGACCATCATCAGTTATTTTACTCCCTAAATAGCAAAACTCCTTTACTACTTTAAGTGTCTCATTTCCTAATCTAATCCCCTCAGCATCACCCGATTTAATTTGACTACATTCCATTATCCTCGTTTTGCTTTTGTTGATGTTCATCTTATATCCTCCTTTCAAGACACTGTCCATTCCGTTCAACTGCTCTTCCAAGTCCTTTGCTGTCTCTGACAGAATTACAATGTCATCGGCGAACCTCAAAGTTTTTATTTCTTCTCCATGGATTTTAATACCTACTCCGAGCCGGCCGAAGTGGCCGTGCGGTTAAAGGCGCTGCAGTCTGGAACCGCAAGACCGCTACGGTCGCAGGTTCGAATCCTGCTTCGGGCATGGATGTTTGTGATGTCCTTAGGTTAGTTAGGTTTAACTAGTTCTAAGTTCTGGGGGACTAATGACCTCATCAGTTGAGTCCCATAGTGCTCAGAGCCATTTGAACCTACTCCGAATTTTTCTTTTGTTTCTTTTACTGCTTGCTCAATATACAGATTGAATAACATCGGGGAGAGGCTACAACCCTGTCTCACTCCTTTCCCAACCACTGCTTCCCTTTCATGCCCCTCGACTCTTATAACTGCCATCTGGTTTCTGTACAAATTGTAAATAGCCTTTCGCTCCCTGTATTTTACCCCTGCCACCTTCAGAATTTGAAAGAGAGTATTCCAGTTAACGTTGTCAAAAGCTTTCTCTAAGTCTACAAATGCTAGAAACGTAGGTTTGCCTTTTCTTAATCTTTCTTCTAAGATAAGTCGTAAGGTTAGTATTGCCTCACGTGTTCCAACATTTCTACGGAATCCAAACTGATCTTCCCCGAGGTCCGCTTCTACCAGTTTTTCCATTCGTATGGAAGATATGGGCTGCAAATTGGGAGCTCCGTTGAATAAGGAACATTGACAAAGGGTAGATTATTATTACGCAGAGCCTGTGAACGGGTATCTCTAAAACGGTGAAGCTGCTCGAATGCTCACCTGCTGCGGACCAGTCTGTAGATGATCGCCATGATCATCTACAGAAAGAGGTAGAAGGGCATTAAAGCTACCACTAGGCGATAAATGCTTGGACTTCCACTACTCTTCTCAGAACGTGGGATTCGGAGATTTGACTACTCTTTAAAGTAGGATAGATCGTGATCTGTACCATCTCTGGCGAAAGAGCACAATGCCGGTGCACTCACAAGTGTTTCGGAGCACACCGTTCATCGTACATTGCTGAGCATGAAGCTCCGCAGCAAACCGTGTTCACCTGTTAACCCAACAATATCGTCAATTACGATTTCTGTGGGCAAGGGACAATCGAGGTTCAACCGCAAATCAATGTAAACCTGTCGGCCCTACAGATAAATCACATTTTTGCCTAAGGTCGTCTCCAAAAACGCTGTCATCGAAGTGAACGGCCGTTTGACACGTGTAGCGCGCCACGGACGCTGACAGGTGGGAACAGTATTATGCTGTAGGAGACATTCTCCTGCGCTCACATGGGACCTGTGGTAGTAATCGAAGACACGCTGACAGCTTCGAAACACCTGCATCCCTTGATGCTTGACGTCTTCCCCGAAAGCGATTCATCTTTCAGCAGCATAACTGTACGTTTCTCTCCGAGCGAGAACAGTGCTAAAGTGATTTAAGAAGCATTACTGTGAACTCGCCGTGATGTATCGGTTACCAAATTCGCCTGATGTAAATAATATGGAATTCATCTGGGTCGCTATCGCGCGCCATCACCGTGTACTCACATCAGCAGCCCGTTACTTAAGCGAATTACATGACCTTTGAGTAGACATCCAACGCCACATACGTCCAAAAACCTACCAGCAAACTGTCGGATCCCTGATGCACGGAATCAGTTACGTATTTCGTCACCGCCGCGTGGAGGACCACGCGGATTAAGGCGCCATGAAACGGACTGCGCGGCCCCTCCCGCCGGAGGTTCGAGTCTTCCCTCGGTCTGTATATTGTTCTTAGCATCAGGTATCTTATGTTAGTTTAAGTAGTGTGTAAGTCTAGGGACCGGTGACCTCAGCGGTATAGTCCCTTAGGAATTCACTCACATTTGAACTTTTCGTTCCAAAGACGCTCAAACAAGCTGTTAGGCGTGTTGTCATAATGTTTTGGCTCATCTGTGTGTGTGTGTTTGTGTGTGTGTGTGTGTGTGTGTGTGTGTGTGTGTGTGTGTGTAAACAATGGGATGCTTGGAGACACGCAGCATCATGCGTGACGTTTAAATGTATTACATCTGTGCTACTATTTTTATTCGCATTAAATTTCGCAGACGCTGTCCACATATGCTGTGAATTGTGCCTACAATAGTATATCGTGGTATTTCAGGAGATATGACGCCATAAATACTCAGATGCATGAGAAAGTGTAGCATTGTGCCTGACGTTTAAATTTGTTACTTCCGTTCCACAAACTCTATTCTTCAAACACATTTGGCACACAGTATTCCCATATGCCGCGGAAAGTATCTACAAAATTATAGCTTTATATGACACATAGCTGCTTACGAGAATAATATACAGAAGAATGGAAAAAAAATTGAGAATGCGCTTGGTGACGATCAGTTTGGCTTTAGGAAAAGTAAAGGGACGAGAGAGGCAATTCTGACGTTACGGTAATAATGGAAGCAAGGCTATGGAAAAATCAAGACACTTTCATAGTATTTGTCGACCTGGTAAAAGCGTTCGACAATATAAAATGGTGCAAGCTGTTCGAGATTCTGAAAAAAGTAGGGGTAAGCTATAGGGAGAGACGGGTCATATACAATATGTATAACAACCAAGAGCGAATAATAAGAGTGGACGATCAAGAACGAACTACTCGTATTAAGAAGGGTGTAAGACAAGGCTGTAGCCTTTCGCCCCTACTCTTCAATCTGTACATCGAGGAAGCAATGATGGAAATAAAAGAAAGGTTCAGGAGTGGAATTAAAATACAAGGTAAAAGGATATCAGTGATACGATTCACTGATGACATTGCTATCCTGAGTGAAAGTGAAGAAGAATTAAATGATCTGCTGAACGGAATGAACAGTCTAATGAGTACACAGTATGGTTTGAGAGTAAATCGGAGAAAGGCGAAGGTAATGAGAAGTAGTAGAAATGAGAACAGTGAGAAACTTAACATCAGGATTGATGGTCACGAAGTCAATGAAGTTAAGGAATTCTGCTACCTAGGCAGTAAAATAACCAATGACGGACGGAGCAAGGAGGACATCAAAAGCAGACTCGCTATGGCAAAAAAGGCATTTCTGGCCAAGAGAAGTCTACTAATATCAAATACCGGCCTTAATTTGAGGAAGAAATTTCTGAGGATGTACGTCTGGAGTACAGCATTGTATGGTAGTGAAACATGGACTGTGGGAAAATCGGAACAGGAGAGAATCGAAGCATTTGAGACGTGGTGCTATAGACTATT
Organism: Schistocerca serialis cubense; assembly: GCF_023864345.2. Lineage (NCBI taxonomy): Eukaryota > Metazoa > Arthropoda > Insecta > Orthoptera > Acrididae > Schistocerca > Schistocerca serialis. The sequence continues at coordinate 279,820,448 of NC_064638.1, forward strand.
GTTGAAAATTAGGTGGACTGATAAGGTAAGAAATGAGGAGGTTCTACGCAGAATCGGAGAGAAAAGGAATATGTGGAAAACACTGATAAGGAGAAGGGACAGGATGATAGGACATCTGCTAAGACATGAGGGAATGACTTCCATGGTACTAGAGGGAGCTGTAGAGGACAAAAACTGTAGAGGAAGACAGAGATTGGAATACGTCAAGCAAATAATTGAGGACGTAGGTTGCAAGTGCTACTCTGAGATGAAGAGGTTAGCACAGGAAAGGAATTCGTGGGTGGCCTCATCAAACCAGTCAGTAGACTGATGACCAAAAAAAAAAAAAAAAAGACACATAGTTCAGGACATATGACGTCATAAACATTAATTCGCGTGAAATTGAAACTGCAGAGCGAAATTCGCCACAGATATGGGTCAAATATGTGTACGCTTATCGAGATGAGAAGTGCATACAAGGGAAAACGATGGTACACATACTGGTTATGACCTTGAGTAAGAAGCCTCAGAATCCTATTGTGGAGAGAGAAGAGGAGAGGAGAAGATTGACAGTAAGCGAGTGGGAAAGAGAAGATGGACACAGATATGGGGAGGAGAAGATTGGGAGACGGAGGGAGGGGGAAATTGGACAAAGAGAGGGGAAGGATCAGACAGATAAGAAAGGAAAGAGGAAAACATGGACAGAGACAGGACAGAAGGAGGAACAGATAGGCAGAGAGAGGGGGAGGTTGGGGTGAACAGATATATGGGGAGGAGGAAACGGACAAAGAAAGGGAGAGGGCCATCACTGCGATGGGAAGGAAAGGCCAGTGTATGTTACTCCACAGCCGCTTCCACCCAACCGCTGTCGGCGTTCAGTCACATTAGCCAACAGTGTACGTTGAAAGTAGCGGTAGACGCCCTTGGTTTTAGCAGCCCGTGTGGCCTGCAGGACATCCAACTCATGCCGACCAGGTACTTGTGAAAGCGACACAGTGGAGGCGCGATTTGTGCAACAGGAATCAGCGGCCAGAGAGACCGAGGCACCACCTCCTCAGTCAGTGTGCTAGTGAGTGTGTCCTTGTCCGAAGGACGTAGGTGATGCATCGAAGCAGAAAGAGAGCGCGCGACCTATTTTAAACTTTTGTCGTTCCAACGCCACTTGCATGTGTGAACAACGTCAGTGTTTCTTAACGGGTCTTGAACACCCTACCATCGCCGACGAAATGACCAAAGGACACCTCAAACTTGGCAGTGCAACGGGCAGTGGGAGAACGTGTGTGTAATGATTAAGTTTCGGAGCAAGATACACGCTGTCGGCCTGGGTGGCCGAGCGTTTATAGGCGCTACAGTCTGGAACACCGCGACCGCTACGGTCGCAGGTTCGAATCCTGCCTCGGGCATGGGTGTGTGTGATGTTCTTAGGTTTAAGTAGTTCTAGGGGACTAATGACATCAGAAGTTAAGTCCCATAGTGCTCAGAGCCAAGATAGACGCTTACAAAATTACTCACATGATCAAGATGAGCGCTCGAAAGGTATGGAGACGAATTTGCGTGCGGATCATATTAAGTAGTCATTGATGGGTAGCTACTGCTGTACGCTGCACGTTCCCACAGAAGATCACTTCCAAACCGTTCATCGCTGGGTTCTCGGTAACGGGCATTGTCGTATTGGTCGTCAGCACTCTGCCCATACCCATGAAGTGCAATTTCCGCAGGTTGATATGACTGCCGGCCACCTCGCCTAAGCCGTGAAGCCACGCGATCGCCGTACATATATCTTCGCCCAGGAAACTACATCATCCATGTAGGAACAACATTTAAAATACTCATAGTGGAGAGCAGCGTTGTCGCACTGAGCGCTCAACAGTGAATGGTGTCTAGCAGTGGCCAATGACCAGGACAGTGGAAGGAGTGGCGTGGACGAAATGGAGAATAACACAAGCAGGCGGTAGCGACGCACCCATCTTCTATAAAACAACTGGGAAGAAACCGTGCTCAGTCTGGTCAAACACTTAGTGCAGATCAACTGCCACGAGGGCCCCTTCCAAACGACACACTGACATGAGCGTCACCATATCCCTCGAAGAGCTTAGCGCCATGTATATATTACTGCAGCCTTCGATATAAGTTTGGTCAGGGTGAATTGCAACCTTGACAGTAGAAAAAAAAAATTGAATGTGTGTGAAATCTTATGGGACTTAACTGCTACGGTCATCAGTCCCTAAGCTTACACACTACTTAACCTAAATTATCCTAAGGACAAACACACACACCCATGCCCGAGGGAGGACTCTAACCTCCGCCGGGATCAGTCGCACAGCGCCTTAGTCCGCTCGGCTAATCCCGCGCGGCTTGACAGTAGCGAAGAGGTGAGCACGGAGCATGCATGAGAACAGTATGTAATCCGAATTCACTACCGTCAACGGCCGGAAGTCTTGCGGTTTGCTCTCTCCATTCTGTTTTGGTACAGAGGTTACCATACCCTCCAAAAAGATAGGGAATTCGGAGTACACCTGTCGCCATAGGCTTCCTCCATCAGGTCAGAAAAGTTGCTATAAAATTCAAGGAAAAGATCGTCAGATCCAAGGAATTTGTTTCTCGCCCCTCACGAAAGAGCCGTGTGCAGTTCTTCCAGCCCGGCGGTCTCCAAGAGTGTGTCGTCTCCTTGTGTCCTACCCGAAGGCGACAGGTCGTGTAGGATGTCCTCAACGGCATTATCAGACCGTTGCCAGGCCAGATAGAGAGTGCGGTAATTATCTGTGATGACATAGGAAATGACGGTGTGTCTCTCGGCACGTTTTCCGTCTGCCAAAATAACTGCCATGATCCGTTCTCTGACGATGTGATAGAGAGAGGCGCATTCATTTGGGGAATCTTGCAGCTCATTCAAACCCATGTGCCTTCCAATCTAACAGCCATAACTTCCAAGAGCCATGCTTGTGTCCGGTGGACGGCCGTTAGGCGCTCTGACGAAGGCAACTGCAATGCTAGTTCCCTCACGACTGTGTAGTAAAACTTAGAGGTTGAACGTTGCCAAAGCGCCCTGTCTCGCCCATACGCCATGAGCGCACGTCGAATAGCTGACTTGACGCGGTGTGTCCACTGTCGTAGTGCGGAGTCATACATACGATGCCGTCATTCAGATTTGTTCCAGGTATCAGTGACGACTAAATGGAGAATGTTGACGTTAAGAGTACATGATGCTCTACTACGGCTCGTCTGTTGTTGTGGCAGGGTCACAGCGCAGGTGGAGGACTAATAGTAGGTAAATGCAGTGGGCCACAGCTCGGCACCGACAGTCGCTGCCTGAAGACCTTGGGAAACATAAATCCTGTCCAACCGCTGGCGGAGTGGCTCGTGAAGCATGTATATCCACGTCGTAAACCGTGGATGATTGTCTATTCAAAGTTAGGTCCATGACCATTGCGTAAAGAATCGGACAGGGGTCATGGTGACGGATCTGATCCTAAGGGCGTAAGATGCTGTTAAAGTCACAGTTACACAAAACGTATCCGATGATTGCGAATGGTTCAAATGGCTCTGAGCAGTATGGGACTCAACATCTGAGGTCATCAGTCTCCTAGAACTTTGAACTACTTAAACCCAACTAACCTAAGGACAGCGCACAACACCCAGTCATCACGAGGCAGAGAAAATCCCTGACCCCACCGGGAATCGAACCCAGGAACCCAGGCGTGGGAAGCGAGAACGCTACCGAACGACCACGTGCTGCGGACGATGAGGAGATTGACAGAGAGAGAAGAAGAAGATGAGACAGAGAGGGGGGTGAAGAATAGATGGACAGAGAGACGTGGAAGGAGATGGACTAATAGAAGATATCGTGCTGCAGGATGACACCTTTTCGCAGTTTTCCGCGACATTTGGGTCTTATTGCACATTTTCGTTTAGTTCACAATGCAAAATGGTTCAAATGACTCTGAGCACTATGGGACTTAACTTCTGAGGTCATCAGTCCCCTAGAACTTAGAACTACTTAAACCTAACTAACCTAAGGACATCACACACATCCATGCCCGAAGCAGGATTCGAACCTGCGACCGTAGCGGTCGCGCGGTTCCAGACTGAAGCGCCTAGAACCACTCTGCCACACCGGCTGGCGATTGCGAATATAGTGTTAGATGCCCACAGTGCACATTAAGAATGTCAGTTAGAAAGACAGATTGGTTATTTAGGCACAGAACAGAACTGTAATGTTGCAAAATAGCTAGAGTATTATACGTATTTTTTTCCTTACTGTTATTGATATTTTACTTTCAATATTTTCTTATCTCTACAGAAATATTATTCTATAGCTACAGAAATAATCTGCAAGTTACTTTATAGGGTTTTCGTCAAGTCGAATCTTGTAGCTCTCAAATACCGAAAAACGAGATTTTTTAAAAGGTTTAACACCAAAACTGCTAATTATTTATTGGCTGATTGGTGTTTCGGGTTTTTTCCATTTTCACAAGTCATGTACTTAGTGTTTGGGTTATGTTTGTTGTGGGCAGTATTGTTTCTGTGATGACACTTTAATGTAGCTCACAGACAAACAGTCCAGTTCGACCCTGAAATTTTTTATACGGGAAAAATACGTCGTCTTCAATGCAGATGCACAACTACGTCCGACCTTCTGCGGGATTCTCAGAGTAGCGATCATGGAGGGAATGGACAGGGAATGCAGATAGGTGGCGCTCGGTGGGAGTGTGGGTCGGCCGTGAAGGATGCCGATGTGAAAACACTGTGTCCCGGATGGCTCATTGTTTAATGTACCTGCCTAGTAAGCAGGAGATACTGGTTTCGAATCCCGGTCTGGCACACATTTTCACACGTCGCCGCTGATTCCGCGTAATGTCCCGATGTAGCTGACATCAGTAATCCCGTCCCTTCCGCCGCTCGGAATAGCCGCGTGGTCTTGGGCGCCTTACCACGGTTGGCGAGCTCCCCCCGTCGGAAGGTCGAGTTCTCTCTAGGGCACGGATGTGTCTGTTGTCCTTATTGTAAGTTAGTTTTAGATTATGTAGTGTGTAAGCCTAGGAACCGATGACGTCAGCAGTTTGGTCCCATAGGAACTTACCACAAATTTCCAAATTTTTCCTTCCCTTCCTTTTCCTTTTTCCCTCCTCCCCTCCACCTTCAACTTACATATAATGTTAGAAATTGCCAAATTCGTGGCACGCCAGGCGGCTGGGGAAATGCACACCACTGCTGTTGCTGCAGCAGACACCACATGCACAACACAGCGGGCACATATTCTTGGTTGACGGCACATCGGTTAACAGTTAACATGGTTAATGCGATTGTTATTTGTAAAGAAAATTTCTGTTTCCGTTGATAGATTCTCTGACACAGTTGTTCACAGTTACTGTTCGCTTGAATTTTCAGCTCATTTAATATCCGTAAATATCAGGTACCTGCCAGTATCACTAAATGCTAAAAATGGAGAGAAACCTGAATTAATAAACTTTTTGATTTCTTCATATATGATTGCTAATAGCATCTGTCTTTCTGCACAGTAATCTGGCATCCAATAAACATCTTGCAGTCGCCCACTTCTCCTACATATGTGCTTTTTAATAGCAGAGCATGAAAATACCGCTTTAGTTGTAAATTATTTTATTTTCACACGACCGGTCTCGGACTGTTACAAACCCATCCTCAGGTGTCGTAGCTGTGCTGTGGTCCCCGAGTGCCGCGTGTACCGGGCGCGGCGTGCTGCCTATGAGCGCAGAATAGGACGGGCTTATAACAGTCCCAAACCGGTCGTGTGAAAATAAAATAATTTACAACTGAAGCGGTATTTTCAAATGGTTCAAATAGTTCTGAGCACTAAGGGACTTAACATCTGAGATCACCAGTCCCCTGGAACTTAGAACTACTTAAACCTAACTAACCTAAGGACATTACACACATCAATGCCCGAGGCAAGATTCGAACCTGCGACCGTAGCAGTCACGCGGCTCCGGACTGAAGCGCATAGAACCGCTCGGCCACCTAGGCCGGCCGGTATTTTCAACCTCTGCTATAATGCTCAGTTCCGGATGTTCTTCCAACAGGATTGTTTGCTTTTTTTATAGTTAGTTTCTTGGACATTCGTTCGAATGATGTCGACATTTCACTATAAGTTGTGGAGACATTAGAGGAAACAGGAAATAACTCGGTCGATTCTGTGAAGTGTGGTCCGAACGATCATTAGTGTCCTAACTAAAGTTCATTACAAAAATAAAACACCTTTCAAGCCCAAAGAAAACATGCACAGTAACAGCCTTCAGCGAGAAAGGAAAGTCTATAAATTTTTTGCTAAGAGGAGGAGGGAGAAAGCGTTTATGTGAGAAGTATGAAAACCCAGCTTCGTTTCGTAAACATTAATTGTATAAATGGAGAAAAAAGATGTACATGAAGTATGCTCCAAAATGAAATTCGCAAATGTGTGAAAGAAAACCTCTTCGAAAGGTTTACAACTACTCATGACAGTCGGTGCACCATTACCAGGGGAGACCTACGAGACTGGGCGCTCTGAATTGCAAAGGAGATATATTAATGATTTTGAGGAATTTTGACCTGTTTAAACAAATTCGGGAAAAAATATAGGAATGGAAATCGCAATTCATACCTGACGTAAACACTAAGCTTCTTGTTGTCCCGTAAAACGTTGCGTATAAATCGAATCAGTGAGGTTTCGTGCAAACCCCGCTTCATCATTTCGAGACAGAGTGGGTTATTCGGTTGGGTAATCGATGAATATTTTGACACATTTATATATAACAATGCCAGTGATAAGTACCAGAGAAATACAGTTCCTGCAGCTTCATATTTGTCTTCAGGAACGTCAAGGCAAACTAGGTCCAACAACAATAAAAAAGGACTGTTTACTTGCAAAAATCTTGTAATCGACAAAGAAAAATCTGAAAACATTCGAGAGAATAATTTTCAATGATACGTCTTCTTACCATTCGCACAAAATAATTCATTGCTTTTGTTAGACTCTTGGTCTAGACATAAAGACACCTCTGTCATTCGGATTCCATACACAACAAATAGTGTGATTCAGCCTCTCAATAAAAAAAAAATTGCTTCAGTCGGACATACTTTTCAGAAACAGGCAACAGAATTTCCGTTAGCTCTTTGGCATTTCAGGTTTATCAGCTGAACAGTATTCATAAACTTTAGTCACTTATGCATTTTTAGTTTGCATGAGCACACTTTACGAATTTGATCAAGTATACCTGATACGCAGCACGATATGCAGAATTATAGGCACGACCATTTCTTAGTCCGTTCCAGTTCTGTCTAAATAAAACTAGTAATTACCATGAAGTGCCTGAATGCATTAATTTTTCTTCTATCAGGTGCACCTGGTGTAATCGTTATCCGATTGACGCTTCGCATTTTTTTACGAATATCTGGAATAAAGAAGGAACTGTTTCTTTGTTAGCAAAATACACATTATTCAAAAAATATCATAAAAAAAATGTGCTACAGGAACTGTTATGAAATATTTAGTGCCAACAAATTAAATCCCCAGTTGATGAAAGTCGTCTGTAATATACATCACACAGCCTTGATTTTCTTTCCTCTGCTAGTCACTTGTGCAATAACTACATCTGCAACAATTTATCTCTTGATATGAACTGCTAGGCATTCAGAAATTAATTACATGAGACATTTTTAATATGGTTTAAGCGCGTAAAATTCGAGTGTGTTCTCTTTGGACTTCGCACTATACAGCGCTACGCGTTCTTGTTACGGCTGCTTGTGTTTATTGGAAGAATCACTCGCTAGGCAAGAACAGCTGTACAACAGCGCGCGATTAGCCGAGCGATCTGGGGCGCTGCAGTCATGGACTGTGCGGCTGGTCCCGGCGGAGGTTCGAGTCCTCCATCGGGCATGGCTGAGTGTGTTTGTCCTTACGATAATTTAGGTTAAGTAGTGTGTAAGCTTAGGGACTGATGATCTTAGCAGTTAAGTCACTTGTTTCGCACACATTTGAACAATTTTTTTTTTTTTTTTTTTTGAACGGCTGTACAAACAGCTGCTATAAGCCGTTCTTCGAGCGACAAAAGTGAATGACTTCAACATTATTTTAAAAATACTTGCAGTGCGCCCCAGCAACAAAAACTTTGACGGTTCATTCCATTCGTTGTATTCTTCCTGGTGAAAAATTTCAGGGTAGGTTCCGACATGCCTGATTAGACCACTCCCTTGTCAAATGCTCATTATCCAGCGTGATCCGATCCGCGTGACAACGATATTTTGTATACAGTGGATAATATGTTTTCGTTGAAATATACTGTGCGCCACAGACAGAGGCGGTGTGTCTCGCCCTCTCTGCTCTCCGTCGGTGAGGTCCGGGCACCCTCAGGATGGAACGTAGTGCCTTCTGTTTGAAGACAGCTACAGCATTAGACATATGTTTGGTTCCTCTTAAAGACACAGCATCGTGTTAGGAATCAAATTCAATGGACACGCTGTACAAATCATCCGTCTTCCACTCAAAATGGCCGGCCGCGGTGGCCGAGCAGTTCTAGGCGCTTAGTCCGGAACCGCGCGACTGCTACGGTTGCAGGTTTGAATCCTGCCTCGGGCATGGATGCGTGTGGTGTCCTTAGGTTGGTTAGGTTTAAGTAGTTCTAAGTTCTGGGGCACTGATGACCACAGATGTTAAGTCCCATAGTGCTCAGAGCCATTTGAACCATTTTTGAACTCAAAATATTTCTCCAACCGAGGCTGCGCAGGAACATGTTTAATTGCCTATCTTCTGTAACTGAGGTGATGGGTTTTGCTAGAACTTATCACAGCGTGACAACAAAGATCAGGATCTGGAGAGTAGCATACTAATTACCACAACAAATAGGTCCTCCCAGGCACCTTGAAACATCCCCTTACAAAAATTAATGAATGACTGTGTTGATAAACCTCTTACGTTATTTGATTTTCAAACAGCTGAGCAGAACTGAACGTACTCAGACATTTCGATATTTACTTATTCTGATCAACACTAAACTGACACACAATATTTTTAGCGCAACGCAATCTGACTTTCAATAATCTCTACAAAAGAATGACCTTGACTAACAATAACCTATACCTTTCATGAATCACTTACCTCACAAAAATCTTCGTTACTCGAACTACTGCAATACAGCGAGCACCAATACTACCAGCTAAATAAAAGATTCTAACTACTGAAGGCACAAACTACTGACAGGCAGAGTTAGCAAATGAAAGATTTTGATGGAGAACAAACAATGTATTTACCTTAATAGTGTTCAAAAGCCTTTATATATATATATATATATATATATATATATATATATATATATATATATATATCAGTTCATGACATCCAGTCTTACAAATTTACTCTTTCCGATGGACACACGTCCAGATCGTCCGCTCTCAAAATTCTGCCATCTCTCTCCCCACATCCACCACTGCTGGCGGCTCACCTCCAACTGCGCAACGCTACGCGCTGTTCACATACTACTGTCCAACACTACAATAGCGAATAATCCAACAATGCCAACCAGCACATAGCACAGCCAGTGATTTTCATACAGAGCGCTACGTGGCGTTACCAACATAAAACCTAGACAGCCTACTTACAACCTGTTTACAGAGATTAGTACGAATTTAAAAATTCATCATGTACCGTCTCCTAGAAATCCTTCTAAAAGCTGTAATAAGTAAAGAAAAAACTATGCGTATTTGTGTATGTAAATGTGCTATCAGTGATGAAATTTTATTTTGGAACGAGAAAACTCTCTTTCGTTAATTGTTTTGAACATAAAAATATTAATAATAAATGTATTTCTGTGTAACAAATGATAATAATAACAAAGACTATGAGTGTATCATGCCATGGAATTTCTACATAGAACTGTGGGAGAAAGCCTCAGATGAATGAAATGATCATTCTGGTGTCGGCTCTCGGAACTATTAGACGCTTTTGTACGAGGTTGCTTCCGAACACACGATTTTGTTAATTGTACATAAGTTTTATCACTATATATATATATATATATATATATATATATATATATATATATATATATATAAATTATTTGTCCTTTTAATCGCATTTGGCAACGGCCTTGCCGCAGTGGATACAGCGGTTCCCGTCAGATCATCGAAGTTAAGCGTTGTCGGGCGTGGCTGGCACCTGGATGGGTAACCATCCAGGCCGCCATGCACTGTTGCCATTTTTCGGGGTGCACTCAGCCTCGTGATGCCAACTGAGGAGCTACTCTAAGGAATAGTAGTGGCTCCGGTCAAAGAAAACCATCGTAACGACCGGGAGAGCGGTGTGCTGACCACATGCCCCTCCTCTCAGCATCCCCATCTGCGGATGACACCTCGGTCGGATGGTCCTGATGACGGAGTGCTTTTAATTGCATTTCATATCTCTCCCTCCATGTGAGTATAGTTAAGTGGATATAATTAATTATCGTTAGGTTTCAAGTTTTTTCATTGGCCATCTGCCATTCTTTTGACATAATGCCGCATTACGTGAAATATAGTTAATCACACGAGTTTCGAGCTTCACCGACAAAACGACAAGAAAAAGTACTTTGAATATTTTGCTATTAGGAAAAGAAATATTTTGTGCAGGAAAGTTTTAATTAAATATACACGACGAACCCAAAATTAACAAATAATATTATGAAACTCAGGCTTTTTTATGAGTGAATCGCTGACTGGTAAAAAGAATTATTCAAATAATAATTAACGGTGTAAAATATCAGTATTTAACAAAGAATTTACGTACAAAGAGAATAATAGTGCAGCTATGTAGGTGATCATATCGCGCCTTTCTCTGCAACAATATTTATTTATCGGGCATTAATTTGTACGTATTTGGCAGTATATATATATATATATATATATATATATATATATATATATATATATATATATACTGCCAAATACGTGCAAATTAAAATAAAAAATTACAGACAAGCATGACGCTGCAGTCTCAGAGGTGGTTATTATCCATACACTAGCTGTGGCTTCGCATGAAAAAATGTTAGGAATTTACCACACAGATCCAGTAATGCAAATATCGACGTCTAAACAGCATTGTAACATGACATATACGTACATCGAGTCCAGCACGTAATCTCGTTACACATTTTGTCGTCGCATAGGTCAAAGTGTAATAACAGTCAATGCTCTCTATTCAGACAGATGCTGCACTTCACAGTGCCCTGCTGCATTTGTAGAGGTCAACACAGTCAGCCCGCCACCGATGGCAATGTTTGTGCTCCGGACATTGGGCGCCGCTTCAAACATCATTAATGGTGCAAGGGGCTCCGTAGTTGAACACGGAAATTGGGCCTCGTTGTTTTCTCTGATGAGTCCTGCTTCGACCATAGAGGAGATAACGGTCGTATCACGAATTAGCGTAGCGAGCATTTCAGAACTGTTGACTCACATCACAGAATCCCTGCACGCCTCATATCGTATTCTGGCGAGCCAAAACCCTCTGAACTCCCTCAATGGGTTTTCGAATGCTGAAAGAGGGTACAAAATGTGACAACGAATCTCAGGTATTGTTCTTCTAATGAGACAAAATCAAAGGTGTTCCCGAGAATTACGTCATCGTCTAATTAGTTTCCATCGTCTCGTAGGTCATATGCTCTCACTCGGCAACGTCACGTAGTACGTAAACTACTCCATAACCCTGCCTTATTGTGTGTCGACATTGTTGGTTTCCGACGCTAGCGGTGGAGGTATACTATGACGAAAAGCAAAATGTGTCCCATTAAAGTATTTCAAACTTTACTAAACACATGTTGGAGTAACAACACTAGGTGCAGTGATACTCAGAAGCGCATCGGTTCAAGTCCCGATTTAATTTTCTATTGTTTCCTTAATCCCTTGAAGTAATTGTTTCGATTGTTTGTTTGTGAATGATGCAGTCGATTTCCTTTCCCATGCTTCCAAATCTGAGTTTGTGCTCCTTCTCTATCATTTATCTTTCTTTTTCTCTGGAACAATCGTCATCAAGTGTAACTACACTCCTGGAAATGGAAAAAAGAACACATTGACACCGGTGTGTCAGACCCACCATACTTGCTCCGGACACTGCGAGAGGGCTGTACAAGCAATGATCACACGCACGGCACAGCGGACACACCAGGAACCGCGGTGTTGGCCGTCGAATGGCGCTAGCTGCGCAGCATTTGTGCACCGCCGCCGTCAGTGTCAGCCAGTTTGCCGTGGCATACGGAGCTCCATCGCAATCTTTAACACTGGTAGCATGCCGCGACAGCGTGGACGTGAACCGTATGTGCAGTTGACGGACTTTGAGCGAGGGCGTATAGTGGGCATGCGGGAGGCCGGGTGGACGTACCGCCGAATTGCTCAACACGTGGGGCGTGAGGTCTCCACAGTACATCGATGTTGTCGCCAGTGGTCGGCGGAATGTGCACGTGCCCGTCGACCTGGGACTGGACCGCAGCGACGCACGGATGCACGCCAAGACCGTAGGATCCTACGCAGTGCCGTAGGGGACCGCACCGACACTTCCCAGCAAATTAGGGACACTGTTGCTCCTGGGGTATCGGCGAGGACCATTCGCAACCGTCTCCATGAAGCTGGGCTACGGTCCCGCACACCGTTAGGCCGTCTTCCGCTCACGCCCCAACATCGTGCAGCCCGCCTCCAGTGGTGTCGCGACAGGCGTGAATGGAGGGACGAATGGAGACGTGTCGTCTTCAGCGATGAGAGTCGCTTCTGCCTTGGTGCCAATGATGGTCGTATGCGTGTTTGGCGCCGTGCAGGTGAGCGCCACAATCAGGACTGCATACGACCGAGGCACACAGGGCCAACACCCGGCATCATGGTGTGCGGAGCGATCTCCTACACTGGCCGTACACCACTGGTGATCGTCGAGGGGACGCTGAATAGTGCACGGTACATCCAAACCGTCATCGAACCCATCGTTCTACCATTCCTAGACCGGCAAGGGAACTTGCTGTTCCAACAGGACAATGCACGTCCGCATGTATCCCGTGCCACCCAACGTGCTCTAGAAGGTGTAAGTCAACTACCCTGGCCAGCAAGATCTCCGGATCTGTCCCCCATTGAGCATGTTTGGGACTGGATGAAGCGTCGTCTCACGCGGTCTGCGCGTCCAGCACGAACGCTGGTCCAACTGAGGCGCCAGGTGAAAATGGCATGGCAAGCCGTTCCACAGGACTACATCCAGCATCTCTACGATCGTCTCCATGGGAGAATAGCAGCCTGCATTGCTGCGAAAGGTGGATATACACTGTACTAGTGCCGACATTGTGCATGCTCTGTTGCCTGTGTCTATGTGCCTGTGGTTCTGTCAGTGTGATCATGTGATGTATCTGACCCCAGGAATGTGTCAATAAAGTTTCCCCTTCCTGGGACAATGAATTCACGGTGTTCTTATTTCAATTTCCAGGAGTGTATTAATCTAGAGCAACAGAGTGTACTTGGGATGCACTAAAGGTGAGAGTCAACGTCCATCAGTGAGCTATTTGGAAACAGTTCAATTTCAGTATTTCCGAAATTTTAGACAGGTCTTAGAATTTATCTAAAGTAACCAGCCATAGCAGCTGACAGTGTAAAATCTTTTTCTAAGTTAAAAACAATAAAAATTACCTCATGTCGACTAATCAGTTTATCTTCGGTTAGTATTGAGCACGTAATTCATTCTGGAATTCATATCATGCCAAGGACTTTGCAAATATTTACGTTAATTTTAAATTTGAATTACTAATTATACATTTTATTGTTGCATGAATACTAGTAGATGAGAATTCTGCTAAATGAGTTTTTGTGTAAACCCTTAAAAGTAAATATTCTATTAGTAATTTGAATACTATTGGTGGGTCATTATTCAACCTATCTTCAACATCAAGTGGCTTGCAAGGGGGGACGGAGGGGGGGGGGGCATGTGGCAATGGGTAGGCTAGGACCACGTCTGTAGATAAATGTTTTCGTAAATTATAGAACGTTACCTGGATGGCAACTGACTGTTTCATCATAGCAGCCAGGGTGTAAGAATGAATGAAAACCAGCTTGACAGCATAAATCTTCCGACATAAATGTTTTGTTCATAACTATGAGTGAAACAAAAGAAATCACCTTTGGCAGTAAACCATTAAACTTTCTTGTCCAAATTTCTGCCAGTAAAATAGAATCACAAAGACGACTGCAGTTTTTACTCTCGGACTGTGTTCCAGCTCCAAGAAGTTCTTTAAGTTATACCCCGCATTTTATGTTCATGTTATTGAATCATTGTAAAAGATTATTTTGAAGAGCCCAATTTCCATCATTATCAAAAATAATGATGGTGCGCATCGCGAAGTCCCCTAATCCACTCTGTTCCAGTTATTGCTCTCTGCGAACATTCATCAGCTAAACTGTTCTGTAGCAGGTTGTCGCTTATCCTTCTCTCCCTCTTTTACTTAACTTTTCTCAAGGTGCTGTTCTACCGAGAACAGAATCAAGGAGCTTTGGAGGCCATCGGAGAGTGTCTACAAAGTACCAGGTGCCCACGCAAGCCGTCCTCTGTAGTTTTATGTTTCCCGCATACGACAGCGCTAGAAGGATTGCCTCGTCACAGCTGTCCAGAGGGGAAGTGCATGCACAAGCAAACCTCCACCGAGCTGCGCCGCCATATGCGTGCGTTTTGTGTCCTGCTTCCGCTCTGATAAGGTCTCGTGGCAGTCTGTTTGTGGTTCGAGTCAGGTCTTACATTCAGACATGTAACAACTGCAATGTTCTGCAGCGGAGACTACACCGATATAAATACTGATTTATGGGGGGACGCAACGCAATGCAGCAGTGGACTGAAAGCTGTATTCACAACGTATTCCAACGCGACGTCTACCTTCTGGGGATATGTTTTAGACGTACAAAGATGCGTTTAAGGATCGAGGGAACTTTCCAGGTACAACGTGTGGAAGGATCAATTCACGACGCACCCCATGGTGCCGGGAATATTACTGAGTATTTAAGAGCAAATTCCACGCTTGGTAATCATAGCTTAAGTGAAAATAACGCATATGTACGATGTAGTATAAACTAAAGTGTTACCGTCCTATTAAATTTGGGTTACAGTATTATTTGTACCTATAATAACAATAATACTATTATGGTCATTATTATTAATATTGTGAAAGTCATTAGATTTCGTCCAGTAATACCTATTTCTCGACGTAATTAGGACAAAGAACAGCTGCAGCGAACCTGGAAATATCAAGGTCTTCGGTACAAAGGATTCTGGAAGAACGAAAATGGCATCCCTTTGAGCTGCATCTGCGCTAACAGCCGTATGGACACTATTTCCAGAATCGGGTTTCGCTCTGCAGACGTTTCGTAAACAATCTAGCTGTAAATTTGGATTTTATCAGGCAGATATTATTGGGAGTTGAATGCTATTTCGCAAATGACACCTTTGTCAATAGACACAGTCTACATTATCGGAATCCTGCAAATCTGCACTGATTACGGCCACTTCACATGGAAGCGCACTGGGGTGTTAACGAATGTAGCGTCGTTCTAGGATACCACATCACTGGACCAGTTTATTTGGTTCCCAGACTAACTGGTCGGCTGTAGTTGCAATTACTACGGAATGAGCTGAATCTCGGGCGTCTCCTAGAAGACATCCCACTTCAGTCAGCTGTGAGGCACTGGCTTCAGCACGATGCTAACCCAAAAGGTGGACAGGTCGTGATGGTTGGATTCGGTGGTCCGTGAAATCGCCTGATTTAACGCTTGACTTTTTTATTACGGTGTTATATCAAAGCCAGGGTTTACGAAACGGAACCAGAAAATCCGGATGTGTTAAAGGAACGAATATGCCATGCTTGCCTTCAGTATCTGCAGATGTTAAGTGATGTCCATGCTAATACCGAGAGGCGCTTACGTGAATGCATCCAACAAGGTGGACAAGAATTTGAACATTTGTTCGATTTGAACATGTGTGCAGTTATAAAGATCTGTCAGACTGTAATGTAGGGTTAAAGGAACATAATTTATTAATTCATTGTTCTTTATTGCATTCAAAGATGTGACAGTATTTATGTCGTACTGCCAACTGTGAAGGCGAATTAGTGTATTATGTTTTATTAATAAATTAGCTGGCCGGCCGGTGTGGCCGTGCGGTTAAAGGCGCTTCAGTCTGGAACCGCGTGACCGCTACGGTCGCAGGTTCGAATCCTGCCTCGGGCATGGATGTGTGTGATGTCCTTAGGTTAGTTAGGTTTAATTAGTTCTAAGTTCTAGGTGACTGATGACCTCAGAAGTTAAGTCGCATAGTGCTCAGAGCCATTTGAATTTGAATAAATTAGCTGTTATACGCCCATATCCCTTGAAACAGAAATTAACGTGCTTTGGCCCTTGTGTGCATTGTTTTGGTCAGGGACAATCATTCTTCTACAGAGACACCTTCCTCGAGCCCAGGAATCGAACCTAGCACTCCTCCCACAGCTAGTAAGTTTTCTAGCGACGAGCTGTAGGACCAATTATAGCTGTAAAGTGTTTGTTTTCAAGCGCTGGTCTTACATTTAGCAAGGTTTCTTCCCTGTTGGTGTGGAGTCCCCTTTATTGTTCTGCTTAGGCAAACCTTTCGGCGTTTGTGGTGTCCGGGATTATCTAACGTCAAACGAGGACGGCATGCATGGACCACCTGCAATGCTTGCTTCATATCAGGCACACCAGTGTTTGGACTCCTGTACAATTGATGCAGCTCACGACTATAATGGCTCTGGCATTCTCTAGTGTCCGTATCTGTAACTGGGATGAAGATTTTCCTAAGCACATCCCGCTTGTGTACGAGCAATTTCGTTCGCAAGTTATCAAGCAGACTAGGCTTGAAAGAAAAAAATTATTCGGTGATTCGTTACAACAGTGAGATAGTATAAATGAACCTGTTTAACTAGAATATACACAATCCGTCAAGAATATATGAGGAATATGTAAGATGACTTGGCAAAGGCGTGGCTCTTATTGCATTGGTAAAATCAGGACATATATATGCACCATAACGAAGGAATGACATAGATGCTGGAAATTACAAGAACGATTCCACAACTGAACAGCATTCTTTAGAAATTAAAGAAAAAGATTACACAATTGCTGTAATATTGTACTCAGGTCAGGACAAATATTTTAAAGGCTTGATGTATTGGAAACTAAAATCGTCAAAGGTACCACTCAGAACTGCTACCAAAAGGCTAAACATATTCTATTTTCTGGTTACTGTAAAAGTGGTAAAAGAAGAATCAAAATGATCTCGCCCTCTTCTCCACCAAACTCGTATCGTTCAGTGATATTCCTTGTACTGTAAGCTTCACTCCCCAAATCTGTAAAAATTACTGTAACAGCTTGTACTCCGTTTTGTGAAGTAAATAGTAACTTACTGAGAGTGTGGTGAAGTGAGAAACTATATATACTACCTGAAATTTATTTCAGGCAGTAAGCTATCAGTGTGTAATTTCAATAGTTAATTTCGCACCGATTGTATATTTGAATAAGAGCAAATCTTTTCTGAGCGTGTTTACCTGTAGTGTAGCTTTGCACCAAATTCAAATGTGGATGTTAAACATTTCAAGCAAGGAGAGAATAAAAGCTTTTGAAATCTTGTGCTAGTGACAAACACTGAACATCACATGGGTGGATCGTATAGCTGGTGAAGAGGTACTTAATCGAAATGAGGGGAAAAGAAGTGTACAGCACAACTTCAGTAAAATAATGGGTCCATTGATAGGACACAGAAAAGTGAGTGTGTGTGAGATGGGCGGGGGGGGAGGGGGGGGAAGCGGGGGAGGGGAGGTGGCGGAGGGGGATACAGTAAACCTTTATTATAGTAAGCAGAGTCAAGTGGATGAATGTTGCAGTAGCTACGCAGCAATGAAGAGGGAAGCACAGAATGGACTAGCATGCAGAACTGCATCAAATCAGTCTCTGAACTGAAGTCAACAATAACAATACCAATGGATGCTAGAAGGTTATTTTGAATCGCCGTATAGTTTCTTTCGTTCTTCTTTATATTTCACGGTTTTCAGAGGACAAAAATAATATCTCTCTAACAATAACTCTGTAAATTAGCCTGAAACAAGAAATCCAAACGACGTGGCGCGGTGGTTGGCACACTGGACTCGCATTCGGGAGGGCGACGGTTGAGACTCGCGTCCGTGCATCCTTATTTAAGTTTTCCGTGATTTCCCTAAATCGCTTCAGGCAAATTCCGGGAAATCTAATTCGTTTAGAATGAAGAGTTGTGAAACATACACAAACATGTATGTTTCCAGATTGAATTTTTCATTCTGTAGCGGAGTGTGCGCTCATATGAAACATCGTAGCTGATTAAAACTATATACTGGATCGAGATTTGAACTAAGGACCATTGCCATTTGCAAGCAAGTGGGCTACAGAGCGCACTATGGAGGCGCGATTCACGGCGCGTGGGTCGTGCGGTAGCGTTCTCGCTTCCCGCGCCCGGGTTCCCGGGTTCGATTCCCGGCGGGGTCATGGATTTTCTCTGCCTCGTGATGACTGGGTGTTGTGTGATGTCCTTAGGTTAGTTAGGTTTAAGTAGTTATAAGTTTTAGGGGACTGATGACCACAGATGTTAAGTCCCATAGTGCTCAGAGCCATTTGAACCATTTTTGAACCAGGGCGCGTGTTCACAGTTCCAGTCGCGCCAGTCTCTCAACTCCTGCCTTCCAAACTCCACAGAAGTTCTCCTGCCAGACTTACAGGACGAGCACTCTGTTGTTGTAATTGCAGCATAACACCGCAAAATCAGCAATCAAACATAAAAAACCACGTACTATGTTTTTTGTTTGCTTATAGCCTTCGCTTGTTATTGCTTTTTGGTGTGGTTGGTTCCTTGCTAAATGTAATGCTTACTATATTTTTAAATCTTTTATTCTCTCTCCTGGAGGGTAAGTGTGGGCTGATGAGACAGCTTACGCGTTTTTCAGTTACAATTTTGGCTGTTTTGTACAGGCTCAATTTATTAGGAGATAAGTAGTAAAAAGAATTCTAATTAATTGGTTACTGCTTTTTTCTAATTTGATTTTTATATTGTTTTTAGTTTTGAGGGCGTAAATTATAGTCCTAGGATTACAGATGTTTCATATGTACAATGCATATATTAACTGTGGGCCTTGTAACTCCTATGTTTCCAGGGTACATAATCAGTAGACGAATAAATAATTCAGCGTTCCCCGGTAAATATAGTCGTTTTTGAAACTTCCTGGCAGATTAAAACTGTGTGCCCGACCGAGACTCGAACTCGGGACCTTTGCCTTTCGCGGGCAAGTGCTCTACCATCTGAGCTACCGAAGCACGACTCACGCCCGGTACTCACAGCTTTACTTCTGCCAGTATCTCGTCTCCTACCTTCCAAACTTTACAGAAGCTCTCCTGCGAACCTACAGTCGTTTTTGTTCCCGAAGTTCACCAAAAACGCATAAACGTTATCAAAACTTTGTCACATATTCTCGGTAATGTACCGTACGTTCCCGAAACCAAATTAACACACTCAGTATGATTGAATCGTAATTCAAGAAATGTGTCAGCATCCGCAAGGTTAATTTGGAGCCACAGTGTGTTACCGCTCACGGTCCTACCAGAATGTAAGTTCACGGATGAAAATAGTATCGATACTGAGGGCATTACATATGCGCTACCGAACAGGTTTGTGCTGTAGGACGACTGGGACGTTGCTGAAGGGATTCTCCAAAAGCGAAAAACGTAAACCGGAAGCTTAAAGGGAGTTCCCGTTGTCTTTCTCCAGTCTGGAAACAGACTCCCCTACTCTATTATGATACAAACTCCAGGGGAACCAGAACGTGGCGTATGTCAGAAATCTCTGTACATGTAAAGCACTGCATTATAGCACACATCATTATGGCAGGACTAACAGCTGATACTGAATGTATCCAAAGAATGGCCGCCGGATGATAGCAGATTTGTTAGACTCACGGGAGTGAGTCACAGAAATGTTGAAAACCTGAATCGGAAGACGGTTCCAAGTAGAAGTTCTACCTCAAAACCATACTTACAATATATCAATAACGTGTATTATGTGAAAAATCTAGATATTTTTTGTGCCCCTACGTATCGCTCTCGTAGAGAGACATACATTACTTTTAGTCAGTCTTCACGCGCTACATACGGAATGGGAAAGGAAAGGAACCCTAACATGTGCTATCAACCTAAGTACCTGCTTTCTTGCACATGACAGTGGTTTGCAAAATATGTAGATGTAGATGTAGAGGCTACAAAGATTGTTTATGTCTCCTTGGGTTTCTGCCGACAATAATAACTTCTTGTTGAAAGACGGTTTTACTATCCGAAAGCCGTCACCTTCAGTATCATTACATGTTCAAAACATTTTATACAGTCCTCATTGTGTGAGGAGCTTAGACAACTGTTAAAACAAGGCTAAAAGAGAACTGAAAATATCCATAAATCAATAACAGACAAGACGACAAACATCGTAATTGCTTCCAGATAACGATCGAGACGTTGAGATGTCCATAAGGCCACCGAGTTACGGCGGAGCTAATTCGGTAGGTAGTCTTAGGCAACGCCCGTCGCCAGTAGTTCGACCCTCGAACTAGCGAGATATCCGCCATAATTTATGGCGTTACGGTACCTTCAGCTCCTGACAAATAATCCACTGTTGCCTGTACATCGTGCTGGTTCGTGTCAATTCCTTTTTTTTTTTTTTTTTGTCTGATATATAATCTTTATTATCTACTGAGATATTCGACCACCTGTGCTTTTTAAAGTCACTGATATACTGTAGATAGCTCTTCAGAGACAAGTGTGAAAATAGTAGAGAAACACAGAGCCCCGGAAAATTTTTGTAATAAGACTGATACGGGATGACACCTATTAGCAATGTTCATTGTTTTTATTCACTACAGAGTAAGTTTCGGGCCATTTTGCCAGGTTTTGCATTGCAGACTTTGGTGGACGTTTTACCAAAACCATTTCCAGCCTTAGACTCTTGTGCAAACAGTTCCGGACACTTTTCAAATGGTTCGAATGGCTCTGAGCACTATGCGACTTAAATTCTGAGGTCATCAGTCGCCTAGAACTCAGAACTACTTAAACCTAACTAACCTAAGGACATCACACACATCCATGCCCGAGGCAGGATTCGAACCTGCGACCGTAGCGGTCGCTCGGTTCCAGACTGTAGCGCCTAGAACCGCACGGCCACTCCGGCCGGTGACACGTTTTCCACGAATGGCGCTTCGTATAACACTTGGCAACGAACACGCGCTGTTTTACGGTGCGCACCAGTTGGGCGGACACGTCTGTTCGTTGCACTCACTCAAACGTAACGAACACAGCCAAGTACCAGCTACAAAGCATGCGGGAGAGGAGCATGCATGGGCGTCTGGCTGCTACTGCTGCATCGAACTCACGGTTCCCAGCATTTTCTGTTATGGATATTTCTTTTGTTGATTAGCAATTGTCAGCTCAGCGTCAGTTAACTGCAGCGCAAAAAAACAAAGACCGAGACGACAAGGCGCACCTTTATCACCTTTACAAAGTATACCTAGAACAATGGCCTTGAAAATTCATAATTCCTGCAGACATCGGGCTGATAGTTATCATGCTTCCCACCTTCGTTCGGAATATGGTGGACTGCAGGTATTACCAAGGCCTATATCAGTATATTAGTCGCTGTACAATACTCATGAAGCGTTCAGTGCGTAATTCGACACAGTTTTTTTCTGAAAGGAGGTTGGTTCTACTCGTGACTCCAATACACCATATTATTCCCGACTACTTTGGCCGTAATATCCTATTGTTAAACATACAAACATAATCTTCGTTCAATGCGACGGCCATAATGGTTCAAATGGCTCTAATCACTACGGGACTTAACATCTGAGGTCATCAGTCCCCTAGACTTCGAGCTAATTAAACCTAACTAACCTAAGTACATCACACACATCCATGCCCGAGGCAGGATTCGAACCTGCGACCGTAGCAGCAGCGCGGTTCCACACTGAAGCGCCTAGAACCGCTCGGCCACAGCGGCCGGAGTGACGGCCTAACTGGGAACCCAACTAGGTGCCTGAAAGGTACCACTCCACTGGTCGACGTCGGTGCCAAAGTCTTGCTCGGAGTGCATTCTTCATTGGCGAAACAGATGAAAGTCGGAAGGTGCGAGATCCGGGCTGTAGGGTGGATGAGGAAGAACAGTCCAATGAAGTTTTGTGAGCTCCTCTCGGGTAGACATACTTGTGTGAGGCCTTGTGTTGTCATGGAGAAGAAGAAGTTCGTTCGTATTTTTGTGGCGACGAACACTCTAAAGTTGTTTCTTCAATTTCCTGAGGACAGCACAGTACACTGCAGAATTGATCGTCGCACCATGAGGGAGGACAGCAAACAGAATAATCCTTTCAGAGTCCCAGAAGACCGCCGCCATTGCTTTACCTTCTGAGGATGCGGCTTCGAACTTTTTCTTATGAGGAGAGGTGAGGTGGCGACACTCCGTAAATTATCGTTTTGTTTCCGGTTCGAAGTGATGAGCCCATGTTTCATCACCTGTGACGAAGTTCGACAAAAAAGTGTAAGGATTAGCCTCGTAACGTGCCAGCAATTCCGTACAGGTCGTCCTTCGTTGCTGTGTTACGGTCGTCTGTTAGACGGCGAGAAACCCAGCGCTCCACTTGGAACGCAACTCCTTTATAGAGGCCATTTTGAAACATACGTGTAGCGCCGCCAGCTATCTGAACTTCATGAAACTACAGAGGCTGAATCAGGAGTATTCCACGACGTCCCAAAGAAAATTTCGCAGTTTTTCAACCGAAACTGGCGGAGAAGAAATGTGTTGCATTACTTATTGAATGTCCCCCGTATTAGTTTGAATAATCCAGTAATACGACGGCTGCCCAGAAAGTAATGCACCGCAATTTTTTTTTTCTCAGCAGAAGATGATACGATTGCGAAACGTTACGTAGGAAACCAAAATGGACACTCAGGTGCTCCCACACAAAGATTCAATCAATCAATCAATAACCAAAGACAAATTTAACAGTTTTCTAGTAAAGATTGTGTCTTACAAACTGGCTTGCAACTCACAACGAAAAGAGGCACAAAACATAATCGGGATCACGATGCAAGGGATGAATCATGACCGGATGAATATCAAACTTGGCCCCATCGTTGGCTAGTTAAACAATGGCAAATATCTCATTCTCAAGAACCCCCTAACGCATCCGACAAATGAGTTTAAAAATCTTATAAATTTCATACCACGAAAATCTGAACTAATTCCCATCAAATATCAGCTTCCATGTGCTCACGGAAGCAGGGCGCCTCACTCACTACACCCCAGGACGTCGAATGACTAATCATGCACATAATCCAATCTGCCTCATCTCCATGAACAGCGAAAGACATTTGGAGGGAGCATATTCACCAACTGACAAGGCGAATTTTTCAAAGGGAAGAAGAAACAATACCTGGTTCGTTTGTTCAACTTTTAAATCAGTTCAGCTGCTAAAATTTCAACAAGCGCTTGCCTTGCACATTGGTCAGAGGGAACCAGCCGCGATGGAGTGCATTAAGAAAGCCTAGTCATACAGATGTGCCACCAGACTCAGACTCCCAGCCAGCTTCAAAAAAATTAAACTCAATGACTGATCACAAGTCCTGCTACAAAGCTGAACCAAGAACGTTCATCTGAAATTAACAACGTGCAAGCATTTGCATCCCTCCGTCGGAGGTTCGAGTCCTCCCTCGGGCATGGGTGTGAGTGTTGACCTTAGCGTTAGTTTAAGTTAGATTAAGTAGTGTGTAAGCTTAGGGACCGATGACCTCAGCAGTTCGGTCCCATAAGATTTTACCACAAATTTCCAATTTTCCAAGCATTTGCAATTACACATTATTCATACAATATGGCAATCATCCATGTTTAGGAAAGCTGGTTATAGGTACATGGGTTGACGGATACCTAGCATAACGAAATGAAAATGTTGTGGCTTCGTACACAACAGTAAGGAGAGGTGGCCTACAGAGTGGTGTGGAAACCGTCGTCGTAGGAAAGCTGTACAAGACAAGAAGTAATTAGTAAACAAGTTAGCACGATAAACAGAAGATTTACTTAACTTGTATTTCTCCAAGCATACGAAGATTCATTACAAATAATGCAACAGAAACACAGTCCGGCTAATACAATAGCAACAAGGATGAGGCTTTCTGAACTGGTGTCAGTGCGGCGACTAGGCGACTCATGCATAGCAACATGTAGCGAAGAGACTCCAAGTGCGGGCGGGCCATGTGGCTGCCGCCATCCAACCTGTACCACAGCTCAAAGGGCACTCGCGGTACAGAGCCAGTGAAGGCATGGCTCAGTGGGCCTGCTCCATTGGGTCCACTGGATCCCGCGTGGCCGTTATCGGCGTCTGCCAGTAATTTGCGTTGCCGTTGCTAACTTTGAGATGGTTCAAATGGTTCAAAAGGCTCTGAGCACTATGGGACTTAACATCTATGGTCATTAGTCCCCTAGAACTTAGAACTACTTAAACCTAACTAACCTAAGGACATCACACAACACCCAGTCATCACGAGGCAGAGAAAATCCCTGACCCCGCCGGGAATCGAACCCGGGAACCCGGGCGCGGGAAGCGAGAACGCTACCGCACGACCACGAGCTGCGGACTTTTGAGATGGCCATGGGCTGGTATCGATATATGATTCCACAGAAAATTAAAATCTAATCGGTTCCTAGCGTAATTCTCCCCCCCTCCCCCCCCCCCAAATCCCTCACCCTGGCATTACAAAATATAGAATACGTAGGCGGAGAAAAGACACTTTCCTGAACTTGGTAAAACTTCAAAATCAGTTGTAAGGAAGGTTGACTGCTACCATTCGCAGTGCTAAAAAAAGCTAACAGCGCCAACTCATCTGCACTTCAAGCTTCTTAACAAACGAAGCTAAGACTCTGCTGTTGCACAAAATATAGGCCTGTATCTCTTACGTCGCTCTCTTGTAGATTTTTGGAAAACCTCTGGAGACCGAAAATTTTCTCCATAGCAATCAAGGCTTCTAAAAACAACGATCGTGCGAAACCTAGCTCGCTCCGTTCGTCCACGAGACCCAGAAAGCAGGACCCAGGTAGATGACATGTTCCTTGAACACTGGAAGGCGTTCGATACAGCTTCCCTTTGTCACATAATGAATAAAACACAAGTGTACAGAATGCCATACCGACCGAGTGTTTGGATTGAAGAGTTTCTAGCAGACAGAGCACAGTGTGTTATTATCAACGGAAAGAAGTCTTGAGACGTTAAAGTAACTTCGGGCATGCCCTAAGGGAGTTTTATAGGACCATTACCCTCCACAATATGCACAGTGATTCGAAAGCCCTGCCCCTAGGACAGAAACCACATTGATAATTCAGTAGTTTTGGTCCAAAGTCGTGTCCAGGAATATGACAGGAACACTCATTCGAAGCAAAACTGTCTGGTGATCTTGGGCTCCAAGCTGGGTACCTTAAGAACTCCGAGCACTTATTCATCTATGATAGTGTTAAGAAAATCTGTTCTACTGCAAAATCATTGCTTTCCATATTTTGCGAGGAGGTAGTACGGCACAAAAAAGTCTAGTAAAGAAGGATGCAAAACCCATATCTCGAGGGCTGTGTGCACTTGTTCAGTAGAAGAGACTTGTTTCACACTATCTCGTAAGGTACACGGATTAGAGCCCATGTTTCTAGACTTTTTTGCTTCGAATGATCGTTCCTGTCATACGCCTGAATACGATTTTGCCTTATGCGCGTAGACTATGTGAAATTGTACACATTGTACACATATAAAAAAAAGTTTTGCGTCATCTCAGTTCCGAGAGTTCCGGAACCTATACAGAAAATTGGAATAGAGATCAACATAAACATCGTTTCCACCACCATACAGCGAGACCTTCAGAGGTGGTGGTCCAGATTTCTGTACACCCCGGTACCTCTAATACCCAGTAGCACGTCCTCTTGCATTGATGCGTGCCTGTGTTTGTAGTGGCATACTGTTCACAGGTTCATCAAGGCACTGTTGGTCCAGATTGTCCCACTCCTCAACTGCGATTCAGCGTAGATCCCTCAGAGTGGTTGATGGATCACGTCGTCCATAAACAGCCCTTTTCAATCTATTCCAGGCATGTTCGATAGCATTCGTGCCTGGAGAACATGCTGGCCACTCTAGTCGAGCGATGTCGTTACCCTGAAGGAAGTCATTCACAAGACGTGCACGATGGTGGCGCGAATTGTCGTCCATGAAGACGAATGCCTCGCCAGTATGCTGCCGATATGGTTGCGCTGTCGATCGGAGGATGGCATTCACGTGTCGTACAGCCATTACGGTGCCTTCCATGACCACCAGCGGCGTACGTCGACCTCACATAACGCCACCCCAAAACAGCAGGGAACTTCTACCTAGCTGCACTCGCTGGGCAGTGTGTCCAAGGCGTTATCCTGACAAGGTTGCCTCCAAGCACGTCTCCGACGATTGTCTGGTTGAAGTCATATGCGACACTCATCGGTGAAGAGAACGTGATACCAGTCCTAAGCGGTACATTCGGCACGTTGTTGGGCCCATCTGTACCGCGCTTTATGGTGTCGTGCTTGCAAAGATGGACCTCGCCATGGATGTCGGGAGTGAAGTTGTGCATCATGCAGCCTATTGCGCACAGATCGAGCGCTGCACGGCTTGTGCTGCGCGAAAAGCATTATTCAACATGGTGGCGTTGCTGTCAGGGTTCCTCCGAGCCATAATCCGTAGGTAGCGGTCATCCACTGCAGTAGTAGCCCTTGGGTGGCCTGAGCGTGGCATATCATCGATAGTTCCTTCCTCTCTGTATCTCCTCCATTTCCGAACAATATCGCTTTGGTTCACTCAGAGACTCCTGGACACCTGTCTTGCTCAGAGCCCTTCCTGGCACAAAGTAGCAATGCGGACGCGATCGAACCACGGCATTGACCGTCTAGGCATGGTTGAACTACAGGCAACACGAGCCGTGTACCTCCTTCCTGGTGGAATGACTGGAACTGATCGGCTGTCGGACCCCTCCGTCTAATAGGCGCTGCTCATACATTTTTGTTTACATCTTTGGGCGGGTTTAGTGACATATCTTAACAGTCAAAGGGACTGTGCCTGTGATACAATACCCACAGTCAACGTCTATCTTCAGGAGTCCTGGGAACTGGGGTGCTGCAAAACTTTTTTTGATGTGTGTATATACCCCATATATATCAAACTCTTTCCGGACATCACTCTTACTGTGGCGCAGAAGCAGTCTAATGTGACGTCAGACGTCACAAGTTCGTTGCAGGAAGTTCATTGTAGGGCCGTTGCAGTCCCAATTCTCAGTTTCCCATTTTCCCTTGTGTATCATTGTAGACGCCTGAGAAACTTCAATTCTGCCCTCTGGGATCCTTTGTGTTACTTCCCAAGTTTCGCTTACATACTATACAACGTCTGGAGAGGCTTATAGTACATTTTCCTTATTTTCAACAAAACCCCTAATTCATTCTTCCCACGCACCAGCCGGTACTCGCTTTGAATACAGCACCGCCTGTTGCTGCAAAATCCCTTTTTATCTCCACCGCCTTCAATCCGATAACTAGTCGGATAATGGCGAAGCGTTCAGAGCGTTTCCCTCGCATATAAAGCACACGCTGCTGCTTCTGTACTTTATGAATTTTTCCCTTCGTCGGATCTCTGAATGTTTTGAATGAAGAACTGGCGTTCTTCAGTGCTCTCATCTTCTACGATTATTCACTTCTGAGACACAAAATTTTCTTCTTGGCACAAAACTGTTTGCAGTCTCCAATTCTTCAACGTCCACTAATCTAAGGTCCTTTCGTCTGCTTGACCAGTATAGAGCCACATGGCTCATCAAAGGAAAGTATTCGATTATCATTCATTATCGAGCGTGACGGCCTACCGCCATTTCGTCTCTGACGGGAGCAGCAAACTGTATGCTACATTTACTGCTGAGGAATTTACCGACGTGAAAATGTCTTGAAATGAAAATAACGTACCCTCCGCCAGGCACCTCAAGGTGGTTTGCGGAGTATAGATGTAGATGCAGATTGAAACTGTACAACATAAAAACGTTCATCTGGACTGCCAAAGCTCCGTCAACAAATGTTGAACTATTGTAGTCTTGTAGTCGGGTAAATGCGGAATGTAACATATTTCAACGTAACAGACCAGTTAGCTATTTAAATCATGCAAGTTTACCACCAGACGGCAGTACAGTGTAAAACTAAAATTCACCGACAAAATTTCCGATGTTAGTCACGGATATTTTGTGAATATTTTGATATAAGGATCCCGTGGCTCGTTGCGGAATAATTACGTATCATTTTCTTGCCCCCATTTATGTTCGTACCTGCAGTGCCCTGAAAATTCCAACAGAACAGTGCAAATGTCGACGGTGTGTGTCTTGCTTGGAGACAAACATGCTCCGTTCACTCACGACTCTGGCTGTTCACAGCAGTAATGGATTATTTGGACTTCACCTTCAGGTTTGCATTCAGTACAGTTTCATTTGCGAAACGAGAATGGTGCAGATATCTTTCAGCAACACGTATTCCATCCTCGTATTCCCAGTTTGTGGATCAGAAATTTTCTTCTAGGACTGCTGAGATATCGAACCTCCCTATGTGACTATGAATCCTGAATCTCCCACTGATGATGATGATGATGACGTCCCATACTCCGAGGAGCGTAGGGGAAGATGCGGGAGACCCGCACCGCCGTACTAGGCAAGGTGATAGTGGAGGTGGTTTGCCATTGCCTTCCTCCGACCGTAATGGGGATGAATGATACCACTATCCTGATGAAATGTAATGGAAGCAGTGGCAGCAATAGAGTCATTCTCCTCTATAGTAACATAAGATGAATCAGTGTCTTGTTTCTCAAGTTTTTACCATAGATTTCGTTGAAAGTGGAAAGCTTTTCCAAAATTTATAGATCCCAGACAAAATGGGAATTCATGTTCGTTCCTCCATTCTGTAATTTCTATCACCACTTCGTCATAATGTTGTTTCTGGTAACAAAGGCAACTTGTTCGTTTGCTGTTCAAATCCCAGTCGTTTCCTATACGATTGGCAATGAGTATCTTGCTTATCATGGGTAGGTGTCTTATTCTATTTTATTTTTGCAGTAAGCTGCCATAGCTGATGACACTGTAACATGCTCCGTGGATTGACGACACAGAAAATAACGAAACGTATCACTTGTGTCAAGGAAACATTTTAATTAATTCAATTGCCGGTACTTGAAGAAACATTATGATTATACACTCCTGGAAATTGAAATAAGAACACCGTGAATTCATTGTCCCAGGAAGGGGAAACTTTATTGACACATTCCTGGGGTCAGATACATCACATGATCACACTGACAGAACCACAGGCACATAGACACAGGCAACAGAGCATGCACAATGTCGGTACTAGTACAGTGTATATCCACCTTTCGCAGCAATGCAGGCTGCTATTCTCCCATGGAGACGATCGTAGAGATGCTGGATGTAGTCCTGTGGAACGGCTTGCCATGCCATTTCCACCTGGCGCCTCAGTTGGACCAGCGTTCGTGCTGGACATGCAGACCGCGTGAGACGACGCTTCATCCAGTCCCAAACATGCTCAATGGGGGACAGATCCGGAGATCTTGCTGGCCAGGGTAGTTGACTTACACCTTCTAGAGCACGTTAGGTGGCACGGGATACATGAGGACGTGCATTGTCCTGTTGGAACAGCAAGTTCCCTTACCGGTCTAGGAATGGTAGAACGATGGGTTCGATGACGGTTTGGATGTACCGTGCACTATTCAGTGTCCCCTCGACGATCACCAGTGGTGTACGGCCAGTGTAGGAGATCGCTCCCCACACCATGATGCCGGGTGTTGGCCCTGTGTGCCTCGGTCGTATGCAGTCCTGATTGTGGCGCTCACCTGCACGGCGCCAAACACGCATACGACCATCATTGGCACCAAGGCAGAAGCGACTCTCATCGCTGAAGACGACACGTCTCCATTCGTCCCTCCATTCACGCCTGTCGCGACACCACTGGAGGCGGGCTGCACGATGTTGGGGCGTGAGCGGAAGACGGCCTAACGGTGTGCGGGACCGTAGCCCAGCTTCATGGAGACGGTTGCGAATGGTCCTCGCCGATACCCCAGGAGCAACAGTGTCCCTAATTTGCTGGGAAGTGGCGGTGCGGTCCCCTACGGCACTGCGTAGGATCCTACGGTCTTGGCATGCATTCGTGCGTCGCTGCGGTCCGGTCCCAGGTCGACGGGCACGTGCACCTTCCGCCGACCACTGGCGACATCATCGATGTACTGTGGAGACCTCACGCCCCACGTGTTGAGCAATTCGGCGGTACGTCCACCCGGCCTCCCGCATGCCCACTATACGCCCTCGCTCAAAGTCCGTCAACTGCACATACGGTTCACGTCCACGCTGTCGCGGCATGCTACCAGTGTTAAAGACTGCGATGGAGCTCCGTATGCCACGGCAAACTGGCTGACACTGACGGCGGCGGTGCACAAATGCTGCGCTGCTAGCGCCATTCGACGGCCAACACCGCGGTTCCTGGTGTGTCCGCTGTGCCGTGCGTGTGATCATTGCTTGTACAGCACTCTCGCAGTGTCCGGAGCAAGTATGGTGGGTCTGACACACCGGTGTCAATGTGTTCTTTTTTCCATTTCCAGGAGTGTACATCAAATGGGCATCTGCCAACTCCGCATGTGTAAACATTGCACTGACTGCAAAACCACGTTCGTGATGAACACTAACCTGTTGATGCTACGTACTGATGTGCATGATGCTAGTACTGTAGAGCAATGAGTCGCATGTCAACACAAGCACCGAAGTCAGCGTTACCTTCCTTCCATTGGGCCAACTGGCGGTGAATCGAGGAAGTACAGTACATACTGACGAAACTGAAATGAGCTCTAACAAGGAAATTAAGCGTTTCCGGACACATGTCCACATAACATCTTTTCTTTATTTGTGTGTGAGGAATGTTTCCTGAAAGTTTGGCCGTACCTTTTTGTAACACCATATACTCAAGAAATTTCTCTCTATATAATCCAAGAATTTAACAGTAAATGTGTTAATTCCATGTGAAACATTTACTGCAGTATCTTCAAATTTGTGGATTTTGTGCGACTTTTAAATAGCGTGTGTTTTTTATGAACGTCCCTCCTTCAGGAACTTTATCTGAAGAGCCGTGACGGTCGAACGAGTCCAGCAGCAGCGCAGCGCGCCGTGCATGCGCAGAGAGGCCAGGCTGGCGGCAGTCCGGAGGCCATATAGGCGGGCGGCGCGCGCCATGGCGCCAGTGGCGGCGCTCCTCCCGGAATGGCGCCAGCTGCGACCGTGCCGCTGTCGCTGCTACTGGCGCTCTCGCTGCCACTACTGGCCGCCGGCGAGGCGCTCAAGTGGTGGCAGACTGGCGTCGTCTACCAGGTCTACCCCAAGTCCTTCAAGGACTCCGACGCCAACGGCGTGGGAGACATCAAAGG
Source organism: Schistocerca serialis cubense (assembly GCF_023864345.2). Classification (NCBI taxonomy): domain Eukaryota; kingdom Metazoa; phylum Arthropoda; class Insecta; order Orthoptera; family Acrididae; genus Schistocerca; species Schistocerca serialis. The sequence goes on from NC_064638.1 coordinate 279,851,986, forward strand.
TGAGTCGAGCGCAAACGTGGCGGACCACCGAATGCCGCAGACGTCCGTGTCGCGGAGGAACGCGGAATTTTTTGGACAACATGGTTGTGGAGAGAAGCAGCGATTAGTATGATTAATCAATAATTCGAGAACAGTCTTAATCGCATTAATTATTGTTATAATACTGCCAACCGGTTTCAACCAGATGTAGGGGTCATCTTCTGGGCGTTTACACCATTGGTCGACTGCTGGTGGTGTCACTCCTGTCTACATACCGGCAGGAAACTATCAACTATAGACCAATTGTGTAAACGCCCGGAAGATGACCCCTACGTCGGGTTGAAACCGGTTGGCGGTATTATAACAATAATAAATGCGATTAACACTGTTCTTGAATTACTGAACTCGGAGTTGGCGCAGATTTGCGTTCACGCGTTCGCCAAGTAGTTTCGGCACCGATGCTGATTCCGATCGGAGGGGAGGCTTTCGTCGAGCTGACAGTGTCCACAAATCTCTGCTTTCAAGCCGTCGTGCAGTCCTTCCGGACATTACCAGTACACAAGTACATATGTCTGGTTCAGGAGGCATGAAAAATGAGAATAATGTAACTTCTTATGCGCAGAATAGTTAGGCCAGGAAGAGATGATTCAACACTTGATTCACGTGCCTAGCAGCACCCGTTCGTGAAACATTTCAGTTTTCCCTCAAATCACTAATTAAGTGTTTCTAATTGTGGTGATCACTTTCACGCAGTTAATTTCTATATTTTACTAATTTATTTATTTGCGAAATATACCTCGCGCTGGTCAATTTGATTTTTCGTTTGCCTATTTTCCACCCTTCGTTTGGCTATGAAATTTCGGGCAAAAAATTTTCTTCAAATTACTAATAAACGTCTTAATTACCCTTTTTACTTTCAAGAAATCAAATTTTTTTTCCAAAACTAGAATTCACGCTGGTGAATTTTTTCGCCACGAAAATTATTTTGTCTATCTTAGTTTTTTTCTGGCAAAGTACGAGTAATACTTGCAGAATTTTTATTTTATAGCCTAATATCTTAAAGATATGCCACCACCATATTTTTTACTGAATTTCTTCTGCCACAGCCGCCGAGAGTAGCCCAAAGTCATGCATGTAACTGACTGAATAACGTATGATCACTTTGATAAGCAAAAACAAATAGGAGCGTTAATAAATGTGTGATATTGTGATATCTTCCTAGTTAATACGAATATATTTGTATCGTAAGTTCCCGTGTCATAACCTGCTTCCATACCCGAGGTCGCTGACGTACGACTAAGCGGTGGCGTTCGACTAGTAGGTAAGCCGATTCGAACTGTGACACGCAGGGTGATGGCGTGAAGTTTCTGATCACCAATCTTTAGCCAAAGCCTTGGGCTAAATTCCTGTCCTCACCGCAGCGTTTCATGAAGGAAGGTCACGTGACACTTTTGGTAGTGATCCCTCCGTCGCATGAGGATGTTAAGTTCGGCGGCCCGTTGGTGCTTTTCGAGAAGAGATGCCTATGAGCTGGCGCCGGATTCCCTCTCCTCGCCCTTCATCCACAACAACACAAACCCGACACTACAGTGTAGAAGCACTCAACGATAGTTACCCCTACGACACAGATATTGGTCGACCACAATATCATTGCACCAGCGAGTGAGGGCGCTTCGGTCAGCTTTTGTATCGTGATATTTCAGGAGGACAGGCTGATCCACTTGATAGTATACACACAACTGTCTTGAAAACATTCACAATGCTATGCACTTTCCTTAGGCACCACTGAATTTGTTTAGTGTAACGTCACCGGGTGTTTCTGATAACGGTCACGCGAGGCCAAGTGTAAAATATCGTGGTCGGGTAATACACACCTGGCACTTTATAATATGTCGGAGGAAAGAAATAGCAAAACACCTCCATAACAATCCTGCCAAGAGTGACGATGAGAAATTCTTGCATTTTCCGCTCTACACTCATTCCCTGAGTACGGCATCACCTTGACTCTGACCCATCTAAATGAGCTCATATTATACTCATGGCCCATGATTGGGGAATGTGAGCCGGCCGCAGTGGCCAAGCGGCTCTAGGCGCTTCAGTCTGGAACCGCGCGATCGCTACGGTCGCAGGTTCGAATCCTGCCTCGGGCATGGATGTGTGTGATGCCCTTAGGTTAGTTAGGTTTAAGTAGTTCTAAGTCTAGGGGACTGATGACTTCAGATGTAGTCCCATAGTACTCAGAGCCATTTGAACGATTTTTGGGGAATGTGGTACAAGCATACGCTGTGTAACGGCCCAGTATGGTCCAAGATTAATAGGTGGAGAACGGCCTATTCCTTGGTCCCTGAGATCACGTGACTTCGATCGTACGGGTTCTACCGTTTAGAGCAGCTCAGAAGTGACGTGTACAATGCTCTCCTTCATACGGTCAAAGAACTGGAGCATCAGGTAATACGGTCTTGTCAATATTTAGGAGACAGTCAAGGACATTTTGAAAGATTTCGTAACTCACTGGCGAGCCGGGTAAAATACCGCATGCAAATTATAAAGCGACACGCGGAACACCACTTTTAGTGCTACGAATATGCAGTAAGTTATAACATTTGGCCTGCTATAGCAGTATTATGTTTTCTGTTAAAATAGGTCATGGGCGAAATTTGAGCCGAATTTGGTAGGGGCTGTACACAAAAATTTACATTTGACATATTATTATTATTTGTATGGTTTACATGGTCATTTTACCATCGACCTTGTCGCAGTGGTGCCACAGGTTTCAGTCAGATCACCGACGTTAACCGCTGTCGGCCTTGTCTAGCACTTGGATGGGTCAGCGTCCAGGTCTGCCGAATGCTGTTGGATAGCTGCTTGCACTCAGCCATTGTCAGTCCAATTGAGAAGCTACTTGATTGGGTTGTAGCGGCACCATTCACAAAAACTGGCAACGGCCGAGACAGCAGTGTGCTGACCGCATGCCCCTCCGATTCCGCATCCCGTGTCACCTAAGGGCTCAGGATGACACGGCGGCCGGTCGGTATCGTTGGGCCTTCAAGACCTGTTCGGAGCGTGTTTTTTTGTTTTACATCATCATTCTACATTCTTATACAAAGACTTTACACAATATATAAATGACGAAATACACGTAAAACAATACTAAATAAAACCAAAAAAAAACACAAAAATTTTATAGCTCAATATCTAGGTTCTTAGCGAGTCCACACATCTTGGTGTCACGAAATCCGATTCATTGAGTTCACCAGGAAATTTCCGTAGTAAACACTTTCCTGTAAGTGGAGAATTTGCTGGGGAAACTTCTGTCATATCTCTTTCTATTCATACACTACAAATTTTCAGATACATTTCTACTAATCAGGGCAGTACTTAGTACAAAAGTCAGTAGTGGGTTGTAACCACACACTCTGAGTTACCTCTCGCTGCGGTCCTCTGCTGACCCGTTTTTGAACCGAGCGACCGCTCCGGTCGCAGGTTCTAATCCTACTTCGGGCATGGATGTGTATGATGTCCTTACGTTAGTTAGGTTTAATTAGTTTTAAGTTCTAGACGACTGATGACCTCAGAAGTTGAGTCGCATAGTGCTCAGAGCCATTTGAACCATTTTTGACCCGTTTCTACTGGAATGCTTTTACTTCTGTTATCATATACCATCAGATGATTTCGTCGGCTATGAACGAAATAATGAAGACAGTTACATGCCCTTTAATACCTGCGATCGTGTTGACGGCGTAGTCTGCCTTCTGATTTCGTCATATGCAGGCAACGATTCTTTTGCAAACATTGATTATTTTCTTACGCAGAATACAAGCAGATCCGCCGGGAGGAGTGTTGCAAATCGTTTTCATGCTCTTTACAGTTGCAACACTTTTCCTCGTATGAACAGCAACGTGTCTTACCGACTGGGCGACCGGAAAATACTCGTGCAACTCTTCCTCAATGTCGCAGTATTCATATACCCTCGCTATGTTTTTGTGACTTCACTGTGAGTCGAGGATTTTCTTCTCCAGAGAGGAGTTGCGGGTCGAATCTGAGCGGGACCACAACTGTCGTCGCCCGCACTACGAAACAGAAGAGGACATTAAACAAAATCGGTACTGTGTTTGCGCAGCAATCGCACACTTAATGTAACTGAGGTGCGATAAGGGGAACCAGCCCGCATTCACCGAGGTAGATGGAAAACCGCCTTAAAAACCATCCCTAGGCTAGCCAACACACCGGATCTCGACATTCGTGCCAGGGACCGGCACGCCTTCCCTCTCGGGAAGCAGCGCGTTACACCGCACTTTCGGCGGGCGGTCAGCTTCTGTCTTACTAAACGGCTAGATCCGTCAGCCAATACCAGTTACAGGTTACTTATACAATGGCTTCCAGAAGAAACAAAAATTTGTTTTTAAGTATTTCATTTAATTATTGACCGAATTTAAAAAGTTAAAATCTATTTAAGAAGAGGTATAATCTTGCATTAAAGGTTTAACACAATAAATCAAGTATTAAAGTTAGAAAATATCTTGAGGTAAAAAAACTCAAGGCGCATAAATGAATCAGAATATATTGGTCCAGTATTTGAGAATGAGAGCACTTAGCGATTTTCAACAAACTCTACGCATAATTTCTAAGATTTTCGAAATTTCTTTCTCACTTAATGCCAGGCATAAGACATTAATTTATTACTTCTTTACCACTAACTCTATTCGCAACAAATTCTGCTCACAATATCCAAGTAACAGTAACCACTGAATGTACCGGCTAAATTATTAAAACCAAATTAATTAGGGCTTTGCGTCTTCAACTATTAAGGTTTTGAGTGCTTAATGTGAAATATTAGACACATTTACTCATTTGTTAAGTAATCACACATTTGAAGCGCTTTTGAATATGGCAGTTAGATTCTTTAAAGAATTGGTGTGCGAGGAATACTCGTTGCATCATACATAGTTCTGGTCACACTCGCTGCGTGTGCGTATGTGTTTATCTGATACTATAATTTTCACGAAGTTCCGGTGTAAATCAATGTTCCTTTACTAATTCGTCGTGCTGATTTCAGATATTAAATAAATGAAGAGCTTACCTCCAGTCCGACGTATCTGAATCTCCGGCAATATTGTGTGTAGTGTCTAAACATTATTGAAGTTTTTTTATGTGAAGCTGCTTGCTTTTTCCTTTTCGATCTGGCGTTTATCGTCTTTAAAACAGTGTCGCGAAATCAGTGCCGTATCCAAAGTGACATATCACCTTCCGGTGTTTCTATCCACACTATCGCATATCCTTGCAGCCACCAGAAACAATTTTCTGGGCGGCGTGCTTGGCATATCGAAGAGTGGTGATTGTTATCGATTGCATTGACCGATGGACGCCAAACGTCTCGAGTTTTGGGTGGATTATTTAGTTTGTGTGTAATATCATTACGTTATAAGCAGAAATATCGAAAATATCAATCCGATATACCATAAATAGGCCACATTCGTCTTAATAGCTTAAGAGTGAGGATGTGCTAGTTATGGACATTAACCAACCTGCGCTGGTTTGTGGACACAAAGATGGACGTTAACAGCCAGTAACATCTTAGCAAGAAGATTACAAAAGCATTTAGTCATTAATTCACTATTGGAAACATACTCCTCAACAGAAAAGTTATATTAACAATTCTGTTCTGATACAGATACTACACTCCTGGAAATGGAAAAAAGAACACATTGACACCGGTGTGTCAGACCCACCATACTTGCTCCGGACACTGCGAGAGGGCTGCACAAGCAATGATCACACGCACGGTACAGCGGACACACCAGGAACCGCGGTGTTGGCCGTCGAATGGCGCTAGCTGCGCAGCATTTGTGCACCGCCGCCGTCAGTGTCAGCCAGTTTGCCGTGGCATACGGAGCTCCATCGCAGTCTTTAACACTGGTATCATGCCGCGACAGCGTGGACGTGAACCCTATGTGCAGTTGACGGACTTTGAGCGAGGGCGTATAGTGGGCATGCGGGAGGCCGGGTGGACGTACCGCCGAATTGCTCAACACGTGGGGCGTGAGGTCTCCACAGTACATCGATGTTGTCGCCAGTGGTCGGCGGAAGGTGCACGTGCCCGTCGACCTGGGACCGGACCGCAGCGACGCACGGATGCACGCCAAGACCGTAGGATCCTACGCAGTGCCGTAGGGTACCGCACCGCCACTTCCCAGCAAATTAGGGACACTGTTGCTCCTGGGGTATCGGCGAGGACCATTCGCAACCGTCTCCATGAAGCTGAGCTACGGTCCCGCACACCGTTAGGCCGTCTTCCGCTCACGCCCCAACATCGTGCAGCCCGCCTCCAGTGGTGTCGCGACAGGCGTGAATGGAGGGACGAATGGAGACGTGTCGTCTTCAGCGATGAGAGTCGCTTCTGCCTTGGTGCCAATGATGGTCGTATGCGTGTTTGGCGCCGTGCCGGTGAGCGCCACAATCAGGACTGCATACGACCGAGGCACACAGGGCCAACACCCGGCATCATGGTGTGGGGAGCGATCTCCTACACTGGCCGTACACCACTGGTGATCGTCGAGGGGACACTGAATAGTGCACGGTACATCCAAACCGTCATCGAACCCATCGTTCTACCATTCCTAGACCGGCAAGGGAACTTGCTGTTCCAACAGGACAATGCACGTCCGCATGTATCCCGTGCCACCCAACGTGCTCTAGAAGGTGTAAGTCAACTACCCTGGCCAGCAAGATCTCCGGATCTGGCCCCCATTGAGCATGTTTGGGACTGGATGAAGCGTCGTCTCACGCGGTCTGCACGTCCAGCACGAACGGTGGTCCAACTGAGGCGCCAGGTGGAAATGGCATGGCAAGCCGTTCCACAGGACTACATCCAGCATCTCTACGATCGTCTCCATGGGAGAATAGCAGCCTGCATTGCTGCGAAAGGTGGATATACACTGTACTAGTGCCGACGTTGTGCATGCTCTGTTGCCTGTGTCTATGTGCCTGTGGTTCTGTCAGTGTGATCATGTGATGTATCTGACTCCAGGAATGTGTCAATAAAGTTTCCCCTTCCTGGGACAACGAATTCACGGTGTTCTTATTTCAATTTCCAGGAGTGTATAAGGAAGAGAGGGAATGACAATCAGTGTCTTCAGTTTGAAATGGCATCTCGCTGTGTTTATAATAGTACATTATGCAACCTTCTGTAGCATCCTGGGTAATGTGAAACAGCCTTTGCCGGCCGGGGTGGCCGAGCGGTTCTAGGCGCTACAGTCTGGAACCGCGCGACCGCTACGGTAGCAGACTTGAATCCTGCCTCGGGCATGGATGTGTGTGATGTCCTTAGGTTAGTTAGGTTTAAGTAGTTCTAAGTTCTATGGGACTAATAACCTCACAAGTTAAGTCCCATAGTGCTCAGAGACATTTGAACCATTTTTTTGAAACAGCCTTTAAATAAATTAGGGCTAGGCCATTTTATGACAAGGTGTTTTCCTTTCGATGCAAGTGAATTCTGTTCCTAGGAAATAACGATTAATTCACTATTTTACACCTTCTTCCCGGTATTTTCAGGAAAACATAAATGTCTGTTTTTTTCTGAAAATCAGCAAGTTAAACAATTATTCAGATGACGTAGCTAGCGTTCAGTTTTACTACAAGACCTATAGACGTTTTTCTGCCAGGTCCTAAGAACTCGGATCTTTATCCTTATTACGTCCGTATTTAGAACATAAATGTAGAGGCAAAAACCAGGTTTCAAAGCTGTATATTAAGCAGAGTATTTTAAATTTCAATTAATTAAAATTTAAGTTTCTTGGTCGTACGTCGCTTTGGCAACACATCCTTCCGTTACATTCATCAGTTTATTGTTACCAGTTCCAGTCTCATGCTGGGTCTATGTGAAGTGCTCGTAGCATTCATGATATACATCCACACTTGACAATCTACCTCACCGTCTGTGGAAGGAGTCTCTTCACGTACCACTCATTTCCCTTCTTCCTTTTTACCTTTGTGAATGGTGATTTATTCCCCATACACGAGAAGTGAAAAAATATCATCCACTAAGTCACAACGAGGACGAAATTGCTTGTTGGGTGATGGTGACAGACAGTCGTCAAAGAGGACTTCGATGGAAAATTAGAGGACGACAACAGCAAAAGTCACCACAGAGCCGAATGTCCGCTCGCGAACCCTGTCAGCACCAAAACAACACGAAGTCAGCTCCAGTGAAGTGCCTGACGAGCTGGGATTCCAGAACCCCTTATCAGTGGTGCAAACGTCCATAAAAGGAAAACGTGGTACCGAAGTCATAAAACGTGGACCATGGAGCAATGGAAGAACATTGTCTGATCAGATGAGGCTTGTTTAACATTGTTTCCAAATTCTGACCCAGTTTACGTACCAAGAGTTAAACATGGCGGGGGTTCGGTGATGATTTGGGCAGTCATATCGCGGTATTCCATGTTACCAACGTTACTCTGTAAGGTTGCATTGCTGTCAAACATTGCGACAGTTTTGCTTGATCAGGTGCACCCCATCATACAATGTTTGTTCCCCAAAAGTGATGCTGTGTTTCAAGATGACGAGGCCCCTTTTTATACCTCTCACAACTTCAGGGCTGGTTTCGTGTGGAAGGGGGTGAATTGTCACATCTCTCCTGGCCACCACAGTGATCAGATCTCAATATTAGGGTGACTTTATGGTCTGCTTTGGGATGAATGGAGTGCGGAAGCTAAAAGCCTCCATCAAACTGGTTCAAATGGCTCTGAGCAATATGAGACTTAAAATCTGAGGTCATCAGTCCCCTAGAACTTAGAACTACTTAAACCTAACCAACCTAAGGACATCACACACATTCATGCCCGAGGCAAGATTCGAACCTGCGACCGTAGCGGTCGCGGGGTTCCAGACTGAAGCGCCTAGAACCGCTCAACCACTGCGGCCGGCTCAGCCTCCATCATCGCTTCCTGAAATGTAGAATGAAGTAGGATTCCATTTAAAAGCACACAGGAGATGATTTATCCATTCGGCGACGACTGGGGCTGTGCTGAATCCGAACGGTTTTCCTACAACATATTAGTCATTGTAATGTGTTTTGTTTTTAGTATTTGCGTATTGTTATAAACCCCGTGTGAATCTACAGGGTGCTCAAAATAAGGCTAACCCAGAAATTTTTCATGCACTGTCAGATAGGCAACCGATCTTACATCATCCGCTCTGGATGCGGAAGATGTAAGTTGGCTTCCCCATCTTAAGATACATGGAATGTTTTTCGGGCTGTTTCGTTTTCTCCAACCCTTATAATCCCCGATCACTCTACCGTGTATGACGAAAATTATTTCTCCCCCTTCCCTTTCCAGTCATGGGTAGTGAGCACGGGAAGAACGACTGCTGGTAAGCCTCCATATGAGCTCCAATAGCTTCAACATTTTTCCTCTAGTAATGTCTGCCGTTAGAGGTGTGTGAGCGTCTCCGTAACGCTTTCACTCTCACTAAAGCGATCCGTGATCAAACACACTTTCTTTGGATCTTCTCTAGCTACTCTATAAGTCCTACCTCATAAGTGTCCAAGACTGCGGATCAGCACTAAAACAACAGCCGAATGCTGATGTTGTGGCCTGCTTCTTCAGTGGATGGATTATACTTTCTTGATTATTCTTCCACTGAACTACAATGTGGCATCTGCCGTCCCTACGATTAGTTTTGTAAGGTATTTCCACGTAAAATTGCTCCTCACACATTTAATAGATGTGACTGATTACAGTGACTGGGCAACCAAATGAAAACAAGTCTATACACCTCTTTACGGGCAATATTTTACATTTGTTTATGATGAGGTCACCTGCTAATTACTGCACTAATCGTTGAACCTCGGTGTTTTCCAGACTTGCGACTGCCTGTTCGCAGAGGTCAAAATGCTTGCACACACACACACACACACACACACACACACACACACACACACGTCCCAGTAATTGTTTTTTGGTCATCAGTCTACTGACTGATTTGATGCGGCCTGCCACGAATTCCTTTCCTGTGCTAACCTCTTCACCTCAGAGTAGCACTTGCAACCTACGTCCTCAATTATTTGCTTGACGTATTCTAATCTCTGTCTTCCTGTACAGTTTTTGCCCTCTACAGCTCCCTCTAGTACCATGGAAATCATTCCCTCATGTCTTAGCAGATGTCCTATCATCCTGTCCCTTCTCCTTATCAGTGTTTTCCACATATTCCTTTCCTCTCCGATTCTGCGTAGAACCTCCTCATTCCTTACCTTACCAGTCCACCTAATTTTCAACATTCGTCTATAGCACCACATCTCAAATGCTTCGATTCTCTTCTGTTCCGGTTTTCCCACAGTCTATGTTTCACTACCATACTCCACACGTACATCCTCAGAAATTTCTTCCTCAAATTAAGGCCGGTATTTGATATTAGTAGACTTCTCTTGGCCAGAAATGCCTTTTTTGCCATAGCGAGTCTGCTTTTGATGTCCTCCTTGTTCCGTCCGTCATTGGTTATTTTACTGCCTAGGTAGCAGAATTCCTTAACTTCATTGACTACGTGACCATCAATCCTGATGTTAAGTTTCTCGCTGTTCTCATTTCTACTACTTCTCATTACCTTCGTCTTTCTCCGATTTACTCTCAAACCATACTGTGTACTCATTAGACTGTTCATTCCGTTCAGCATATCATTTAATTCTTCTTCACTTTCACTCAGGATAGCAATGTGATCAGCGAATCGTATCATTGATATCCTTTCACCTTGTATTTTAATTCCACTCCTGAACCTTTCTTTTATTTCCGTCATTGCTTCCTCGATGTACAGATTGAAGAGTAGGGGCGAAATGCTACAGCCTTGTCTTACACCCTTCTTAATACGAGCACTTCGTTCTTGATTGTCCACTCTTATTATTCCCTCTTGGTTGTTGTACATATTGTATATGACCCGTCTCTCCCTATAGCTTACCCCTACTTTTTTCAGAATCTCGAACAGCTTGCATCATTTTATATTGTCGAACGCTTCTTCCAGGTCGACAAATCCCATGAAAGTGTCTTGATTTTTCTTTAGCCTTGCTTCCATTATTATCCGTAACGTCAGAATTGCCTCTCTCGTCCCTTTACTTTTCCTAAAGCCAAACTGATCGTCACCTAGCGCATTCTCAATTTTCTTTTCCATTCTTCTGTATATTATTCTTGTAAGCAGCTTCGATGCATGAGCTGTTGAGCTGATTGTGCGATAATTCTCGCACTTGTCAGCTCTTGCCGTCTTCGTAATTGTGTGGAGGATGCTTTTCCGAAAGTCAGAGGGTATATCGCCAGACTCATATATTCTACACACCAACGTGAATAGTCGTTTTGTTGCCACTTCCCCCAATGATTTTAGAAATTCTGATGGAATGTTATCTATCCCGTGTGCCTTATTTGACCGTAAGTCCTCCAAAGCTCTTTTAAATTCCGATTCTAATACTGTATCCCCTATCTCTTCTAAATCGACTCCTGTCTCTTCTTCTATCACATCAGACAAATCTTCACCCTCATAGAGGCTTTCAATGTATTCTTTCCACCTATCTGCTCTCTCCTCTGCATTTAACAGTGGAATTCCCGTTGCACTCTTAATGTTACCACCGTTGCTTTTAATGTCACCAAAGGTTGTTTTGACTTTCCTGTATGCTGAGTCTGTCCTTCCGACAATCATATCTTTTTCGATGTCTTCTCATTTTTCCTGTAGCCATTTCGTCTTAGCTTCCCTGCACTTCCTATTTATTTCATTCCTCAGCGACTTGTATTTCTGTATTCCTGATTTTCCCGGAACATGTTTGTACTTCCTCCTTTCATCAATCAACTGAAGTATTTCTTCTGTTACCCATGGTTTCTTCGCAGCTACCTTCTTTGTACCTATGTTTTCCTTCCCAACTTCTGTGATGACCCTTTTTAGAAATGTCCATTCGTCTTCAACTGTACTGCCTACTGTGCGATTCCTTATTGCTGTGTCTATAGCGTTAGAGAACTTCAAACGTATCTCGTCATTCCTTAGTACTTCCGTATCCCACTTCTTGATTCTTCCTGACTAATGTCTTGAACTTGAGCCTACCCTTCATCACTACTATACTGTGATCTATATCTGCTCCTGGGTACGCCTTACAATCCAGTATCTGATTTCGGAATCTCTGTCTGACCATGATGTAATCTAATTGAAATCTTCCCGTCTCCTCTTGTGATTCTTGAACAGGGTATTCGCTATTACTAGCTGAAACTTGTTACAGAACTCAATTAGTCTTTCTCCTCTTTCATTCCTTGTCCCAAGCCCATATTCTCCTGTAACCTTTCCTTCTACTCCTTCCCCTACAACTGCATTCCAGCCGCCCATGACTATTAGATTTCCGTCCACCTTTACATACTGCATTACCCTTTCAATATCCTCATACACTTTCTCTATCTGTTCATCTTCAGCTTGCGAAGTCGGCATGTATACCTGAACTATCGTTGTCGGTGTTGGTCTGCTGTCGATTCTGATTAGAACAACCCGGTCACTGAACTGTTCACAGTAACACACCCCCTGCCCTATCTTCCTATTCATAACGAATCCTACACCTGTTATACCATTTTCTGCTGTTGTTGATATTACCCGATACTCATCTGACCAGAAATCCTTGTCTTCCTTCCACTTCACTTCACTGACCCCTACTATATCTAGATTGAATCTTTGCATTTCCCTTTTCAGATTTTCTAGTTTCCCTACCACGTTCAAGATTCTGACATTCCACGCTCCGACTCGTAGAACGTTATCCTTTCGTTGATTATTCAAGTCCCAGTAATAGGACTGCAAAAATATCTAACGGGCTGTACACAAAATATCCAAGCAATACTGAATTAACTTTTTATATCTTATTGTCGATCGTGTCACATGGAACATCCTTCCACCAATCAGATACGTTTTCCCGTACTGCCTATGCATCGACATGGGATGTGTTACAAACCACAACCGAAGACGAGACAAAACAGGAGCAATTTGATTATGCCCTCATTATAATCTCGTTTTATACAATACTAAAAATACTACAGCGCTAGAACAACCAATATTTCGATCGTTTTGAAGCGGCGTTCGTCAGGCTAAAGACGTATTTGTACTGATTTGACGGTAAATCACAATAAAACAACCACTACTTACTTTTACATAGCTCCGTTCTCCATCTAACGTTTCAAACATACTAGATGTCAATTTGCTAGGCAATTTTTTTGTTTTACTAATAAGGTAGTAGAGCAAAGTCTAAATTAGAAAAGGAGTGAGACAAGGGCACTCATTATTAGCAAATTTGTTTAGCCTTTTCCACGCAAACGTTAATACTTTTAAAGGGTAAATATCTGGAGTTAACGTTAAAGAAATTGCCCTTCAATGACTAATATGTGCAGATGAAATTAGCTTAGTAGCTGATAATGAAAAACAGAGTATGCCTTATGAATTTGCAACAATTATGAAAAAGTTTGAAATTAAAATTAATACTGGCAAAACCTAGATTCTGATAGTAAGAAAATCATAAGCAAGAGCACTTGATGTCAAAATTGAAAAAATAAATCAGAAAATGTTGATAAATGTAGCACGGAAATCAGAAAAAGAATTACAGCAGCAAAATGTGCTCTCAGTAAAAGAAGGAATTTATTTAACAGTTTGTTTAGTAGAGAAAAGAAAAATAATTTGTCAAGAGGGTCAACTCTATTGGGCTTCTTTATAGCTGTGAATCCTGGACACTCTAAAAGAACGGCAGATACAGCTTAAAGGTGATGGATAAACGAAAATCTGAAGGGCTGAAAGGAAATTTAATGAAGATATTTTGAAAGGATTCAATGACCTGAGAAACCTAATAATAACCAAAAGGAAAGAAAAGGTTTCTGAACTTTTATTTGGACACAATGTTTAACGAATACACTGTAAGGAAAATTTTCAGAAAAGAGAAGCAAGCGAAGACCAAGAAAGAAAGTGTTACAGATCTATTGGATGTTGCAAAGCATCCAAATTATCAAGAAATGAAAAGGACAGCTCGCAATACGGAAGAGTGATTGCAGTATGCAACGGCCCTTCATTTATTCAAGCACGAAAATGAAATTACAAAAGGAAAAGTTTGTTGCAACGTTTTTGTAATTATTCTAGAGCTGGAAGCGAAATATTGTTTGTGGTTATTTTTATTGATCGGTGTTCTCGACTAGTGTTAATCGCTCTCATTCCATTATTTGGAAAGAGTCCTGAATGATTATTTCGTACATATCATGTGGAACTGATGATTTTTTAATTCAGTCCAAGATCCAGTTTTAGCAATTCTTACAATTAATCTCAATTTTTGGAACGTATAGCATTTGATACAAATATTTCCACACTTGTTACGCAGTCATTACTTTACACACTACCAGACATACCACAAATGTCTTCCATGCTACCCAGTGAACAACTTCTGGGTTATAAACAGCATCTTCCGCCACAGCTCGAGACGCAAAATACAAATAAAGATGTTTTACATTGAAATCTAATACAATACAGAGATGTTTGGAGGATAACAAACAGTGACCTACGTCGTATTTCAGTTTCTTCTGTGCAACCATTACAATAATTTAAAAGTAGGAAAATTAATTTTATAAAATGAAATTTTTATTCGGAAATATTTTTTTCACAGTATATCTTAATTATAAAAGGTTAGTAAGAGAACTGTTAACTTTTATGCGACAGTATCACTATAATTATTTCGTCTGACTTCCGTTTATGAAAATTGTAAATAGAACTCATCGATATAGCACAATAACTTAAAATGAAGAGACAGATACCTTGCGAAACAAACTACCGTACCTCAAACATATCAAAAGTGGCAAAATATAACCATTTCAAGATGAGAATAATGTAAGAAGCTGACCTTTCGACACTTTACAGAAGTCCTTCAGAAGTAGTTTCTTGAGTCAACTTTATCTTAAACAGTCTTGAGCAGTACTGTAATGGACATAAGGTAACCACAAAACTTCAGGGTTTCTGTAACGCCACCTCTGACTCATACCTGACGTTTTAGCACAAGGCGCACTCCTTACATAAGCATCAAGGCTACACACCTCATCAGAATGAAGTCTGAAGGCGTTGGGTTGATTCAGAATCATGCTGAAATTCCGAGCGCGAAACTGTTTACTGTTGTACCTATTTCCAAACAAACGGATCTCGTTCGGTTTGCGTTATTTTTGCATTCATTGTCTTTGCGGTAATGTTGCTGTAGCGCTCTGCATGTTCTTGCCTTCCTAGGTCACTTTCTAGGGTTCCACGAGCAGGTGCTCGTGATAAATGTTTCTGACACAGAAAGCGATTTTACTGCTCCCTGGGTTTTCGTGACACTTTTGCGTGCAAGAAACTAATCCGCCTCTGCCGTTTAGTAATCGTTCATTTTTCAGCTGTACAAAGAGACCTCGGCACGCTAATACGTGTGACCACGTACTCACAAGGGCCGCACTTTATCCCTGTATAAAAAAGGCTGGTTGGTGGGATTTCGACGTAGTATTTAGGAAGAGACTGATTCTTTTGCATTCTTTTCTGTAACCAAAGGAGAGCTTGCTGTCTTCTTCTTGTGGAGTAATGTTGCTTATCACCGAGGGTTTCCCTACACGAATACGAGTAGTAGGCCCACAATTATAAACATTTGCAGATACGCATGCTGTTTCACCCATATTCTATGAACTGCAGATAACTACACACATCATACATTTTTGATATCCACTGCTGAATAAAGAATCCCTCTAAACTTTTGCATGTGTTAAGGCTTTAAGCAATACGAGTCGGAGTAGGTCCTGCAAGTTTTTTAATGTCACCGACTCCTCTATATATTTGTCTTCTGGACCTTTTCTGCTTAGAACCTATCAAACAACTTCCTTGGTCCATCTACCACTCATTCATCTGATCATATGTCCCACATATTCTCACTTCATTTTGATTTGCCATAACTACGTCTTCCACAGCACACAGTTCCCCGATCCACTCATTTATTTTGCTAGTAATTTTCATCATGCACCCCTTCATTAAATGGTGACTGTCAGTTTCTGAACCGTTCTCGCATTGAAGGTCCACATCTCACTGTCATAAAACGAAAGTGGTAATTAACGTTACTAAACAGATAACATGGTCATGAGGTCATCTTGTTACTGTAAAGGCTGCCTAACGAACGACTTCCAGCGGCAAAAGAAAAAAAATGGATTTACCGTATTCTGTACAATCGTTGACAAAACTTAAAAATTTACACCGTTATCATAATCTACTCACTACGAGGTACGTTTTACTCTAAAAGTTCAACATAATTAGTTAAATATTACATCAAAAATTGTGTGTCTATCTTGAGGCAGCGTTAACTCGCAAGGTGCACATTGCCCAGGCTGTACTAATTCAGTACTCGAAAAGTAGAACATATAGCGAATTCCTACAAACTTTTCACATTATTCCAAATCTTTCTGAAATCTTCTGTCAATGATATCCCCGACAAACTGATGAAAGGAAAAATGTTCATTTCTCTCCTACATTAAATTTTAGTCGTCCGTGCAATAAAACTTCAGCCTCACGCATGCAGTTTTAATTTATTGCTTCTTACCTACTAAGTCTATTCGTAACACGTTTGAAGACAGTGTTCACATATACTACTGAATGTGTCAGAAAGATTATATTTTTGTACGGCTCATAGTTCAGGAGATATGGCGTCATAAACACTGAGAGTCATGAAAAGTTTTTGAAGCTGTTTTTACATACTAGTTCGCTTGTTTAAAGACTCAGGTGTTGGGAAGTAACTAAAACACAAAAACTTTCTATTTTAGATACATTAGAAGCTAAAATTTAAGAATAGTTTCACGTTTTTTATTAACCTGATGAGGATCTGTCCTTACCTTGTACCCCTTTTACAAACAAGCAGTTTCTACTCTACGCAAATCATTCAAACGAGCTGTGTGGTGTTGTTCTCAAAGTTTATTCCCTGCAATTATGTATGATGTGTCCTTTCCAACTTCTATCAGTAGTCCTTTATGTCTTCAGTATTAGCAGGCTTTAAAATTCTAACTGGTGCTTCAGTCCTTTTAGCAAAGTATTTACATTTAATTTCTCATTAGTAATATCATGATGTTTTATTAGAAACCTAGAGTCTTATTTGTGGATTCTTCCATTACTTCTTGGTAGAAAATATCCATATTTGAGATTGAGTAACAAGTACGCTGTTTTCGTTCTACTGGTTTTTTGTTTATTTCAAACTAGATTTTGGCACATTGGGCCACCCTCAGGAAACAACTGTCTAGTGTCTGAAACGTAGTTCTTAAGTAACCAAACATTATAAACAAAGATAGAATGCACTTGCATGGAACGTTGTGCATCAGCCTTGTTTCTTAACGTAGTACTTACACTTAACATAACAGACAATATTAAGAACAGTAAATAATTAAACTGCATAATTTTACAGGTCAAGTGATTGTAATGCTAAATTTTGTGAAGTCTTGAAGTTTGCAGAGAGACTGTTCAGACACTAGTCAGTTGTTTTCTGAAGATGGCCCAATAAGCCGAAAACTAATGTGAAATAAACAAAAATCAATAGAAAGAAAAAACAGTGTACTTGTCATTCAACACAGTCTTTCTATTCCTTTTAATTTCTCCTTTTCTAACTGCGTGTACTCTGTTCCGTCATATCTATTCGATTGCGAGCTTAGGAATCGCGCATTCTGTCAGAGCTGTCGTTTATGTAACAGACGACGTTGGACGTTTATTGCCGTCCCTCTTCTGTAGCCCGGCAATCAGCATATTGATCCTTAGCCAGCAATCAGCCAGAAACTTAAAAGCGCTTGAACAGCTGCAGAGGTAA
Source organism: Schistocerca serialis cubense (assembly GCF_023864345.2). Taxonomy (NCBI): domain Eukaryota; kingdom Metazoa; phylum Arthropoda; class Insecta; order Orthoptera; family Acrididae; genus Schistocerca; species Schistocerca serialis. The sequence continues at coordinate 279,869,798 of NC_064638.1, forward strand.
ATAGCAGTTCAACTAACGTTTAACGACTTTTGTTCGTAGCTTTCGACTATTACTGGCAGTCCTCAAAGGTAGAGTATTAAAAGCTTGAAAACTGGACTACATTTACAGCGAATCGTTTGAACCGTTAAACCTATCAGATGCTAAGGAGAAGCCAACAAATAGAAATGGCGGGTAGTGGCACCGGAGGTAATCAGTAGAATGCTAATCGTTGGCCGAAATCTGAAGAAATTTAGCGTGCCTGATATATGTCTCGTTCACCCCAGTCAAATAATCCCGAAAACAACGATTAATATAAGAGCTCATAGTGATAATGGTAGTGTGAGAGCACTCAGAAACGCTCAGCTGAAGTGTCAGACGTTAGAAAAAAACGTTGTGGATGACGAAAAGCTTACTCTTAGAACTGCGAGAACTATTTTTTTTGTCAGAGACGAGATGAAAACCATACAACTTCAGTCTACATTCAGAATGAATGCGACAAATAACTGAAGGAAATATATTCCCAGTCATAGAGCTATCAGGCCAATCAAGAAGGCTAAGGAAGTCACCTAGACTCGTCCGACACAGAGCGGCAACATTTCCACTGCTGCCAAAAGCGAATTATTCTTCTTTGTCAGTCAGCTGCGTCTTCTCTTTTGGGTCTACTAGCGACATGCTAAGCGGGGTTTTCAGTATGCTACGACCACTACAGACGTGTATTTGAAAACAAAAAAGATAATTACGTAACTTTATTTTATGGAGGTGATAATTAAAAATTTATGACTACTTCTCGTACGACATAATCCACCACTGCTTCCGTGATGATGTAAATATTTTCAGGGATGATGTGTAATGTTGATTGTATCAATTTGAGCTAAGTGACCCTGGTCCGGAAACTACCGAGTCGAAAGTAATAAGTCAAAACCGCTCTGATTCCTGTGACAGTAGAATGCATGCACGCTAGTGTTGTTGCTGAGATTCTAGGCTTAAATGGTTCAAATGGCTCTAAGCACTATGGGACTTAACATCTGAGGTCATCAGTCCCCTAGTTTTAGAACTACTTAAACCTAACTAACCTAAGGACATGCCCGAGGCAGGATTTGAACCTGAGACCGTAGCAGCAGCACAGTTCCGGACTGAAGCACCTAGAACCGCTCGGCCACAGCGACCGGCTGAGATACTTGGGTAGGCAACTTTCAGAGGTGGTGGAATGAACCAAAACAAGAAAAAAGTCTAGTAAACAGGGGCTCTAAATCGCATAACTTAACCCCTTGACCAACAATTTTCTTTCCAAAGCATCAGTGTATGGTTATTTTAGTTAATGTCTTAGTCCAAGTAACAATATGAAAAGGGTATTTCCCGTAGTTTTCCAAAAGGGTCAGGTGTGGGAGGTACGACAGACAGAATTATTCATAAGAACTCCTGAGTTAAGGAATGGGACTGAGCAAAAACTCCAAGACATATTTAAAACCGGCACACATCAGTGGATAGAGCGTCTCCCCAAGTTTTTTACTGACACTGCAGAGAGTCATTATGGGCTCCGTTTGTGATGTGGCAGGCGTCAATTTGTGGGTGCGGGATGGCGAGAAAGCAACCAGCTTTGCGAGTCTGGTAATTGGGTTGCCTATCTGTAGGTGCGAATTAAATCGATGTGTCAGTCCGGTGACGACGATTAAAACGATACTTAAGAACAGTACAACCTACAGGTGTAATCTGCAATAAGAATTCTTCTAACCGTTAACAGGCTTCCCCTTACCAGTGAGACATTGATACATAACAATGGCATACAACAAATTCCAATTGTTTCTCTGACAACCTATCGTAGGAGACATGCGCCCCGTTTTTAGTTGAAGTGTTAAGAGCTATGAACACTTGTTCATTTTCTCCACTGTGGAACACATCTCTTCTACTGAACAGGTTCCCACAGCTCTTAAAGTGTGCATTTTAGAGCTCACTTCACTACACATTTTTTTCTTGTTTTGTCCCATTCCATCACCGCTGAAAGTTGCCTACCCTACAATCTTATCAACAACAGTATAGGTACATGTATTCCACTCTCGGAGGTACCAGAACGATTTTCGCTCATACTTTTCCACTCAATCGCTTCCGGTACAGGGACCCTTACCTCAGATTGATGCATTTACCTTTCTCCATCATTGCACTGTAACGCCATCACTGAATCACCCTGTGTGTCCATAGTCGCTCCTTGCTCCAACAGATTACGTACTGCAATTACCGGTCTTGAGTGCTGAACGGTTGGTAGAAAAAAGAATAACGACTGAAAAAAGAACTTATCTTCCGGCGAGCCATTTCTTAGCGGTACGTGCTCAAGTAGTAATAATGTTATTCCCATTTTATTTCAATCTATTCTGCAATGGCTGTTGTATCGACACAGAAACGGTACTCAGAATTATACAACGGCACTAAAAGTACCGAAGTTCGCTGCTAAATTTTTATCTACACCATTCGATGGCTGTGTAAATGCTAAAAGCTTAACTGGATTTATGAGCTTATGAAAAATAAAGTGTTAAGTGACTCACATTCTCTTTCCCGTGCAATTCAATTCTTTGTTATACGCCTAGCTTTCGATAATCCTAAGATTAAATTCACTTCATCGTGTGACAAATATCTCCGCTGTGATGTTCGTTTCTAAAAATCTGTTATCAAGTGTTTACCTTCCTACAGCTATTAGAATTGAAACAGCTGTCGACGTATCTTATTCCTCACTGTTTTACAACCAGTGTAAAAACAGAGTGAGCGTTGCACAGTTGTAATATTATTTTTTGTGTATTTTGTTTTTTGCAAAGTAGCTTTATTGATATTTAAAATTCAGCAACGTTCCAGCGTGCTGATTATGAATCCAACCACATATAATCACGCACAAAGTCCTGTTATCTTTAATTTATGCCCTCCATGGACACGCTTAGATACAAAATAACAGCGGATTTGTTAGCTATACGCAGTTTTGGGTTTCGACTAGAACTTCTTTTCAGGATAGCATCACCGGTTTACGACTTACACAGATTTCACGTGATAATATACCAGAGATACTGAAATAACCGTTGAGATACAAATTTATGAATCTTCCCATTTCTTGGACATATACTACAAGGAAGTCCCCTAATATAGCCATCTATGGGCGCAAACGTTACTCCACATATACTGTAGATAATACACGAGCTGGCTCTTTTGCCCACACTGGAGCGAAACTAAACGTAACACACTATGACGAAATTTTAGTTTGGCGATTGCGGAGAGTGCTATGGTGACGGACGTATTCCGATACTCATTTCAACATCGGATCGTATCTTGAATGACAATGACTCATTACTCTGTTCCACAAAGTGGAAGTCTACTAGATTAAGTCGAAGAAAGAAAACCTGTCACTCGCACAACGAAATTAATTTTTCTCGACCAAGTCTGCCGGGTTCGCCTTAATCATTAGTGAAATCTTAAGAGAGAATTGCATTTACTTCAAATTCGTCTAGAAACACAATGCTGGTCGTTCGGCGAGCTGAGTAAAGTCTAAGAAATCTCATCGAACTACCCACAAAACTGCGATAGCTGTTCGCGTTGCTAAGGCAAGTCGTTTTTCTTTGAGAAGAACAGTTACAAAAATTATCTGAGAGACGGCAGAGAAGTTGCTGGAACGTTGATGCCAATATTATACAGCACGAAGAAGGGAAAGGAGGCAAGTTCGCAGTATAAGGATTCCGCTTGTGTGGTTACTCTTGTTTCGAAATGAAATTAAATCGTTTGAGGCGGCGCAGCCGTAGAAGGAAGAACTTTTCTAGTTACCGACACTCATTTCTAATTTTTTACGTGCTCTAAAAGTTATAGCAGTAATGAAATTGAATATGTAGTTTATAGAAACAACTGCGCTTGTGATTCTCGTTTTCTCAGAAGGAGACTTGTTCTTATGTAGTGAAGGAATAATGTGCTGATGTGATGTAAGGAAGTTGGTTATGTAAGCAAGAAAGTACCCTATATCCAAGTGAGGAGGACGGGGTGGTATTGCAACTTACATTAGGTTCGTACAAGGAGGGAGAAACTAAACACAATTGTTCTAAAAAACTTTTAATTACTTACTAAGGATAGTGAAGTTACCACTCTGTTACGGCACATACGACCTACAGTGTAGTTACCTGACAGGATATACACTCCTGGAAATGGAAAAAAGAACACATTGACACCGGTGTGTCAGACCCACCATACTTGCTCCGGACACTGCGAGAGGGCTGTACAAGCAATGATCACACGCACGGCACAGCGGACACACCAGGAACCGCGGTGTTGGCCGTCGAATGGCGCTAGCTGCGCAGCATTTGTGCACCGCCGCCGTCAGTGTCAGCCAGTTTGCCGTGGCATACGGAGCTCCATCGCAGTCTTTAACACTGGTAGCATGCCGCGACGGCGTGGACGTGAACCGTATGTGCAGTTGACGGACTTTGAGCGAGGGCGTATAGTGGGCATGCGGGAGGCCGGGTGGACGTACCGCCGAATTGCTCAACACGTGGGGCGTGAGGTCTCCACAGTACATCGATGTTGTCGCCAGTGGTCGGCGGAAGGTGCACGTGCCCGTCGACCTGGGATCGGACCGCAGCGACGCACGGATGCACGCCAAGACCGTAGGATCCTACGCAGTGCCTTAGGGGACCGCACCGCCACTTCCCAGCAAATTAGGGACACTGTTGCTCCTGGGGTATCGGCGAGGACCATTCGCAACCGTCTCCATGAAGCTGGGCTACGGTCCCGCACACCGTTAGGCCGTCTTCCGCTCACGCCCCAACATCGTGCAGCCCGCCTCCAGTGGTGTCGCGACAGGCGTGAATGGAGGGACGAATGGAGACGTGTCGTCTTCAGCGATGAGAGTCGCTTCTGCCTTGGTGCCAATGATGGTCGTATGCGTGTTTGGCGCCGTGCAGGTGAGCGCCACAATCAGGACTGCATACGACCGAGGCACACAGGGCCAACACCCGGCATCATGGTGTGGGGAGCGATCTCCTACACTGGCCGTACACCACTGGTGATCGTCGAGGGGACACTGAATAGTGCACGGTACATCCAAACCGTCATCGAACCCATCGTTCTACCATTCCTAGACCGGCAAGGGAACTTGCTGTTCCAACAGGACAATGCACGTCCGCATGTATCCCGTGCCACCCAACGTGCTCTAGAAGGTGTAAGTCAACTACCCTGGCCAGCAAGATCTCCGGATCTGTCCCCCATTGAGCATGTTTGGGACTGGATGAAGCGTCGTCTCACGCGGTCTGCACGTCCAGCACGAACACTGGTCCAACTGAGGCGCCAGGTGGAAATGGCATGGCAAGCCGTTCCACAGGACTACATCCAGCATCTCTACGATCGTCTCCATGGGAGAATAGCAGCCTGTATTGCTGCGAAAGGTGGATACTGTACTAGTGCCGACACTGTGCATGCTCTGTTGCCTGTGTCTATGTGCCTGTGGTTCTGTCAGTGTGATCATGTGATGTATCTGACCCCAGGAATGTGTCAATAAAGTTTCCCCTTCCTGGGACAATGAATTCACGGTGTTCTTATTTCAATGTCCAGGAGTGTAGTTTTTTATTAGACGTGCACCCACCGTTTTGCCGCCAGGCCGGTATACAGGGTGGTCCATTGATAGTGACCGGGCGAAATATCTCACGAACTAAGCGTCAAACGAAAAAAACTGCAAAGAACGAAACTCGTCTAGCTTGAAGGGGGACACCAGATGGCGCTATGATTGACCCACTGCATGGTGCTGCCATAGGTCAAACGGATATCAACTGCGTTTTTTTAAATAGGAACCCCCATTTTTATTACATATTCGTGTAGTACGTAAAGAAATATGTATGTTTTATTTGGACCACTTTTTTCGCTTTGTGACAGATGGCGCTGTAATAGTCACAAACGTTCAAGTACGTGGTGTCACGTAACATTCCGACAGTGCGGACGGTATTTGCTTCGTGATACATTACCCGCGTTTACCAATTGCGGAAAAGGTCGATATCGTGTTGATGTATGGCTATTGTGATCAAAATGCCCAACGGGCGTGTGCTATGTATGCTGGACGACATCATCCAAGAGGCCGGACCGTTCGCCGGATAGTTCCACTATTTAAGGAAACAGGAAGCGTTTAGCCACATGTGAAACGTCAACCATGACCTGCAACAAATGATAATGCCCAAGTAGGTGTTTTTGCTGCTCTCGCGGCTAATGCGCACATCAGTAGCAGACAAACTGCGCGATAATCGGGAATCACAAAAAAGTCGGTGTTGAGAATGCTACATCAACATAGATTGCACCCGTACCACATTTGTATGCACCGGGAATGGCATGGCGACGACTTTGAACGTCGTGTACAGTCCTGCCACTGGGCACAAGAGAAATTGCGGGACGATGAAATATTTTTTGCACGCGTTCTATTTAGCGACGAAGTGTCATTGACCAACAGCGGCAACGTAAACCGGCATAATATGCACTATTGGACAACGGAAAATCCACGAGGGCTGCGACAAGTGGAACATCAGCGACCTTGGCAGTTTAATGTATGGTGCGGCATTATGGGAGGAAGGATAATTGGCCCCCATTTTATCGATGGCAATCTAAATGGTGCAATGTATGCTGATTTCCTACGTAATGTTCTACCGATGTTACTACGGGATGTTTCACTGCATGACAGAATGGCGATGTACTTCCAACGTGATGGATGTCCGGCACATAGCTCGCGTGCGGTTGAAGCGGTATTGAATAGCATATTTCACGACAGGTGGATTGGTCGTCGAAGCACCCTACCATGGCCCACACGTTCGCCGGATCTGACGTCCCCGGATTTCTTTCTGTGGGGAAAGTTAAAGGATATTTGCTATCGTGATCCACCGACAACGCCTGACAACATGCGCCAGCGCATTGTCAATGCATGTGCGAATATTACAGGAGGCAACTACTCGCTGTTGAGAGGAATGTCGTTACACGTATTGGCAAATGCATTGAGGTTGACGGACATTATTTTGAACATTTATTGCATTAACTATATATATGACGGTAGTATCTGTTCCCGAAACAACAGTTACCGTCGATAACCATGCAGCTTTGCTAGAAATGAAATGATAATTAAATTGACACCCTAGCTGCAAGCAGGCGTTGATACACTTCATTGGGGACATGTTGAAAACGTGTGCCCCGACCGGGACTCGAACCCGGGATCTCCTGCTTACATGGCAGACGCTCTATCCATCTGAGCCACCGCGGGCACAGAGGATAGTGCGTCTGCAGGGACTTATCCCTTGCACGCCCCCCCGTGAGATCCACATTCCCAACATGTCCACAACACTACATTCGTAGTGCGCCTAATAGATGTTTGCCCATCATACTCATTACTCGTGGCAGATTAATCTACCAAGTCCCGTGCGAGTTCGGGCATAGCGTGTGCGTTCGCACAAGAAGGTCAAAGGCCGGGAACCCATATTTTTAACTACGAATTTTTAACTACGAATGTAGTGTTGTGGACATGTTGGGAATGTGGATCTCACGGGGGGGCGTGCAAGGGATAAGTCCCTGCAGACGCACTACCCTCTGTGCCCGTGGTGGCTCAGATGGATAGAGCGTCTGCCATGTAAGCAGGAGATCCCGGGTTCGAGTCCCGGTCGGGACACACATTTTCAACATGTCCCCAATGAAGTGTATCAACGCCTGCTTGCAGCTAGGGTGTTAATTTAATTATCATTTCATTTCTAGCAAAGCTGCATGGTTATCGACGGTAACTGTTCTTTCGGGAACAGATACTACCGTCATATATATAGTTAAAAATATGGGTTCCCAGCCTTTGACCTTCTTGTGCGAACGCACACGCTATGCCCGAACTCGTACGGGACTTGGTAGATTAATGTGCCACGAGTAATGAGTATGATGGGCAAACATCTAATAGGCGCACTACGAATGTAGTGTTGTGGACATGTTGGGAATGTGGATCTCACGGGGGGCGTGCAAGGGATAAGTCCCTGCAGACGCACTATCCTCTGTGCTCGCGGTGGCTCAGATGGATAGAGCGTCTGCCATGTAAGCAGGAGATCCTGGGTTCGAGTCCCGGTCGGGGCACATATTTTCAACATGTCCCCAATGAAGTGTATCAACGCCTGCTTGCAGCTAGGGTGTCAATTTAATTATCATTTCATTTATTGCATTAATGTGGCGTTTACAGGTAATCACGCTGTTCAAAATGGTTCAAATGGCTCTGAGCACTATGGGACTTAACATCTGTGGTCATCAGTCCCCTAGAACTTAGAACTACTTAAACTTAACTAACCTATGGACATCACACACATCCATGCCCGAGGCAGGATTCGAACCTGCGACCGTAGCAGTCGCGCACGGTGTAACAGAATGCGTTCTCAGAAATGATAAGTTCACAAAGGTACATGTATCACTTTGAAACAACCAAAATAAAATGTTCAAACGTATCTACCTTCTGTATTTTAATTTAAAAAACCTACCTATTACCAACTACTCGTCTAAAATCGTAAACCACATGTTTGTGACTATTACAGCGCCATCTATAACAAAGCCACAAAGTGGTCCAACTAAAACATTCATATTTCTTTACATACTACACGAATATGTAATAAAAATGGGGGTTCCTATTTAAAAAAAACGCAGTTGATATGCGTTTGACATATGGCAGCGCCATGTAGCGGGCCAACCATGGCGCAATCTGGTTTCGCCCTTCAAGCTAGAAGAGTTTTGTTCTTTCTAGTTTTTTCGTTTGACTCGTTATTTGTTCAGATATTTGGCCCGGTGACGATCAATGGACCACCCTGTATATGCGAATACTGTCTACATTCGTATTGTTTGTAGTTTCAGATACTGTATAGCAAGGCGAGAAATAAGTATCGAGAACTGTAGGTACCGGTACACGCAATAGTGGCGTGGTATCAAATCCCTTGTAGAAGTGCTGTGACTTACCATGTTGAAATGTTAATAACTGGCTCTGTGTTTCGAGCTTACCGCGTTGTAGTTACAAATCTTCCCTGAACGAAATCTGAATTTCCAGTTCTCTCAGAGCATTTACAAGTTCCAGTGAGTAATTGGTTTTGTCTTGTCATATTTATCTTTCCCTCTTTAAAATCGAACTGTTCATTAAGCTTCAGTAAGTACACTGCAATAATTGCACTAAAACATCTTCTAGCTAACAGTCATAGCGACGAAAACTGATGTCATGTACTTCAAATATTTCCTCAAACAATGTAACACCCACTGCATTTTATGTTCCCCCAACTACACCTCTTTTTTTTCAATTCAGTTTAAATTCAACATTAATAGCAATAAGAGCCTTGGCAAGGCGCAAGATAAAATATTACTTTCATCAATCGGCTTCACACAGACAAGAGTGCCTCTGCATAAATTAATTTCATACTCTCTTCACAGTAGATCTGGCGCCCCGATGCTCTATGGCTGCCGGAGTGTTGTCACTCTGCTATCGCCCCGCACGCAGAGCGGCGGGGTACTTTTATTTACCCCAGCGTTTCAGGATTCTGCATGGCGTAGCAAATATTCTTTCTGTAACAGCTTTATAACACACTACCTGCTGAGTAAACACCATACTTGTGATTTTGTCCAGCTACCCAGCAATATATTCCACACATTCTCCTATCTAAATGGTTCAAATGGCTCTGAGCACTTAACATCTGAGGTCATCAGTCCCCTAAAACTTAGAACCCCTTAAACCTAACTAACCTAAGGACATCACACACATCCATTCCGGGGGTAGGACTTGAGCCTGCGACCGTAGCGGTCGCGCAGATCCAGACTGAAGCGCGTAGAACCGCTTGGCCACACCGGCCGGCATTCTCCTATCTTTATATTTGTAATAGAAATAAAATTCACCTACATACAATCGTCATAGGAGAACGGTAACAACACTTAAAGTGCAAGAGTGAAATTCAGGCGGCCAGTTAGCGACAGTGATTTCTTTATTTCTGAGCCGAATTAAGTTTGACAACATTAACTATGTATCATTTACACGCGATGTGCATAATTGTAGTACTCCATTGCATAGAAGACATTTTCCACACTGTCTGTTTTTCGGGAGGAAATACAGAGCATTAACCATTATTGTTGGCTGAGCATACCGAGGAAACACATCAGTTTACTTAATATCATATTTCCGTAACTCGTCGCCATCTGTAAGGTGATGAATGTCACTCATTATTATGTACATTAACAAATTAACACTTGAAATGGTCATTAAGCTGAGTTCATTTACGAGGGGCGTTCAATAAGGAATGCTACATTTTTTTCCAGGTCCACTTCGGCTGACAAATGCGGAATCTGTTATGGGACATGGTGGAATAATCCCGTCTTAGCCTCTATGTTTTCATAAAGTTCCCGATAGGTGGCAGCACTATACATATGCTTCAAAACGGCGTCTGTAACGGAAGTACAATTAAATCAATGCAATGAAATGAATACCCTTAGCTGCATCCCGGCGTTGATATACGTCAACGGGGACAGTTGCAAATGTGTGCCCCGACCAGCACTCGAACTTGGGATCTCCTGCTTACATGGCAGACGCTCTATCCATCTGAGCCACCGAGGACACACGAGATACTGCGATTGCAGGGACTTATCTCTGGCACGTGTCCCATGAGAGCCACACAATATTCGCAGTGCGCCTGCCCATTTCACTCATTACTCGCGGTTTTGCCGATTCCCGTAAGAGTTCGGGCAAGGTGTGTACATCCGCACGGAAGATGGTCAAATGGCCGGTGAGACCTTAACTATATATATGAAGAGAGTGTCTGTTCTCTCGGACATGTCAGGGAGAACAGACACCATCTTCATATGGATAGTCTGTAAGAGTGGTGCATTCTAAGCAAAGAACTGTCATTGAGTGTCTTTTGGTAGGAAACCAGAGCAACGCAGATATTCATCGGCGCATGCAGACCGTCAACGGAGATCTGGCAGTGAAAAAGATAACAGTGAGTCGTTGGGCGCGGCGTCTGCCACCATTTCAGCAAGGTCGCGCAAACCTGTCCGATCTGTGCTGGCCGGCCGAAGGCAACTATGACTCCTGCAATGTTGGCACGTGCGGACGCATTCATTCCACGGGTCGACGGATCACAATCAAACACTTCGCTGCTCAACTGGACGTCTTTCTTGGTAGTACTGACACTCTCGTCCACCAGTTAGGACACCAAAAGGTGTGTGCTCATTGGTTCCTCGACGCCTAACAGAAGACCATGAAGAGCAACAAAGTACCATTTGCGCGGAATTGCTTGAGAGTGACGAGGCTGATAGTGACAATTTCTTGTTGAACATCTACACAGGGGATGAAACGTAAGTTCATAAATTCGAACCGGAAACGAAACGGCAGCCAATGGAGTGGCTCCACACGACCTCTCCTCCAAACAAAAAGTTCAAAATCGCACCACCACTCGGTAAAGTCATGGCAACGGTCTTCTGGGGCATCTGAAGGCGTCGTTTTGCTTGATGTCATCCATCACGATGCTTCTATGCACTCTGAAGTATCTTGTGCTTCCTTCAGGAGTTTGAAGAAACGACTCCACACTGTTCTTCGCCACAAAAATGCAAACGAATTTTTCCACCATGACAACGCAAGGCCTCACACAAGTGTGCGCAGTCGAGACTTTACTGGACTGTTATTCCTCATCTACTCTACACCGCGGTTCTCGCACCTTCCGGCTTCCATCTGTCTGGCCCAATGAAGGATGCACTTTGCAGGAAGCAGTACGTGGATGATGGGGACATCATTCATGAAGCAAAACGTTGGCTCCCACGACGGCCAGTAGTGTAGTGCCATGCGGACATACTGGCCCTCTCAGTCAGGTGGTGTAAGGCCGTCGCATTGAACGAAAATTGTGTTGAAAAATAGGCTATTTTAGCGAAAAGAGTGGGAAATACGAGGTTGAGTGAAATGGAAACCTTAAATATTTATTTAATATTATTTATTGTGCAGAAGTGATACAAGGCTGTATCACTTTTCAACATAATCTCCCCGACGCTCAATGCAAGTCCTCCAGCACTTACAAAGTGCATAAATTCCTTTAGAAAAAAATTCTTTTGGTAGTCCACACAACCACTCATGCACCGCGTGACGTTCCTCTTCATCAGAACGGAACTTCTTTCCTCCTATTGCGTCTTTGAGTGGTCCAAACATATGGAAATCACTTGGGGCAAGGTCTGGTGAGTATGGTGGATGAGGAAGACACTCAAAATCCAGGTCTGTGATGTTTTCAACTGTTGTACGGGCCTTGTATTGTCATGTTGCAAAAGGACACCTGCTGACAGCAATCCACGTCGCTTTGATTTGATTGCAGGCCGCAGATTATTTTTTAGGGGATCTGTGTATGATGCACTGGTTATAGTTATCCCTGTAGGCATGTAATGCTCCAACATGACGCGTTTTTCGTCCCAAAAGAGAGTCAGCGTAACTTTCCCTGCTGATTGTTCTGTTCGAAACATTTTTGGTTTTGGTGATGAGGAATGGCGCCATTCCTTGCTCGCTCTTTCGTTTCCGGTTGGTGGAAGTGAACCCAGGTTTCGTCCCCAGTAAAGATTCTTGCAAGAAAGCCATCACCTTCTCGTTCAAAGGGCCGAAGAAGTTCTTCACAAGCATCAACACGTCGTTCTCTCATTTCGGGAGTCAGCTGCCGTGGCACCCATCTTGCAGACACTTTGTGAAACTGGAGCACATAATGCACAATGTGGTGTGATGACCCATGACTAATCTGTAAACATGCTGCAGTGTCATTCAGTGTCACTCAGCGGTTTTCCTTCTCTATGGCTTGAACTGCTGCAATGTTCTGTGGAGTCACAACTCGTTGTGCCTGACCTGGACGAGGAGCATCTTCCACTGAAGTCACACCATTTGCGAACTTCCTACTCCATTCGTAGACTTGCTGCTGTGACAGAAATGCATCACCATATTGAAACTTCATTCGTCGATGAATTTCAATAGGTTTCACACCTTCACTACGCAAAAACCGAATAACAGGACGCTGTTCTTCCCTGGTCCAAGTTGCAAGTGGGGCGGCCATCTTTATGGTGATACTGCGGCAGTATGTGTGCATCTGCACTATGCTGCCACCTACAGGCCATTCTGCACGATGTGTACAGGATAACGGGGCGAAATTTCGATTTGTTATTACAAATTTAAGGTTTTCATTTGACTCACCCTCGTAATATGGTGTGCTGGAATCCCGACTAAAGCCAAACAGCTTTCAGAGAAAAAAAAACTTGTTGCATTAGTTATTGAACCTCTCGTATATACGTGGCCCTCTAAAATAATCTATCCGCTCAATAATGACAGAGCAATGCAGGAACAAGATTCAAGCCCAACTATACATGCACGTCACTTTTGTGGAGTAAGGATAGGAAATTAACTCGCAAAGAATGTAACAAACAGATTTTTTAAAGTATGACATATATCGTTTTACAATAACTCAGTTAAATATGTGACAGTATTGTTATATAGTACCTCCCGACGACAGTTGTTCAACTTTTTTTTTTTTACATACCTTCAGTTCAGATGAGAAGCAAATAATTCTACAAATAATCAGGGAGCCAATGTAATTCTATCCATTCTATGCGTGCTTTATTCTCATGAAGATTTCTAAAGACGAAATGTGATCTGGAATTAGTCCATGAATGGAAGTAAATAGTTTTTATATTTAAGGGTTGTTCTCGTTAATTTGAAAGAATTACGAAACTGAGGTTGCCTTAACTAGTGTATGAGCAATACTTCTAAATAAGATTGCACAGAACGGAAACTCCAGGTTGGAATATCAACAATGGAAGGGAAAGGATAGACTGCTACTCACCGTAAAGATGGTACGCCCAGTTGCGGACAGGCACAACCAAAGACTTTTACACACCTTTCGGTCAAAGCCTTCTTCTGAAAGGGAAATACACACGCACACACATTCATTCACACAAGTAAGCGCACGTCGCCCACACAAAAGCACCCTCTCCTGCATCTCGGACCGAAATGCCGCGCCCGACAGGACATACCACCTCGGGCCGTGCAAGATCATACCGTCAAATAGTGTACCTGGGGACAAGAAGAATCGCATCCCAGTGAAGAGTGTTGCAGCCCACGCTCTCGTCGATGGACCTTGGGTATTTTTTGGATGTTCACTTAATTTTAGCTTGGACATAAACGATACTTTCTCACATGGAAATGGATGGTTCACTGTAGCTATAGTGAGAGGTGGTAGTGGAGTGTCTAGTGTACCAGGACTTGAAAGTTTTAATGACAGAGATGTAATTGCCTATCGTACCTACCATATGTTTGAACTTGCTAATAAAGACTTTGGTAAATCTGCTTATGATTGCGACAGAATGTAGGCTTCTTCACAACAAGAAAAGCATCCACATGGAGAGAGCGACGACGATTAGAGCGTCACTGACTGTCAGTACAACAACCGTGGTTGCGGCTTCCCAGGACGCGGGGGCCAGCTGTGGTTCGCGGAATAGTACTGTATTTATGTTTTTTATGTTTAAAGTCTGTGTGTTCGTCGAGAATTTCGTCTGGTTATCTTCTTGTATGACTATTTATTTCCAATTTTTCGTGAACGTTCATAGTAAGTCTTTCGAAAGGACTTACTAATGAACACAAAAATTTAACAGGACATAGAAGATGCTCCACTGAACACTTTGAGGCAGGGAACCTGAAGTTGGAGAAGCCAGCTTAAGGAGATAGTAGGAATAAAATGACATTAATGTGGACTTTCTTATTTACTTTACCCGTAGTTAACTTCAAATACCATCACAGTCAACATAACATTTGTAGTGTATCTTACAAAATGTGCTGAAACGGACGGCTGCCAACCTCAATGCAAGAATGACATTGAGGAAATCGATTCTGACGCATGCTAACAAATACCCGTGCTGTGTTTCGAATCACATCACAGGCAGCAACAATTCTGGCAACTAATTCCACCTCTGTATCCATTGGGGTCACAAGTGACTTTAGATATCTCCACAGGAAATAACCAAGGATATTCAGCTCAGGTGACTTTGTAGGCCATGGAATAAGACCTCCCGATCCAATCCAGCAGCCGATGTGGCCGAGTGGTTCTAGGCGCTTCAGTCCGGAACCGCGCTGCTACTACAATCGCAGGTTAGAATCCTGCCTCGGGCATGGATGTGTGTGATGTCCTTAGTTAGGTTTACGTCGTTCTAAGTCTAGGGGACTGATGATCTCAGATTTTAAGTCCCATAGTGCTTAGAACAATCCAATCCAGCGACCAGGAAATACAGCATTGATGTGGTTGCGGTCATCCACACTGAAGTGAGGCTGTGCATCGTCATGTTGTATCCGTTCCTCTCACGAACAGCCAAGGATATATTCTCCAATAACTCAGGTACAACTCCTTGCACGAACCTCAAGTAGAGGCGGCCATTCAGACAGCCAGCTGGAAGATATGGCTCAGTGAGACTGTCGCCTACAGTTCCGGCCCAGATATTCACAGCGAAACGTACTCGATAGTATGAATCTACTACGGCGTGACGGTTTTCCTCACCCCACACATGGCTATTCCTGCTGTTCGATATACTGACACGATCAAATGAGGCGTCCCGTGGTGCAAATTCAGTCACAAGTATCGTGTGGACTCGTTGAGTGTGACTCGGGTGTAATTGTTGTTTGGGGAGTACCTGCCACACGGCAGTATGTGCAGTCCCCATTTCACGTGCAATACGACGAGTACTTGTAGCACGGTCTGTTGCAACACGTTCCAGCATTTCCTCTTTAAAATAGAGTGTGCGAATGGTCCTCATGTTGTCAGGTCCCTCGCTTTCTGTTTCCAATCAATGAACCAGTCTCCCGCATTCGTCGATCGAGAGAAATAAACACTCGTTTTGACGGATGATGCCTGTTAGGAAGTCGTTCCCTGTACACCCTTGCTGTAGCGAGAGTATTGAAATGTACTTCCCCATACACAAGGTGCATGTCAGTTAGTTCTGCGGAACTGTGTCGGTACTGCTCCATCGTATTGTACTGTACGTCTCTGAATAGCGCTGAGTAATGCATGGGTCTGTCGTTGATTCATAGCGCGTTCTGTCATGGGACAATGTAATTACGATACAACAGAGTAATCTTATGGACAAAAAAGTAAACAAAACCTACAAATGACTTCCAAGTAATTAGGCTCGTCCTCCTTGTTTCCTTGCAGGAAATAAAGACTGT
This sequence comes from Schistocerca serialis cubense, assembly GCF_023864345.2. NCBI lineage: Eukaryota > Metazoa > Arthropoda > Insecta > Orthoptera > Acrididae > Schistocerca > Schistocerca serialis. Next base: position 279,885,981 of record NC_064638.1, read on the forward strand.
GCTGTAAATAAACAGCGCAGCACGTGGAAACTCCTACACATGTTAATTGCAAATAAAGTGGAAAGCACTAATGCTAGATAAGCAATAGACAAGGTTAGTTCGATATCTACTTAAGCTGGCTTATTCGACCCCAGGTTCCCTGCCTCAAATTATTCATTGGAACATTCTCTACGTCCTGTTACATTTTTGCGCGCTCTTACGGAAACATCCTGTATATTAATGCCAGATAAATTCCAAGCGAAATTTTAAATAAACACACAGATTTTAAACGTAAACACTACCTCAAAAACTTTACTGAAATTATAGAAGATGAAAATGACAGTCATATAGAAAACAAAACATACACAGACTATACATAAAATTGAAAGGAAAATAAAAACAACGAAGTGTAGCATCATCTCTGGTAAAATGTATACACTTTGTAAACACACAGCATTGTAGTAAAAGACTGTCAAAATATCCATTAATAACTTATTTTTTACTTTTTGTAACTACGAAAAATATTATATTTACCACGAATTGATAGAAAAAATTTACAACGGATGCAATATGGTCGTCGCTTCCAGCTGGGCTTAAGTACCAATGCAAATGTAAGTATAAAACAGTCACGATTTGTATATACATAATCTTGCCAGTGGTATCTGCGCCGGTCTCTTGATAATGGAAATTAGGCCAAAACAGGCCAGTCTTGTAAAATTTTAAATACGGGTACATTAACTTATTGCAGCTAGTTTTGGACGTTTCATTTTAGTTTAATATTTTCTCTCTCTTATTTCTTCAGTTTTGCGCATTCCACATGTGAGATGATTCGATGATGTTCCTCTGTTTCATTATAACGTGTTTAGAGCAGGTTGTCTTTGAAGTCAGCTCAGTGACAAAGCTTATCCAATCAATTTCTATGATTGGACAAAATTGATTCTCTAACAGAGAAGCCTCTTTTTCCCCAATTTGCCCACAAATCGTTGGATTAAAGGGATCACAATTACAATATTTCACAGTTTGCAGTGTTATATACTGTCGAAGACATACATACAGTCGAGTGACTATAATACACACAGCGACTCATTTCTTGAAAGACATATTTCATGGCTAATTGCATGGTTTAAAATTGCTCTAGGTGTAGAGACAAATATTGTAAAATATGTGGCTTTTAATTGAACATGATCCCAGCACATATCTCTGAGACGACTTCACTTCCCATACATCTTTCCTTAGGTGCAAACTTGGAAATGAAAGACATTTAGTTTTGCGATTACAGGTTTCTATTTCTTCCTTTACCTCCCTTTAAAAAAACGATAAAAACGTGGGGTTAGTCGTTGTGTGGCCATGTTGGTCACCAGATCAAGGGCACTAGCTAAGACTGGACGAGAAGCTATGGACTATGGCTGTGAAGAAACCGCGCCAAGCTTCAAGCGATGTTCGTGTGATAGCGTCTACTAGGAGGCTAATTTTCAACTTTCAGACTGTACTGAAAGTATATCATATTTACGACCGTCAGCTAATGTCGGGCACCATGACGAAATGTTTCCTGATCTCCAAAGCCGTTACTGTCTCCTCCGGCATGAACTTCTCAATTTCTGTATGGTATTTGGCATTATAAAGGATTAACCTTGACAAGAGAACATTAAATGAACCACATGCAACTTGTAAAGAAACGGCAAATCCTCTAAAACCAATGAAGAGCACAACTTTATCTCATGTGGGATCAAGCGACACTTATTACAACAGATAAGAGTATTGCCTCAGCCTGCCAACAGTATTTCTTTTCACGCCAAGATAAGCTGTATCTTTCTAACTAATTTGTTTTACAAACGTATCAATCACTATTTTCTCTTTTTTACAGCATGCTGGATGTCGCGTGACTGGACATCACGTGTATTAACGGCACAAGCTACATGCGGAATTATAATTGATCTCTGTCCTACCTTTGTGCAAGGATTAAATAATTTCGAACATTTATCTACCAGTAGTCAAATATACGAAAAGATTTCTTCATGTAATCAGCAACTCAAACTATTGTTTCTGTTAGTTTAGACTGATGAAGAACCTTTCATAGCGCCTATGAAAGATTTTTTCTTCTTTTTAAATGAGTGCTAAAGTTGACAGTGACATTTTAGTGAGTCTGTGCACGACACTCATTACAACCGATAAGACTACTGCCTGAGCGTGCCAGCAGTTGCAATAATCTTGAGCAACGTTATGTTCTTAGCCATATATGTTGCTAACATCAAAAACTGAAACTTTTTGGTTAATTTATCTCTGATATGTAGTTTCATTGTTGTTGCGCAATACGTGTTTGCAGGTTACCTTACGGTGTGTGGTGGAGTGTACATTCTTACGTCTCTCGTTTCCCCCTTTTCATGTTCTATTTACGAATTACGAAGAACATCTGTCGGGAAACTTCTGCCTGATTTCTCCAGCAATGTCAGCAAACGAGTTCTATGTTGTGAGAAGTAATTTGTTGTACGATTGCTGTTGAGACATAAGTTCTCGGAATGTCAACAACTATCCCTTCCGTACGAGCAACTCCCCTCTTGTATCGTCTGCGACTGGAGTTTATTGATCATCTCCGTAACGCTCTCGCTCTTACTGAACCAACACGTGACGACATGTCTTGTTTTCAGTTGGATCTTCTCTGTGTTCTGTAGTAGTTCCGCGTGGTAACGGTCCCAGACTGTTGAACAGAACGAAAGAATCGGTTGGACGGCTATTTGGTGTATTATGTCATTTGGTGAAGCGTCGTGGTGGATTACACCACGGGCCATTAAAATTGCTACACCACGAAGATGACGTGCTACAGACGCGAAATTTAACCGACAGGAATAAGATGCTGTGGTATGCAATTGATTAGCTTTTCAGAGCATTCACACATGGGTGGCGCCGGTGGCGACACCTACAACGTGCTGACATGAGGAAAGTTTCCAACCGATTTCTCATTCACAAACATCAGTTGACCGGCGCTGCCTAGTGAAACGTTGTTGTGATGCCTCGTGTAAGGGGTACTATCACGCTTCCGACTTTGATAAAGGATTGTAGCCTATCGCGATTGCGATTTATCGTATCGCGACATTGCTGTTCGCGTTGGTCGAGACCCTTACTGTTAGCACAATATGGAATCGGTGGGCTCAGGAGCGTAATACGGAACGCCGTGCTGGATCCCAACGGCCTCGTATCACTAACAGTCGAGATGACAGGCATGTTATGCGCATGGCCGTAACGGATCGTGCAGCCACGTCTCGATCCCCGAGTCAACAGATGGGGACGTTTGCAAGTCAACAACCATCTGCACGAACAGTTCGACGAAGTTTGCAGCAGCATGGACTATCAGCTCGGAGACCATGGCTGCAGTTACCCTTGACGCTGTATCACAGACAGGATCGCCTGCGATGGTGTACGCAACGACGAACCTGGGTGCACAAATAGCAAAACGTCATTTTTTCGGATGAATCCATGTTCTGTTTACAGCATCATGATGGTCGCATCCGTGTTTGGTGACATCGCGGTGAACGCACATTGGAAGCGTATATTCGTCATCGCCATACTGGCGTATCACCTGGCGTGATGGCATGGGGTGCCATTGGTTACACGTCTCGGTCACCACTTGTTCGCATTGACGGCACTTTGAACAGTGGACGTTACATTTCAGATGTGTTACGACCCGTGGCTCCACCCTTCATTCGATCCCTGTGAAACTCTACATTTCAGTAAGATAATACACGATCGCATGTTGCAGGTCCTGTACGGGCCTATCTGGATCCAGAAAATGTTCGACTGCTGCCCTGGCCATCACATTCTCCAGATCTCTGACCAATTGAAAACTTCTGGTCAATGGTGGTCGAGCAACTGGCTCGCCACAATACGCCAGTCACTACTCTTGATGAACTGTGGTATCATGTTGAAGCTGCATGGGCAGCTGTACCTGTACACGCCATCCAAGCTCTGTTTGACTCAATGCCCAGGCGTATCAAGGCCGTTATTACGGCCGGAGGTGGTTGTTCTGGGTACTGATTTCTCAGGATCTATGCACCCAAATTGCGTGAAAATGTAATCACATGTCAGTTCTAGTATAATATATCTGTCCAATGAATACCTGTTTATCATCTCCATTTCTTCTTGGTGTAGCAATTTTAATGGCCAGTAGTGTAGACTGTCACTGTTTTTAGAGACTGATAGGTATCATGTAACGGAATAATACTGGAGCCTTGCGGCAGTTTTTCCGCAAGTATAGTCCACTTTTTATGTTTACAGTCTACCTTCAGTCACTGTACGAAGTGCCGATGTTCAGCAGATTTGGATGACTTTCGCTAAAAATTTTTATCGAGCCAAGTGGCGCTGTGGTTAACACATTAAATTCGCATTTGGGAGGACAACGGTTCGAGTCTGTGTCCAGCCATCCAGATTTAGGTTCTCCGTGCTTTCCCTAAAATTCTCCAGGTTAATTTTTGGAACGCTCGTTTGAAAGGGTACTGCCGATTTCCTTCCCTGTCCTCAAATCAATCTAAGCTTGTGTTACATCTCTAATGACCTCATCTCAACAGAACGTTAAACCTTAATCTTTCATTCTTTAATAATTTTATGGTGTATAAGGCCCTTTTACGGAAAAATATCATTTGAGAATAGGCTCACAGTGCCTGTGACTTTTTGTACCATATCGTCTACGCAGCAGTAGTAATAGCCATACACGCTCGCTTGGTACGCGCCCAAAGTTGATTTTACATCTAACGGATGCTCTCTGCCCTCTCCCCGTTAAGACGTGCTGAGTTCTTTCCTACCTGAAAGTCCTGTCGATTCTTAAAAATGGTTCAATGGTCCATTATTGTTTGCCACAGTGCGAAAGTGTATGTGAACCCCATTCGGACGTTCATGAATAAGGCGTCATTTCGTACCGCTATCTACTACCTTCCCAATCTCATGGAGGGACATAGCTGGATGACTTTCGCAGATTAATACTCATTTAACAAAGATTGCCCACCCCCGTAGCTCACGTTTCTAACTTACGTCACGGCGGTGGCACACGACTCTGAGGTAAGCCTGGTGGTGAAAAATTATCACTTACAGTATCTGGCCGGCAAGTGGAGCAAAAGTGGTGTCGTAAAGTTTCTTATCACCACTGTTGGCGCCAGTGTCATGTATTAAATACCAACCTCTCCACAGAGTCTCATGCGGTGAGAGCGTGCGACATTGTTGAAGGTAATGCGTCCATCGGATAGGAACGTTAAGGTCGGCGGCCCCCTTGGTGCTATTCGAGAGGAGCAGTTTGTGTACCGGCATCGGTTTCCATCCTCTGCCTTCCTTTCATCCATAACGACAAAAACACAATTCTACAATGTACAAGTACTTAACACGCATCACAATCGTCTACATCATTCATACTAGACAGATGCACGCTTGACACTTCATAACAGGGCAGCGGAAGCGGCAAACCATCTACAGTAGTGACTTGCCATCAGTGGCGATGCAGGATTGTTGCATCTGCTGCCTTACAGTAATTTCCTGAGTGTGAAACCACTTTGACTTTTGAAACGAAGTAGTACATTTATTTCGATTTGGTACTCCATACCTTGCACATCAGCTGATGTTTGCAATCTTTTCCGGTCATTTTTAGACAATCCGGTTATATTTGTGTCGTTCACTCATGCTTTTTGATGCAGCATGAGTTTTGAGGGAGCCATCAGCCTTAAAGAGCTAATTAGAAAAAATGAACTGATACATTTTTCAAGAAATGACAGTTTTATTACCAGAAATTGTATGAATTGCGAACGATGGAAGGTATGTTAGTTCTGATACTTTTCTACGGATTACACGTTTTGTTATGATTTTTAACACAAATCTATGAAGAAATTACATTCGTTTGTAATAATGGACAAGATCAACCAAAAACGTTGGACACGTCCCGCATCTCAAGAGCTATTAAAAATGCAAAGGTAAACTGGGCGGTAATCTGGAGTTCACACAATATAGGACTGAAGAAATGTTCAACCATTCACAAAGCAGAAGATTCTATGACACTCCATTCGTTGCTAAACAGTAGCTCGCTGGTTCAGATGGTTCTAAGCACTGTGGGACTTAACATATGAGGTCATAAGTCCCCTAGACTTAGAACTACCTAAACCTAACTAGCCCAATGACATCACATACATCCATGCCCGAGGCAGGATTCGAACCTGCGGCCGTAGCAGCCGCGTGGTTCCAGACTGAAGCGCCTAGAACCGCTTGGCCACAGTGGCCGGCCCCGCCTTACAGGCATACAATAGTTTCAATACCAACAATCCGACAACCAAATTTGTATGCAATTCCTTTAGGTTAAAATCCACAAGTGTTTTCATTGTTTATAAGAAAGACTGGGGTATTACTGAGGACGTTGTACATGCGCTAATTTTTTTTTTAAAATATGCGCTTGAAACAACTCACGCACGAAACTTATAGAGCATTAAACATACATGATAACGAATTTCTTACATTAATAGTCACATTTTCTTACTTTCGTACTTGGAAAAAGCTGTGCTCGTAATGGGTAGAAAATTATGATCTTTCACAATAATCTTGATCCTCCAATAGAGTGCATCTGTAAGATAGAATTATCTTAAACGAATGTCTTTGGTCCTACTTTCTAATTCAATGTTTTCGTACCTTAGATTGCTGACGAAATATCTATAATGAAAACGAAACAAGTTAGAGCATTTTAATCAACTCGGTTTGGTAATTGGTAGCGTTCGAACCTGGTGTTCATGGTGCAATACCACGTATTGGATGTAAATCATTCAACTTCCGTGAAGCTGTAGTCATTTGTTTGTCTGTACAAGTACAACACATCTACTGATTTCCATCCCATTCGGACAATCTCCGCATGGTATACAGGCCTTTTTTCCTTCCTTGGTGTTTAAAATATGGCGTGAAAAACTTTGTTAACAATTAACATTCTACATCTCAACATGGTCACCTTCTACCAAAGAAAGACCACTTAGTTGGTGCCGTCACTGTAGAACGTTTGACTTTCTTGACAGAGCCACGATCTCATTTCTGCTTGCACAGCTTCATCACTATGGAAGTGAAGTCCTCTAAGGTATTCTTTAAGTTTTGGAAACAGATGAGAATCGGATGACATTGTCATGTTGAAGCAGAGGGTATTACATGTCCATGATGGATGAACTCTTCGAATTCGAAGCTCAAATACACTATACTGTTTCTCACCCATCGACGTAGTTATGTCACACACCTTCGTGTAACATGCTACAATTCGGAGCCTTCTAATGGCAAATCGTAAGGTTGCAATGAAGAGTGAAGTTCAAATGGCTCTAAGGCACTATGGGACTTAACATCTGAGGTCATAAGTCCCCTAGACTTAGAACTACGAGTACTTAAACCTAATTAGCCCAAGGACATCACATACATCCATGCCCGAGGCAGGATTCGAACCTGCGACAGTAGCAGCAGCGCGGTTCCGGACGAAGAATAAAGATGCAGAATGTTGATAATATTTGCTCTATTTAAAAAGCTTTAAGAGTCTCTACATAAAAGACGAACTTTTGATAGTGGGCTGATTCCGCCTACCTTTCTTTGGTAGGTTTTTCAGAAGTTTCATGGATGAGAGTTCATTACTCGGTTTCACTTTCCAGCGTTGAACTTTACTTGTAGGATTAAATTTATTTATTCCAGTATGACCAGTTTGTGTATCAAGAAGTTCCGTTACTGGAACGAGATATTAACTTCGTCTTGCAGTTTGGTTCACGAAGTATCCGAATGCAATAAAGGAACTTCGTCAAATAAATGTGCCACACAGATCGTGAGGTACTCCCTGTATACTACAGAATTTGATTTGTGTTTTCTTTAAGACATACACTGAAGCTCCTAGGAAACTGGTACAGGCAAGTGTACTCAAATACAGAGATATGTAAACAGGCAGAATACGGCACTGCACTCGGCAACGCGGGTCTGGCTACTGCTTGTTAGATCGGCTACTGCTGCAACAATGACAGGTTATGAAGATTTAAGTGACTTTGAACGTGCTGTTATAGTCGGTACACGAGCGATGGGACACAGCATCTCCGAAGTAGTGACGAACTGGGGATTATCCCGTACGGCCGTTTCACGAGTGTACCATAATTATCAGGAATCCGGTGAAACATCAAATCTCCAACATCGCTGCGGTCGGGAAAAGATCCTGCAAGAACGAGACGAACGGCAACTAAAGAGAATCGTTCAACGTGGTAGAAGTGCAGCCCTCCGCAAATTGCTGCAGATTTCAGTGGGCGATTTCAATGCTGGGCCATCAACAAGTGTCACCGTGCGAACCATTCAACGAAACATCATCGATATGGGCTTACAGTGCCGAAGACCCACTCGTGTTCTCTTGATGACTGCACGACACAAAGCTTTACGCCTCGTCTGGGCCCGTCAACACTGACATTGGACTGTTGATGACTGGAAACATGTTGCCTGGTCGGCCGAGTCTCGTTTCAAATTGTATCTAGCGGATGGACGTGTACAGGTACGGAGACAGCCACGTGAATCCATGGACCATGCATGACAGCAGGGGACTGTTCAAGCTGATGGAGGCTCTGGCTGTGTAAAGTTGTGGGGCGCGTGCAGCTGGAGTGATATGAGACGCCTGATACGTCTAGATACGATTCTGACAGGAGACACGTATTTAAGCGTCCTGTCTTATCACATGAATCCATACATGTCCAATGTGCAATCCGGCGGACTTGGGTAATTCCAGCAGAACAATGCGATACCTCACACGTCCCGAATTGCTACAGAGTGGCTCCAGGAACAGTCCTTTGAGTTTAAATAGTTCCGCTGGCCACCAAACTCACCAGACATGAACATTATTGAGCATATCGGGGTGCCTTGCAACGTGCTGTTCAGAAGAGATCTCCACCTCCTCATACTCTTATGGATTTATGGACAGACCTGCAAGATTCATGGTGTCAGTTCCCTCCAGCACTACTTCAGAGATTAGTTGAGTACTTTCCACGTCGTGTTGGAGCACTTCTGTGTGCTTGCGAGGGCCCTAGATGATATTAGGCAGGTGTACCAGTTTCTTCGGCTCTCCAGTGCAGTATCTACTGCCTACGACCGTAGTCTATCATGGACGAGAAGGTGAAAACCTTTAGTGCACACATGCACTGGACTACTAGTAATAAAAGCGAATAAGTGCATGCGAGGAATGACAAGTAACATGTACCGAATATCTGTGCTCTGACGTCTGCTCAGCAGCAATCGCTGCACAAGCGGTTCTGTAGACATAGAGGTAGAGTCAAGTGTTTTGGATAGCCCTTGGGCTGAAGACCATTTGTGTATCCAACTGAAGAATCGTCATAGTGCCGTTATCCTACAGTATAGAGACAAAATATGAATATTACACTGTGGTGTCACCGCCAGACACCACACTTGCTAGGTGGTAGTTTTAAATCGGCCGCGGTTCATTAGTACATGTCGGACCCGCGTGTCGCCACTGTCAGGGATCGCAGACCGAGCGCCACCACAAGGCAGGTCTCGAGAGACTGACTAGCACTCGCCCCAGTTGTACGGACGACGTAGCTAGCGATGCACATTGACGAAGCCTCGCTCATTTGCGGAGCAGATAGTTAGAATAGCCTTCAGCTAAGTCAATGGCTACGACCTAGCAAGGCGCCATTAGTAACATTGCATGTATCTAAAGAGTCTCACTTGTATCGCCACAATCTCCAGATGTACCAAAAGGATGGATTAAAGTTAAGTATTCTAGAAGCTACGTACTTTTCTTTATAGCATTCATTACGTATCCTGTTTCAGACCTCACGCCATCCTGCTTTAGCTTAGCGCGTGCCTTTCGGCTTCCTCTCATTGTGTGTAGGCTGTCTTGTCTAGACACAACATACACACTTCTTCCTGCTTAGGCAAATGCTTCAAATCGGTTGCTTTTTTTTCATCTGATGTGGTCGACGGTGAGTCCTCAAGAACTTATCGAGTCACCATCAATCCATAGGAGGTTCCTTAGAAAACCCTACGAAAGGTTTTTATTTCATTTTTTCTTGACAAAACCAAATCGAAGATTCCCAGACAGCTATGCATAACAAATAGATGAAATTTTTACTGTGCATTCCTGAGATCCCATTGTTGAACTACCTTGAAGATTTTCTTCGTACCTTTATCCGTTTCCGAGATACAGGGATCAAGGCTACCATAGATTAACAGGTAAAATACGCACGTTAAACCAACTTTGAGGTGAAAACATACTTTTTAAAGTGACGTAGCTCGGAAAAAATGGTGTGAAGTGCCTCTGTTATCACCAGTACAGTTTTGGAGAAAGATACAGGCACAGCAGCTGTTGAACACAGTCGGCAGTGACAGTACAATGCTAGGAAAAGAGAGAAGGAGACACTAGTAGTGGGAGAGAAATTAAGAGACGAAGAAATTGGATGTAGGTGAGAGGTAGTGATAACGATAGAGAGAGTCATTGACGACGAGGGAGAGAGTGATAGTGACAATGAGAAGAGACAACAGATGTGGGAAGGATAGAGTGAGATAGAGAGGGAGAAAGAGGGAGACAGTGACAGTGACAGGAGACAGTAGTAAGTGGACAGAACGAAGGAGACAGAGAGACACAAAGAGGTAATGACAATGTGTTGTGCTGAATGGCTGAGTGAGAAGGGCAAGTGGGAGTGGATGGGGTATGAACGACTTACAGCGATGGACTAGTGGGTGTGAGGGGCTTACAGTTAGGGGAGGCTGTGGGAGTGAGTTGCATGCTAAAAAAGGCACGAATATATTCGCAAGCAAAAATTTTTGGGAAAATCTTTATGAGTGCTGAGGAAGGTAGAATGAGACGGAACCCAATTTTTAGTCAGAGTCTTTTACCCAGAGCATATTCGCCTTTTGTGCGCTCCGATAGAAGCATTTTATCGCTGTTGTGTTCTTTATTATAGGAGCTCGATACACCACGGTGACTGAAAAAGACAGTGAATAAGTACTTCGGAAAAAAAAACACGGTATGATGGTCGAAATGACTGCTATTGGTACTTTATTCAAAAATGGTTCAAATGGCTCTGAGCGCTATGGGACTTAACATCTGTGGTCATCAGTCCCCTAGAACTTAGAACTACTTAAACCTTACTAACCTAAGGACATCACACACATCCATGCCCGAGGCAGGATTCGAACCTGCGACCGTAGCGGTCACACGGTTCCAGACTGAAGCGCCTAGAACCGCACGGCCACAACTGCCGGCGGTACTTTATTCCAGCGTTCATTTATCACATCTAAAATAGTTAGGGATTCATGCAATCCAGTAACGTCGTACTCTACTAAACGCCCGTGTTGCTATATTTAGACAGAATATTGAAACATGTGAGAGAAAAGGCAGCATCTGATGGGGGAGACAGTGCAAAGTGGTACAGTTAGAGTTTCTTGAACGAGGACGGTCGATTTTGCTTCGCAGAGTACCAACCAGATTTTCCCCTGACTCAGACCGTTCACCATGCTGAAGTACTTCCTTGAGGTGTAATTCGTGCCTCACGCACTTCTTGCGTGACCTATAATACGCTGACCAGAGCAGTGTAGATCTTGTCGGTGCCAAGAGCGTTTCATTTGCATTGAATACGGCAACACAAAAATCGCCCTTGACAAAAGCATCCAATTTTCAAAGGTGTCTTAAATATCCACATATTGTCTGTGCACTGGGGCGGCTCTGAAATGGATTACCTTCATTCATATTTTCTTCTACTTCCAAATGCCCTCGCTTTTCCACGGCTAATCCCTTAGTCTTTGCATTCGCGTTGTAAGCAAACTCGCAGCAGTATGACCTGCATACACCGTGATTTATTTGTTTATTGGTCGCATTAACTATTCGCACATTAAGTATAAATTATAGCAATGAGTGGCTGCAGTAGATCAACTAAAACATGAGGTAATACAGATATGCTGGAACGAAGTGTTAGATTAACAGTGATGAACTCTGGAGGTCGTTTATTTTCGTTGTTACATGGGTCTGCATTTACATAGCGTCAGTAAATGCATTAATTTTTGAAACAATGTTTGCCTGAGACAAATAGCAAGGTAAGATTTTGGAATGCTACAGTTGCTTCCATGCAATAAAATAGATATTTAAATGAGGAATAAGACACTGAATTCCCCAAATTATTTGTATAAGTCTTTTTGCCCCTTCCTGTATTTTTTACATTCCAGAAGGATGTGACTGACTACTTGGAAAGATTGCTTGTGACAGTCGTCCTTCATTTTTATACTATGGAGATGCCTTGATTGATATCTTTGCCCCAACGCATTTTAAAGGTACGTGTAGTATGCTATTTTCTGAGATTCAATTGAAAATAAAGAAATTTAGTTTTCGTGGGATCACAAATTGTATCTGCGCAAAAAATTTTCATCTGTCTGCATTGTGAACGAGTAGCTGTACCATTTGTCTTGAACATTTTTCTTGGCTAAAGGAATGAAACTAGTATAAGGTAGAACAGTTCTTTAGAAAGGGCATTTTGTAATACTGTATATGCATTATTAAGCATCCGATGTTACACCAGGTTAAGCCCCACCGCGAGTCTTACTCTTCATTACGTTAATATCTTCATGCTTAGCTTTGTCAACGCTTATTTCATTCAAAATGTCTATTATATATTTGTTAGTGTGACTCTAATTGGTACGATATTGCAATTTTTGTAGCTCACTTTAGTCTTTTTGCATTAAACATTTAAAAATTCTGATATTCCGTACTTTATAGTTGCCATAATTGCCATCGGTGCAGCTATAAATATGGAGGCATTTTGTATCATTGAATGTGCAGTGGAAGGCATATCTTACTCATTCTGAACCTTAGATTCAATGGTGTAATTGGTTACACTGTATGAAACTCATTACTGCATACAAAGTCTTGATATATATTTGAGATTTCTGAGAACTGACATCAAAATCATACCCTGAAACTGCAACATTATCATCTTGTAAAACGAGAGGTGTAATGTAACGCAATTCAACAATGTTTCTGAGTAACAAGGATACTCGTATGACTGATCCGCTTCTCATATACAACGTATTTTCTAACTTTCCAGCTATCACAAGAAAGGATTATTAATAATCGCAGAGAGTCGTAGTGCATATATTTGTCAGCCAACAACTTCCGTTAGATACGAGGGAAATCCCAAAAGTAAGGTCTCCCATTTTTTATAAGTACATAGACCTGTTTATTTCTACAATGGTTTACATCAGTTTACAGCTTGAACATTTAGCTATTTTTCGACATAATCACCATTTCCGTCGATGCATTTTTGTAGACGCTGTGGCAGTTTTTGTATGCCCATGTCACACAAGCTCGCCGCCATGCTGTTCAGAAAGTTATGGACCTCTTCTTTCACCTCGTCGTCGGAGCTGAATCGCTGGGACCACAATTTACGCTGACAGGTACTGTGAGACTCTGAAAAAACTCAAACGGGCAATTCAGAACCGGAGAAGAGGAATGTTGCGCAAGGGCGTACACATTCTCCATGACAACGCTCGCCCAACAACGCTTGGCAAACAGTTGCTCTCCTGCAACAGTTTCAGTGGAACAAATCACCTAAAAAACGAACAATACACCCATATTACAGCGTGTGAATGCATATACACTGAAGAGCCAAAGAAACTGATACACTTGCTTCATATCGTGGGCCCCCGCGGGCACGCGGAAGTGCCGCAACACGACGTGGATTCAACTAATGCCGAAAGTAGCGCTGGAGGGAACTGACACCACGAATCCTGCAGGGCAGTCCATAAATCCGAAAGAGTACGAGGGGCTGGAGATCTCTTCTGAACAGCACGTTGCAAGGCACCCCAGATATGTTCATATCTGGGGAGTGTGGTGACCAGCGGAAGTGTTTAAACTCAGATGATTGTTCCTGGAGCCACTCTGTAACAATTCTGGATGTGTGGAGCGTCGCGCTGTCCTGCTGGAATTGCACAAGTCCTCCGGAGTGGGCAATGGACATGAATGGATGCAGGATCAGACAGGATGCTAACGTGCGTGTCACCTGTCAGAGACGTATCTAGACGTATCAGGCATTCCATATCACTCCAACTGCATACGCCCCACATCATTACAGAGCCTCCACCAGCTTGAACAGTACCTGCTGACATGCAGAGTCCATGGATTCATGAGGTTGTCTCAATACCCGTACACGTCCATCCGCTCGATATAATTTGAAACGAGACTTGTCCGACCAGGTAACATGTTTACAGACATCAACAGTCCAATGTCGGTGTTGACGGGCTCGGGCGAGGCGTGAAGATTTGTGTCGTGCAGTAGTCCTATAGTATATACATACTTTAAAGCTTCTATACCACTAGGCATCGTCGAAAGTAAAAATCCGGTAGCAAACATGCACTGTCAAACAAAAATATCTTGCCAGAACATTTCAAGTTGGCATGTTGTACCGTCAAGGCACATTTCTAAACTAAGGGCAGCAGCTTTCACCTAGTTAAGATGGTACTATCCTGCAACGCATGTCATAACTTCCCATCTGCTGCTGTTTGTCCTGAATCTATGAACATTGTATGTCAAGTCCTAGGAAATTCTAAAAATTAATTCCCCAGCAATGTTGCAACGTGTGTATCCATATTGAATATCTAGCAGAAACCATAAAACATACCGCTGCTAATTCAGATAAGTCGATGGCTGCTTCACAAGGAGCCATAGCTAAAATGGGCCCAGAAATGCCCCTTGAATACTTCCATCTTCTCATTTTAACCTTGACGCATTCCTTTCTTAAAGTGCGAAAAATCTACACTTCCTGTAAATTTGACAATAACTGCCCTCTATCCTCAAAGTGTAATACCCTGACGCCGTCTGTGATGTTACCCAACGAATGCTGCTCCTCCTTAAAGTATTTTGATTACGCCGCCGATGATTTCCTTTATTATTACCCTAAAGTAAACCTTACGTTAAAGTTTCTTCCCGTTTGCTCCAAGTACTTCATTTCACAACCTGACACTTTATTTCATACACTTCCGATTTTCCCGAACGGTTCTCCTCTGTGACAACTGATAGCGAACTGGACCAGAGACAGAAGAATAAGATTGGCATTGAGGAGAAATGGATAGGAAAAGTTGAAGACTTCTGAAATAAAGTATTAAGATTGTGAGACGAATTATGTGTGTGAGAAGGAAAGAAACTTTAAAATACGGTTTCACAGCATAATAATAAGGAGAATGGTCCGTCGGCGGTGGTGAATCAACTTAGCAACATTCGTTGGGTAACATCGTAGACAGTATGAGGGTATTGCACTTTGAGGATGAAGGGTGGTTGCTGTCAAATATACAGGAAGTGGAGATTTTTTGCACTTTAAGAAAGGAAAACGCCAGCGTGTTAAATGGGAAGACAGAAGCGTCCAGCGGGAATTTCTGGGGCAATTTTGGTTATGCCTCCTTGTGAAGCAGCCAGCAACTTATTTGAATTAGCGACGTTAGGGTTTACGTTTTCCTCTCTCGGCCCTACATCTTCCGCGGTATATACGAATGCCAGTGGTTACCTCGTCTTTTAGACAACCTTTCCTCATGATGCAACCATCTTTCTTTTACTCGCTGAGTAAAAATAAACTCGCTGACAAAAAGAATTAAGCACCCAGACAGGAAAGAGGAAACAAAATGAATCGTGTGTGACGTTCCTCAGTGATTACAAAATCGAGACAAACTTACGAAGAACTTGACAGATAAGCTCACTTTGAGTATGACGCTGCACCGACTCCAGAGTGGGTGTGTGCAATGTCCGGCTGGGAAGGTGTCATAAAGCCATTATATGTTCTACCGAGACAACAAAGACCACAACTGTTGTAACTGGTCCTTGATTTCCTGGCTACTGCTCCCACACATATTCTATCGGGGACAGATCTGGCTAATTTGCTGGCCACGGGGGTTCCTCTGCGTCACACAGACAGTTGATAGACACGTGTGGCGACATGAGTAGCTTAGAAGTACACTCCTGGAAATTGAAATAAGAACACCGTGAATTCATTGTCCCAGGAAGGGGAAACTTTATTGACACATTCCTGGGGTCAGATACATCACATGATCACACTGACAGAACCACAGGCACATAGACACAGGCAACAGAGCATGCACAATGTCGGCACTAGTACAGTGTATATCCACCTTTCGCAGCAATGCAGGCTGCTATTCTCCCATGGAGACGATCGTAGAGATGCTGGATGTAGTCCTGTGGAACGGCTTGCCATGCCATTTCCACTTGGCGCCTCAGTTGGACCAGCGTTCGTGCTGGACGTGCAGACCGCGTGAGACGACGCTTCATCCAGTCCGAAACATGCTCAATGGGGGACAGATCCGGAGATCTTGCTGGCCAGGGTAGTTGACTTACACCTTCTAGAGCACGTTGGGTGGCACGGGATACATGCGGACGTGCATTGTCCTGTTGGAACAGCAAGTTCCCTTGCCGGTCTAGGAATGGTTCGATGACAGTTTGGATGTACCGTGCACTATTCAATGTCCCCTCGACGATCACCAGTGGTGTACGGCCAGTGTAGGAGATCGCTCCCCACACCATGATGCCGGGTGTTGGCCCTGTGTGCCTCAGTCGTATGCAGTCCTGATTGTGGCGCTCACCTGCACGGCGCCAAACACGCATACGACCATCATTGGCACCAAGGCAGAAGCGACTCTCATCACTGAAGACGACACGTCTCCATTCGTCCCTCCATTCACGCCTGTCGCGACACCACTGGAGGCGGGCTGCACGATGTTGGGGCGTGAGCGGAAGACGGCCTAACGGTGTGCGGGACCGTAGCCCAGCTTCATGGAGACGGTTACTAATGGTCCTCGCCGATACCCCAGGAGCAACAGTGTCCCTAATTTGCTGGGAAGTGGCGGTGCGGTCCCCTACGGCACTGCGTAGGATCCTACGGTCTTGTCGTGCATCCGTGAGTCGCTGCGGTCCGGTCCCAGGTCGACGGGCACGTGCACCTTCCGCCGACCACTGGCGACAACATCGATGTACTGTGGAGACCTCACGCCCCACGTGTTGAGCAATTCGGCGGTACGTCCACCCGGCCTCCCGCATGCCCACTATACGCCCTCGCTCAAAGTCCGTCAACTGCACATACGGTTCACGTC
Source organism: Schistocerca serialis cubense (assembly GCF_023864345.2). Taxonomy (NCBI): domain Eukaryota; kingdom Metazoa; phylum Arthropoda; class Insecta; order Orthoptera; family Acrididae; genus Schistocerca; species Schistocerca serialis. Next base: position 279,903,069 of record NC_064638.1, read on the forward strand.
CACGCTGTCGCGGCATGCTACCAGTGTTGAAGACTGCGATGGAGCTCCGTATGCCACAGCAAACTGGCTGACACTGACGGCGGCGGTGCACAAATGCTGCGCAGCTAACGCCATTCGATGGCCAACACCGCGGTTCCTGGTGTGTACGCTGTGCCGTGCGTGTGATCATTGCTTGTACAGCCCTCTCGCAGTGTCCGGAGCAAGTATGGTGGGTGTGACACACCGGTGTCAATGTGTTCTTTTTCCATTTCCAGGAGTGTATATTGGATTCGAGCATTATGAGGCACCTCGAACAGAACTGTCTATTGACACACAGTCAGCACGGATTTAGAAGGCATCATTCTTGTGAGACACAACTGACTCTTTACTCACACGAATGTTGAGTGCTATTGAAAAGGGATTTCAAACTGATTCCGTATTTCTAGATGTCCAGAAGACTTTTGACACTGTACCACGTAAGCGCTTATAGTGAATTTGCGTGCTTACGGAATATCATGTGACTGGATTCGTCATTTCCTGCCAGAGAGGTCACAGCTCGTAGGAACTGACGGAAAGTCACCGAGTAAAACAGATGTGATTTCTAGCGTTGCGCAAGGTAGCGTTATAGGCCCTCTGTTGTTCCTTATCTATATAAACGATTTAAGAGACATTCGGAGCAGACGTCTTAGGTTGTTTGCGGATCACGCTGTCGTTTATCGTCTAATAAAGTCATCAGAAGGTCAAAAAATTGCAAATCGATATAGAAAAGATATCTGGATGATGCGAAAATTGGCAGTTGACCCTGAATAATGAAAATTTTGACGTCATTTATATGAGTGCTAAAGGAATCCGTTAAACTTCGGTTAGACGATAAATCAGTTAAATCTAAAGGTCGTAAATTCAACTAAATACCTGCGAACTACAATTAGGAACAACTTAAAGTGGAAAGAAAATGTAGACAATATTGCATGGAGGGCAAACCAAAGACTACGTTTTATTGGCAGAACACTTAGAAAATGTAAGAGAGCTGCTAAAGAGACTGCCTACACTACGCTTGCCAGTCCTCTTTCGGAGTACTGCTGAGCAGCCTGGAATCATTACCACATAGTATTAGCGGAGTACACCGAGAAAGTTCAAAGAAGGGTAGAAATAGGCCTAGGGGAGTGAATGTCACTGACATGATACAGGATTTGGGATGGACATCATTAAAGCAAAGGCGTTTTTCGTTCCGACTATATCTTCTCACGAAATTTCAATCACCAACTTTCGCGTCCGAATGCGAAAATGTTTTGTTGACATCGACCTACATAGGGAGAAACGTTCATCATAATAAAATAAGGAAAATCAGAGCTCGGCCAGAAACACATAGGTGTTCGTTTTTTCCGCGCTCTGTTCGAGATTGGAATAATACGGAATCTTTGTGAAGGTGGTTCGATGAGCCCTCCGCCAGGTTTCGTGTGATTTGCGGAGTATCCCTATAGATGTAGACGTAGATGTAGATGTGTCATGTGTGAACGAGCACTGTCCTGTTGAAAAATGGAACCTCAATAATATGGCATGAGAGGTAACACATATGGACCCAGGATGCCCGTGACGTACCGTTGTAGTCAGAGTTACCTCAACCACAATCGCAGGTAACTTGGAGTCATACCTGAAGGTTTCCCGCGCTGTGATGCCAGGAGTAACACCGCTATGCCTCTCCCAAATCATCGGAATAATCGGATTTCCCCCGTCGCAGTGATACTCGATAGTTATCCGGTGAAGAGCAGAACCATGATTCAGCGCTGAGCACAATGCGACGCCTTTCATCAGTAGGTAATGCTTCCCGGTGATGTCTCCATTTTAAACGCTGCCGTCTGTATTGTAGTGTTAACGGCCGTACACGCATAGGAAGGCAATTCCTTAGTCTGGCTGCTGCGACTAACAGACTGTTGTACGGAGTCCACTAATTGTTCTCAGATGGCAGGAGCAGGTGTGAAAGAATTACGATGTACTTGGTGTGTAACACGGCAGGCCCCCTTTGTGGTGGTCAGACGCCAGAACCTTGACGACAATAATGCCTAGTCTCAGGTTCCCACTGTCACATCCGTTTGCCCCACAAATCTGCATATTGCACGATTTGACCACACGGTCAAATGGAGACCAACAACAAGGCCCCCTTCAAACTCTGTTAGGTGCCGGCAACGCCGTCTCTGACTAGTACGCATCACCTGCGTGTCCTTCACAGAGATGACTCATCATCTGTCACTGTGCAGATACCTTATTCACCCTATCAGGCTTCGTAACAACAGTAAACACGAACAAGGCAGATAAAATCCGGTCATGGTCGTGACTGCAGCTCCAATCATTTACACATCTGTCGACGGTTCGCACATGTACGAAGCTATATTCACTTCTGACTCCGTCGTCTGGTGCTTCAAGTTTTCTGTCAGGCCGTGCATATGACCACTATATTTCATTATTTCATAGGGTTATTTGCTTATTGTCAGTCCTAATTTACATCCTCACCTCTTCTAAAAATACGCACAGAAACAAGGTACAAGTTCTCTGCAAGAAATAATCATGCAGAAGAGGACAGACAACACGAAAATAATTAATCGCCAAACATAGTCGCCAAATACTTTCACCCGGCAGAATTATACACTCCTGGAAATTGAAATAAGAACACCGTGAATTCATTGTCCCAGGAAAGGGGAAACTTTATTGACACATTCCTGGGGTCAGATACATCACATGATCACACTGACAGAACCACAAGCACATAGACACAGGCAACAGAGCATGCACAATGTCGGCACTAGTACAGTGTATATCCACCTTTCGCAGCAATGCAGGCTGCTATTCTCCCATGGAGACGATCGTAGAGATGCTGGATGTAGTCCTGTGGAACGGCTTGCCATGCCATTTCCACCTGGCGCCTCAGTTGGACCAGCGTTCGTGCTGGACGTGCAGACCGCGTGAGACGACGCTTCATCCAGTCCCAAACATGCTCAATGGGGGACAGATCCGGAGATCTTGCTGGCCAGGGTAGTTGACTTACACCTTCTAGAGCACGTTGGGTGGCACGGGATACATGCGGACGTGCATTGTCCTGTTGGAACAGCAAGTTCCCTTGCCGGTCTAGGAATGGTAGAACGATGGGTTCGATGACGGTTTGGATGTACCGTGCACTATTCAGTGTCCCCTCGACGATCACCAGTGGTGTACGGCCAGTGTAGGAGATCGCTCCCCACACCATGATGCCGGGTGTTGGCCCTGTGTGCCTCGGTCGTATGCAGTCCTGATTGTGGCGCTCACCTGCACGGCGCCAAACACGCATACGACCATCATTGGCACCAAGGCAGAAGCGACTCTCATCGCTGAAGACGACACGTCTCCATTCGTCCCTCCATTCACGCCTGTCGCGACACCACTGGAGGCGGGCTGCACGATGTTGGGGCGTGAACGGAAGACGGCCTAACGGTGTGCGGGACCGTAGCCCAGCTTCATGGAGACGGTTGCGAATGGTCCTCGCCGATACCCCAGGAGCAACAGTGTCCCTAATTTGCTGGGAAGTGGCGGTGCGGTCCCCTACGGCACTGCGTAGGATCCTACAGTCTTGGCGTGCATCCGTGCATCGCTGCGGTCCGGTCCCAGATCGACGGGCACGTGCACCTTCCGCCGACCACTGGCGACAACATCGATGTACTGTGGAGACCTCACGCCCCACGTGTTGAGCAATTCGGCGGTACGTCCACCCGGCCTCCCGCATGCCCACTATACGCCCTCGCTCAAAGTCCGTTAACTGCACATACGGTTCACGTCCACGCTGTCGCGGCATGCTACCAGTGTTAAAGACTGCGATGGAGCTCCGTATGCCACGGCAAACTGGCTGACACTGACGGCGGCGGTGCACAAATGCTGCGCAGCTAGCGCCATTCGACGGCCAACACCGCGGTTCCTGGTGTTTCCGCTGTGCCGTGCGTGTGATCATTGCTTGTACAGCCCTCTCGCAGTGTCCGGAGCAAGTATGGTGGGTCTGACACACCGGTGTCAATGTGTTCTTTTTTCCAATTCCAGGAGTGTATTTTATACAGGCTGTTTCCGTAAGAGCGTGCAAGAATGTAACAGGACATAAAGAATGTTCCACTGAACAATTTGAGGTAGGATACCTGGGGTCGGAGAAGCCAGCTTAAGGAGGTATTAACATATACTTGTCTATCGCTTTGTCTATCATTACTCTTTTCCATCTTTTTCCAGCTAACATGCGTACAAATTTAAACGTACCGTGCTGTTTATTTACAAGTACATTCTTTACTTCCTGCAAGGAAACGATGAGGTGGAGCCTGATTACTAGGGAGTATTTTCTGATCGATGGATTGGAAGGGGATATTCTGTTCCGTGGCCTGCTATGTCACGTGAACTGAATCCCGTTGATTATTTGCTATGGGGGTATCTAAAGTCACTTGTGTATGAGACCACAGTGGATACAGAGATGGAATTAGTTGCCAGAATTGTTGCCTTTGATGTGATTCGCAACACACCAGGGGTATTTGTGAGGATGCCTACAACCTTGTTCACCGATGTTACGCATGCATTAATGGCCGTCAGTTTCAGCACATTTTGTGAGATATAGTACAAACGGTACGTTCATTGTGTTAATGATGGTATTTGCAGTTAACTGCAACTAATGTAAATGAAAAAGTACACAGTACTGCGATTTTATTCCTGTTATCTCCTTAAGCTGGCTTTTCCGACCCCATGTTGCCTACCTGAAATTGTCCAGTGGAGCATCCCCTAAGTCCTGTTGAATTTTTGCACTCTCTTGAGGAAACACCCTGTACATGAAGTCATTTGTTAGCTCTCAAATCAAACTCTTAATAACGTCATTGCCTTGTAGGTGTCAAGCTAAGCATTTATGTTAGGATGTCCTACAGTTCTTAATACTCTGGGAAATAAGATAGTAATCACAACGTACATAAAAGACATTTAGGTCCAATTTTCATTATGGTATTTAATGACTTAAAACATGTTGCATTTTACAGTACCGAATGAAAGGGCTTACACATAATGGTAGAAAGGTTCTGTAATATGTTTAGGAATTAAAAGTACTAGTTGTCTGAAAAAAATAGACGGTACTGAAAGTCCATGATTTAGTCAGCAAAAACGGTTGCTCTTAGAGTTTCAAAAGCAAACTAAGGCTAGACTTTTTTCTGCCTCATACATTTATGATATTTTTTGTTTCAAGAAAATATTAATGACTAGACGTGAACCTGTTTATGAACGGAAGCTAACTGTGTACACGCACTTGTATGCTGCAGGAATCACGTCCAAGCTGTCCCACCTGACTGACATGGGCGTAGCAGGTGTCTGGATATCGCCCGTGTACCCTTCGCCTATGAAGGACAATGGCTATGACATCTCTGACTTCAAAGGCATAGACCCAACGTTTGGTACCATGGAAGACTTGGATGAACTACTGAACAAGGCACATGCAGTCGGTAAGGTATATACATAAATATTCGTTTGTTTCACTTTGTGGTAAAAATTCCTGAAATTTATGTCACATTAACAGACACATTATACAATAACTGAGTAATTCTGTAAAATTTGAAGAACAATTGAATCATACCAAGCTGGGTTGCAAAATTGCAGCATCATCAAGATGCGATGCGACAAAAGTTACAAAGGCGTGAAGTTACCACATGCTTGAATATGTGAACGATTAATATTTCCGCGTGACAGCAGAAAGCAGATAGCAGTAATGCCTTCTTCATTCTGTCTGTAAGGAAAGATAATGGAGTGGCTTTTTCATTAAGAAATCACATCCGAATATTGCTTCGTATCTTCAAAGTCTCATTGACATCATGGTTCAAGAAGACAACACACAAATGCGTGTTGCCTTGCAAGAACCCCCACTCGTACTAAACCTCCAGAAATGTCTCTATTTAGTCGTTGAGTCCGCAGGTGTCGGTCTACAGTGCATACAGTATGACTGGTCATGCTTTCCCATCAGAGTTTTGTGATAATTAAGCCAGTTCATCCTTGGACTGACTTTGTGAGCCGCCGCGTAGGAATTCTTTTTTGGGCGAATAATTTGTACACGGGATGCCATTATGGTGCGTTTATTTAAGAAACACCGTAAAATTAGCTTGTTCACACCGATTATAAAGTATTTACCGTACTGTACTAAACAGGCACAGGGAATCAAATTTCCTTTTTTGCTATCCATTTAGAAGTCACAATTTTAATGGTCAACAGTGTAACGTATCTTTTGTTCAAGGAGAAACTTTCGACGCTGTTTGCTAATCTCAGGTACTTTCGAGCATCAAAAAATGTGTGTGTGAATTCATAAGGGGCCAAACTGCTGAGATGGTCAGTTCCTAGACTTACACACTATTTAAACTAACTTAGCGGGTTTCGTGCATCACTGATGTGCTTGGTTAGTAAACAAAGTACACGGCAAATGATGCCATTACAACTACAGTTAGAATCTTTAATTGCTCCATTACGTAATACGTAAAATGTTAATTTTTATTTGAAAATTTGGATAATTAACAGCAGTTATGTTAACTGAACAGAGGTCGCTCAGTGTGAGGGAAATTGCTGCTCTACGAGTTATACTCCGCTGGTTTTAACATTAGTTTTGTTGCTATTCTGTGGATCAGAAACGACAAATGGACTCACAAGCTAACATATTACGTAGTCAATTATAAGCATATTTCTCTAATATGAGTCTGTGATTTACTTTAGTATAGTATACCAAGCAAACTTAGCAGTGAAATACATGTAGCATTAAAAATAATTTTAATATAATGGTTATAACATTTATTCAAATTTTGGTCATTTAGTACAATGATATGGACAAATCATTCAAAGATGTATACAATACACACAAATCAGATTTGTCAGTAACAGATTTGGCACGTGGATAATACCCATGCATTAAGATGCACGTCGTTGTTCTGGTCTGCAGTCCAAAGACTAGTCCGATGCAGTTATGCTAGTCTATACTGTGCAACCCTCTTAATCTCTTGATAACTACTGAAATCTACATCCTTTTCATCTTGCTTGCTGTATTGATGCCTTAACCTCCCTCTACAATTTTTACCCTTCATCGACTCCTATTTCTCCGTCTGCAATTTTTAGCTTTACCATGCCACTGTCTTCCTCTACAACTATTCACTCTTCGTCCACCCTTGGTCTCTCTATACATTTTTTTTATCCTTAAGCAAGCCATGGTCTCCCTCTACAGGTTTTACCTTTTATAAGTACTTGGTCTCCCTGTACAATTATTACCATTCTTCTATGCTTGGTGTCACTCTACAATTTTCACCCTTCCAAACCTTGGCCGCCCTCTCCAATTCTTACCCTTCTTCAAGTCATGGTTTCTGTCTACAGTTTTTACCCTTCATATTTTCCTCCATTATCAAACTGACGATTGCTTGATACCTCAGGATGTGATTTATCAAAGATCATTTTTTTTAATAATGTCACAAAACTTTCTTTTCTTCCCATTTCGATTCAGTACGTCTTCATTGGCTACCGATCTTCCCATTTGATCTTAAGTATCCATCTGTGACATGAAAATACAAAAGCTTCCGTTCTCTTTTTGTCGAAACTCTTTGTCGTCTATGTTTCACTTTAATACACTCAAGACAGATTCCTATACAAAAGGCTTCTTATCAATTATATTCGATATTAACAAGTTCCTCTTTCCCAGAAATACTTTTCTTCGTATCACCCGTCTGCATTATTTTCTCGACTTGGGGTCATAGTTAGTTATTTTGCTGTCCAAATGGTAAAACTCATCTACTATTTTTAGTTTCTCATTTCATGATTAAATTTCTTCAGTAAATCCTAACTTAACTCGACTGTATCCCATTACCCTCGCTTTACTTCTTTTGAAGATACTATCCATTCCGTTCAAGTCATCTTCCAAGCCATTCGCCGTCTCCGACAGAATTACAATGCAATCGGTGAACCTTAAAGAAAGTATTTGGTCACCCTGAATTGTTATTCACTTATTCAATTTCTTCTTGGTTTTCTTTAAAACTTTCTCAATGTACAGATCGATTAACGTCAGTCATAAGCTACAACTCTTTCTTACTCAGTTCTCCAGTAGGCCTACTGCTTTCCTCTCGTATCCTAAAACTCTTATGACTGCAGTCTGGTTTATACACAAGTTTTAATTTACCTCTGTTATCTTCATTTCAAACAGCGTTTCCCAGTCAGTGTCGCCATACGCTTTCTCTGAATAGACAAATGCTAGAAACGTGGGTTTGTCTGTGTTCAGTCTGTCTTTTAAGAATAATCGTAGGGTCAATATTGCTTCCCGTGTTCCTGCGTTTCTCCGGAACCGAACCCGATGTTCCCCGGGGCTGGCTGCAACTAGTATTTCATAATTTAGTAAATAATTAGTATCACTCTCACAGAATCATTATTCATTAACCTGACGATCCGATGATATCCTCTCCTGTCAACACCTGTCTTCATTTTATTTGGAATCATTACCTCATTCTCAAGTCTAAAGGTACTGTCCTGGCTCACCAGCTTTAACAGTTTTGTTATTTCATGTTCTCTCAAGGGTCTCACTAATTCTACAATAGAACACTGACTGCCACATCAGAAAACAGTGCAAATAAACCCCTCGAGACATCATACAAGTATCAAACTTAACATCCTAGATCTCACTAACGCTTTGATATTTGTACGTCACCCTCCAAATAAACGCACAGAGTAACAAATGAACGTTATATATGCACATGAGCGCAAGTCATAAACCTGTTTAGTAATAAAATAAAAAATGGAGTGTAGCAGTTCAAAATAGCTACAGTGTCAATATAAATTTTTAACACATTTGACACAATGGGAAACAAGATTACAGAATCAGAAACTGTTAGTAATACGCTAAATAAAGCGATATGATGCAGAGTTTTTCAGTCTGAAATGGACGAAAAAGAGCGAAGTAGAAACTATTCTTGTTTGAAGATTTCATAATGTATGGAAGATATAAAACTACGAGCACAAAGCGACTGATAGCGTCGTTTGAGGTATTTATAAATATCTTCCATCAGTATTTCTGTCGCCACAACATAAACATGCTCTATTTCATGATTCAAATTTGTAACATTTACCATTAGCTGTATATGTAAACCACCGTCAAATTTAAAACGTAATCATCAGTTTTTGAGCACATAAATAACTCTAAGCTGAAATTCCTATAATGTCACCAGATGTTATCATTTAATAATAATTTTCAGACAGGGTAATAAACAAAAACATATTGAAGATAGCACAAAAAGTGCTGAACAAAGCTTGTGAGAAGCAAAAACATTTACATAGTTGCACAGGTGCATATCGCCTCGCTAGAGGATTGCATATGTTTGATAAGATTTTTCGACTTAGAAAAAGCGTTCTACAATGTAAAATGGTGGAAATGTTCAACATTCTGACAAAAATAGGAGTCAGCTATAAGAGAAAGACGGGTAATGTACAATATGTACAGGAACGAAGAGGGAGTAAATAAGAATGATGAACCAAGAACGAAGTGCTAGGATGAATAAGGGTGCAAGAAAAGGATGAATTCTTGTGCCCCTACTGTTCAATCGATACATCATAGAAGCAACGAAGAAGCAAAGACAGGTTCAGAAAAGGATTTAAAATTCATTGTGATAGAATATCGGTGATTACATTCGCAGATGGCACTGCTGTCCTCTGTAAAAGTTAAGAAGAATTGCTGCACGTGTCGAATGAACAGTCTAATGAGTATAGAATATGGACTGGGATTTAACCTAAGAGAGACGAAAATAATGAGGAGTAGCAAAAATGGGACTAGCGATAAACTCAGAAACAAATTTGGGGCAGAAATTTTATTAATGATAAACTTAAAATCAAAGTTGGAGACCATGTATAAGACGAAGTTAAGAAATTCTGCTACCTTGGAAGCAAAATAACGCATGATCGATGAAGCAAGGAGGACATAAAAAGCCCAGGCTAACAGGTCATTCCTGGCCAAAGAAGTCTACAAATAACAAAACTCGTCCGTAATCTGAGGAGTAAATTTCTGAGAGTATACGACTGGAGTACAACTTCGTGTGGTAGTGAACCACAGATTATTTGGAAACCAGGAAATAATCGAGGTGTTTGAGATATGGTACAGAAGGGGTTGAAAATTAGGTGGTCTAATAAAGTAGAGAATGAGCAGGTTCCCCGCACAATCGGAGAGGAAAGATACACATAGAGAAGAATGACAAGATGAAAGGACAGAATGATAGGGCATGTGTTAAGATGTCATTGAATAACTTCCTTGCTATTACAGGAAGCTTTAGACTCTACGTCCAGATATAGGACGTAAGGTGCCAGTGTTACTCGAAGAAGTTGGCACAAGAGAGGAATTAGCGGTGGACCGCATGAAACCAATCAACATACCGATGACAAAAAAAAAAATTCTGATTTTGAAACTCAGAAATCAATGAGTCATTCTTTTTACCCAAGTACGATCTCCTTAATTTCCTGCCGATCTGAAATTTCTTCAGTTTTAACCTGCAGTTCAGCACAAATAAATTATGCTCAGAGTCAACATCTGCCACCGTGCGAGATGGCTCAGTGGTTAGCTTCGAGGACTCGCATTCGGGAGGACGACGGTTCAAACCCGCATCCGGACATCCTGATTTAGGTTTTCCGTGATTTCCCCAAATCGCTCCAGGCAAATACCAGGATGTTTCCTTTGAAAGGGTACGGTCGATTTTCTTCTGCATCCTTGACATAATTGGATCTTGTGCTTCGACTCTAATGACCTCGACGCTGACGGGACGTTCAACCTATTCTTCCTTTTCCTTCCACATTTTTCCTTGGATATTCTTACAATTTGAAATCTGCTTCCTCTCTTGCCTTTATGTAATCCATCTGGAGCCTCAACCCCGTACATTAACTTCTTACACGTAGTGTTTTCAGTACTAAACTGAGGACTGTACAAAGTTCTAGTATGTGGCTTTCCCGTTTATTCGCGCGTCGTATTCGAAGTTCTCCTGCTATTTTCCTTTCTCATCGTATGTGTTACTGATAATTTTAGCGAACATGTTTTACATTACAGAACGACATCTAATATGTGTGCAATTGGAAGGAAGATTAGGTCTAACATCTAGTCGACGATGAGGTCATTATAGCCGAAGCACAAGTACGTTTTTGGGACGGATGAAGAAAGGAACCAACCGTGTCTTTTGCATAGGATCAAATCTGGTATTTACCTTAAACTTAAGTGATTCAGAGAAACCACGGAAAAGTTAAATTCGGATCGCCTGATAAGGATTTGAACCGCAATCCTCCTCAATGGGAGCCCAGTGTCAATCACTAGACCACCTGGCTTGTTAACGTATCTTGTAAGTCTTCCTTCTTGATACGTAGTGAACTTACAGCATGCAGAGAGATTAGCGTAAAGCGACCCACCAGAACAATAAAAAATGGGTAACGTATACGTTGTTTCACTGCTATAGGTACAAAGGAAAGGGGCGAGTAGAGAACAATGTGACAAACAAATAATCCTAGTAAAGAAAGGTCTGGAAGCCAATGTGTTCCATTATTCGAAGTCTTCACCAGATCACTAACGCCAGTGTCACTACACTATTAACGTCTAAGGCTACTTTGGGATGATGTTCCTTGTCGCGGAAAGATGGGTATGTGTTACAGGTATGAAGGTACAATGGCACACTTTCATGTGGCTGTTGTCCGCCCCTGGTAGGTGAGTGGTCAGCGCGATGTAACGTCATACCTAAAGGCCCGGGTCCGATTCCCAGCCGGGTCGGAGATTTTCTTCGCTCAGGTACTGGGTGTTGTGTTGTCCTTATCATCATTATTTCATCCCCATCGACACGCTAGTCGCCGTAGTGGTGTCAACTCGAAAGACTTGCACAAGGCGAACGGTCTACCCGACGGGGGGGCTCCACCCACACGGCATTTACATTTTTATCTGGCTGTTGGCGACTACATAGCACGAAGCTTCACAACGCGTGGACTGGTCCTGGCTAGCTAGTACTATTGCCTGTTAGGCCCATGGCCCGAATTATTTGTGCAGGAAAGTGTTATTAGGTTTTGTATATTTCAGTCCTGCTGATAGTGTCGATAAACTCCGAGAACACATTGTGGAGGCTCTCGATGTATTTGGAACACGCCTTGAACTTGCATGGGCATAGATGAGGAGACGTGCTGAAGACTGCCATCACGTGAATGGTGCCAATGTGGGGACATATTGGTTTGTTCTCAAGTGCATATCTACAGTTTGTATCCTCGGGGACTCTGTTAAAACGTGTTCAAGACGATATTGCGGTGCCTCTGTTATTCTGAATTACGATCAAAAATGGCTCTGAGGACTATGGGACTCAACTGCTGTGGTCATAAGTCCCCTAGAACTTAGAACTACTTAAACCTAACTAACCTAAGGACATCACACACATCCATGCCCGAGGCAGGATTCGAACCTGCGACCGTAGCGGTCGTGCGGTTCCAGACTGTAGCGCCTTTAACCGCTCGGCCACTCCGGCCGGCTGAATTACGATCCAAAGTCTCTTTGGACACGATGCAATGTCGTGTTAATCAGCCGACACCGGGCAAGAGGCTTTCAGTTAAAATGTCTATCCTGTACTGGAATATACATAATGGATGTACGAGTACAGGCTGTACACGCATGGTTGACGAGATATGGAAATTTGAGTCGTGCACGGATAGCCAAATGGTAAGGCGACAGCTCGCGACCCTGTCTGGCACAAATTTTCAGTGTTGTCATTCAATTCTACAACCCCTGTATACACTTCCGTGTGGGCAAGTGGAATGTAGATAAATACATGGGAAATACCTGGAGTGTTATTAACCAACAGCTACTGGCGCCATCAATCACACAAAATAAAAGTGTAGGTCAACTGCGTGTAAGCAAATTATTAGATGTTGGAATGCACGCCGAAGGCCTGAGCTTGGGGCAGCCATCGCTTAGACTCCATCCCCACCTCCCCCGCCTCCCTCCTCCAAATACCCACTACAAATATAAGTGGTAATAAAGAATAGAAGTGTAATGGTACGTTGTGAAACATCCCCTTAGAAAAATTATGAATTACTGTGCTGATAAACCTCTTACGTTATTTGATTTTCAAACAGATGAGCAGAACTGAACGTACTTAGACAGTTCTCTCTTTACTTATCCTGATCATCACTAAACTCACACACAATATTTTTAGTGCAACGCAATCTGACTTTCAATAATCCCTACAAAAGAATGACCCTGACTAACAATAACCTATACCTTTCATGAATCACCTACCCCACAAAAATCTTCGTTACTCGAACCACTGCAATACAGCGAGCACCAATACTGCCAGCTAAATAAAAGATTCTAACTACTGAAGGCACTAACTCGTGATAGGCATACTTAGCAAATGAAAGATTTTGATAGAGAACAAACAATGTATTTACCTTAATAGTGTTCAAAAGTCATTATATATATATATATATATATATATATATATATATATATATATATATATATATATATATACTCCTGGAAATTGAAATAAGAACACCGTGAATTCATTGTCCCAGGGGGGGAAACTTTATTGACACATTCCTGGGGTCAGATACATCACATGATCACACTGACAGAACCACAGGCACATAGACACAGGCAACAGAGCATGCACAATGTCGGCACTAGTACAGTGTATATCCACCTTTCGCAGCAATGCAGGCTGCTATTCTCCCATGGAGACGATCGTAGAGATGCTGGATGTAGTCCTGTGGAACGGCTTGCCATGCCATTTCCATCTGGCGCCTCAGTTGGACCAGCGTTCGTGCTGGACGTGCAGACCGCGTGAAACGACGCTTCATCCAGTCCCAAACATGCTCAATGGGGGACAGATCCGGAGATCTTGCTGGCCAGGGTAGTTGACTTACACCTTTTAGAGCACGTTGGGTGGCACGGGATACATGCGGACGTGCATTGTCCTGTTGGAACAGCAAGTTCCCTTGCCGGTCTAGAAATGGTAGAACGATGGGTTCGATGACGGTTTGGATGTACCGTGCACTATTCAGTGTCCCCTCGACGATCACCAGTGGTGTATGGCCAGTGTAGGAGATCGCTCCCCACACCATGATGTTGGCCCTATGTGCCTCGGTCGTATGCAGTCCTGATTGTGGCGCTCACCTGCACGGCGCCAAACACGCATACGACCATCATTGGCACCAAGGCAGAAGCGACTCTCATCGCTGAAGACGACACGTCTCCATTCGTCCCTCCATTCACGCCTGTCGCGACACCACTGGAGGCGGGCTGCACGATGTTGGGGCGTGAGCGGAAGACGGCCTAACGGTGTGCGGGACCGTAGCCCAGCTTCATGGAGACGGCTGCGAATGGTCCTCGCCGATACCCCAGGAGCAACAGTATCCCTAATTTGCTGGGAAGTGGCGGTGCGGTCCCCTACGGCACTGCGTAGGATCCTACGGTCTTGGCGTGCATCCGTGCGTCGCTGCGGTCCGGTCCCAGGTCGACGGGCACGTGCACCTTCCGTCGACCACTGGCGACAACATCGATGTACTGTGGAGACCTCACGCCCCACGTGTTGAGCAATTCGGCGGTACGTCCCCCCGGCCTCCCGCATGCCCACTATACGCCCTCGCTCAAAGTCCGTCAACTGCACATACGGTTCACGTCCACGCTGTCGCGGCATGCTACCAGTGTTAAAGACTGCGATGGAGCTCCGTATGCCACGGCAAACTGGCTGACACTGACGGCGGCGGTGCACAAATGCTGCGCAGCTAGCGCCATTCGACGGCCAACACCGCGGTTCCTGGTGTGTCCGCTGCGCCGTTGGTGTGATCATTGCTTGTACATCCCTCTCGCAGTGTCCGGAGCAAGTATGGTGGGTCTGACACACCGGTGTCAATGTGTTCTTTTTTCCATTTCCAGGAGTGTATATATATATATATATATATATATATATATATATATATATATATATATATATATCAGTTCATGACATCCAGTCTTACAAATTTACTCTTTCTGATGGACACACGTCCAGATCATCCGCTCTCAAAACTCCGCCATCTCTCTCCCCACATCCACCACTGCTGGCAGCTCACCTCCAACTGCGCAACGCTGCGCGCTGTTCACATCCAACTACCCAACACATACAATAGCAAATATTCCAACAATGCAAACCAGCCACAGACTGCACATGGCGCTGTAAGTGTTTTGCATACAGAGCGCTATGTGGCATTACCAACATAAAACCTAAACAGCCTACTTACAGCTGTACTGTATTGTAACAATAAAGGGGATGTCTCCTGTGCTTCAGGGCTGAAGGTGCTCATGGACTTCGTACCGAACCACTGCAGCGAAGAGCATGAGTGGTTCCAGAAGGCGACCAACACGTCACACCCGGAACACGCCAAGTACCGCGAGTACTTCGTGTGGCACCCGGGCGTCGCCAAAGACAACGCGTCCCAGCCTGGCGTGCCCAACAACTGGGTAAGTTCTCAGACGATGTTTAACCGCCGCGGACTTTGACGTAAGCTCTTATTTTAAATTCCACTGAGTGGCCAAGACTTGAAAGGGACACGCGTTGGTCGTGGGTTGCTGCAGCCCACGCGATGCATTTGTTGTTGTGCTGCCCTGGTAGCTTTGGGTCCCTGACGCCTCACAACATATCGGCGGGCATCCGACACAGCAGACCGTCGATCGCCCCGTATGGCACTACAGGGGGCGGGGCCAACGAGATATACGGCCCATGCAACGAACTTGTGACGTCACACTAGTTGACTTGGCCACCACACTTCGTGAACGCTCGACTCCTTGCAGGGCCCACAGGAAATCAATATTTAATTGAAAAGGTACCTCCTAAAACTTCGTTGGTGTGCTATCGAGAAGTTGATTCATTTAAACATTACTAAACTCGTCTGAAATAGTTACTCGCTCGCCGCCAGGGTCGTCACTTGCTGTGACGTATGCACCACAGCCTGTGTTTCTCGCATGGAGGTAAGAATAGACGGAGACGCCGTGACGTCACAGCTGTGAAGCTATGTGAAGCCGAGGGTAGCCATCTCAGTCAGACCAATGCATTGCTGCTGTAAGCTTGTGTGCATAGGCTTGTCGCTCGCTTTTGGAAGGATTTTGCGTTATTATGGTGACTTGTGTGGTGTTCGGATGTACGAATCGTTCTGATAGTGATGCGAAATCGAAGGGAATAACATTTCATGTGTAAGTTGTCTCGTTAAGTGTGATTTTACAACTTCATTGTGAATGAACGTGTGCTACATCGGTACTTGTACTATAGCGTGTTTTTCTCCTGTATGATTTTAATTTCCTAAAAATGAAAGTCGGAAAGCTCTGTGGGAGAATGCCGTGAGGAGGAAGAATTGGCGTGCGTCTAAGTGGAGCACTATATGTTCTCAGCATTTCCGAGAAGAGGACATAGACCGAACTTCCCTTTCAACAGTAAGGCTCCGAGAAAATGCTGTAGTTTTCCCTAAACATTTGCAAAAGGTATGTTAATTCAAAGAATTAAATTCTTAGTTTTCAAGTTCACGTTTCAGTATAATACGTACGTATCGTCGATAATCGAAGTGTTGAGTAACTCACTTTGTCTTCATCATGTACCAAATTAAAAGCTAACACTACATTAAATGGCGTAAAGTATAGGCCTAAACAGGACACTGTGTAGATTTGCCATTCTATGTACCGTATTTCAGTAAATATTGGTGGTAATGAACAGTGTTTCCCATTAGTGTAACGTAACTGAAATGTCCCAGTACGTATTACAAACAAGATGTATTTATGGGGCTTTGGAGGGAGGTTATAGCTAACTTAGTTTTCAGTTTCTATTATTTAGTTTGTGATACACGTTTATTACTGAATTAACAAAATTGTATCGTTTACATTGAAGACTAGCTATTCGTAATATTACATTAAAAACTATTTTTAATCAGAAGAGACGCGGAATTTCGCCTTTACGAGATTTTATTTTAAACAAAAACTTTAAACAACCAATCTGATGACGTTACATGCGTATATGGTGCTATTAGCGACTGTAATACACGCAGCGCTATAGCACACTGGCAATGTTTTGGTCAGAGTGTCATGGCAGCGAGCCACGCCCCCATGGCTTCAAAACGTAGTACGGCTGGGATACGTAGCGCCACCTCCCCTTATCCTTACCTCCATGGTTTCTCGTGGGCCTTGCACGGAAGCGACGTGACGTCAGCTAGACAACACGTGTCATCCCATTCGGCGGTTTACTCTTGGGGAAACATAATCGCTGCGATACTGAAGATCCAGTGTCGACATTGCTGACATCGGGAATCCGAATTCTTGTGTGATCTGCGACTTGCTGTAACCCTTGTGGCTTGCACCGATTACAACCCTACATTCTAAGTTGATTAAAACGCGACGAGCTGCCATGTTCAGCGTACGTCTATCTGTAACAGATTGCTCATATACCGAGTCTACACTCGCGCCATACTCCATGTCTAGCCGCAATATTAGGCGTAAACACACGCCACATTCTCAAATTGGGCAACACCTCCAACTACTTCAGGCCACTCGTTTACATAAACCAAGCCCTGTATTTTTTTCCAGCGTGCCGTTTTCGGCGATGCGGTAGTCTTGTGCTATGTTGTCAGCATTAGCAAAAAGCCGCGCTGGGAGATCCGGCGTGGTACAGTTACGGGGTGCGTGGGAGAATGACGCAGCTGTAGCCTTAGGTGTCAGTCGTAATGAGCGTCGCGGCAAGGACTAAAAGCCACAAAAATTATATAAGTACATTCACTGTTCCTGCGCTTCTCTGGAACGAGCAGTTCCTTGATATTCTCGAATGCTTTCTCAAACTGCACAACGTTCGGCTCATAGTAATTTCTCTGAAGAATATTACACTCAATAAACATATATTATTTACCAACCGTATGAATGTTTAGTGAGCCTACCTACACCCTACGCCCCTTTCTTCGTATTCCGAGTGCAATACAGGTTTCGCGCAGTCATTTTATGATTGAAGTGCTTGAACGAGGCCACAGAGCCATAGTAACTACTGAAGTCGATAATGAAATGAAGTGAAACAAAAACAGAAATAATAGTAAGAGAGTTATAAGAAAGTGAAAGAAAGAAAACAATAAGAGAGCTAGAACATAGGCTCTCAGGATGCGTGGTTGCTGTCGCCTAAGCAATCACTTGCACTCAAGAGAAACGGCATTAGACAGCTGCCGTGTCGGAAGGTTGGCGCTTCTATCGAAATGGAAAGTAGTCTACGCCGTGTTTCCCTTCATTGGTTACCACAGTCGTAATATGCTTTTCGAATGAAATTATTGCCACCATTTGACTCTCAATTTTTATTGTTTATTTAACTCACTGTCGTGATTTCGGCTGTTCTGCCATTCACATGAGCAATGGTGGAAATTTCATTCCTCTTACGCTGCTTCTGACGTCGTCTTGGTGTTCTGACATTCGCCTGGTCTTCACACAAATATATTAAGAATCATATCATCCGCTCCACACTTTCCGTTGAATCTAATACAATCAGTGGATTGAGTTACTTTGATCTTCGTCCGTTGGCATCGGAGAAACCACCATACGTGTGATTCGAAAAAAAGTTGAATGGCGGAAACGATTTTATTCATAAGCATAATCATGACTGTGGTCCCCAACCAAGGAAAATGCATAAACTGTTTGCTAAAAAATACGTACGCGTATGGTTTTCAATAACAATGGATGAAGATAAAATTAATTACTATTTTTTTAATTAAAATGAAATTCCTCCAGCTATAGATTTTTTATTTACTTCGCTACTAGTTTCGGCGTTCCGTTAACGCCATCTTCAGGCCCGTACACTCTGAGATCTCACCGCAGACTTCTAGACTGAGCCACACACAGCTGATTTCATCGGAGTGTACGGGCCTGAAAGTGGCGTTGACGGAACGTCGAAACTAGTAGCGAAGGAAATAGAAAATTCTAAGTACAGCTAGAGGAATTTCATTTTAATAAAAATTATACCAGCTGTGTCCCACCCTCATCCAGTTTAAATATGGATGTACGAAGAGAAAATTAATTAGATGCACTGTATTAGATTCAACGAAAAGTGTAAGGCTAATTATGTGATTCCTAACTAACGCAGTGTCAAGCCCAACGCGACGTCAGAATCAACGAGTCGGGCAATTGAGTTTTCGCCATTGCATTTCAAAATGGTACTACAAGCGAAATCACGGTAGTGAAATAATAAAATCTCACAGTCAAATGGCGGCAATCTTTTCATTCATTATGAAAATGGAATAGTTCTGTATGTTACCAGCGCAGTTTGTCACCAGAACTTGTACTGGTCACGGTGTACAAGTTCTGCAGATAACGGAATTTTATACACTTTTTGGAAGTATCACATTACAAGATACTTAAAAATACATACAAGTACAGCGATTTTAAACGGCTATCACCATTTAATGCATAGAGATACATCAATAGGAATTAAAGATCATATATAAGAAATCTCACATTTTACATATATTATTGGAGTTCTTATGACTCTCCTTGGTCACGTTGACAACATTTCAGCGATAATCCACTTCAATCCACTGCCCCAAATTATCAGTAACACATACGAAGAGAAAGAAAAATAGAAGGAGAACTTCGAATACGACGCGCGAATAAACGGGAAAGCCACATACTAGAACTTTGTACAGTCCTCAGTTTAGTCACTGAAAACACTACGTGTAAGAAGTTAATGTACGGGGTTGAGGCTCCAGATGGATTACATAAAGGCAAGAGAGGAAGCAGATTTCAAATTGTAAGAATATCCAAGGAAAAATGTGGAAGGAAAAGGAAGAGTAGGTTGAACGTCCCGTCAGCGTCGAGGTCATTAGAGTCGGAGCACAAGATCCAATTATGTCAAGGATGCAGAAGGAAATCGACCGTGCCCTTTCAAAGGAACCACTGAAGTATATGGTGACTCATCGAGGCGAGGGCATTCTGAGATCTACAACTGTTTTCACTAAAGGAGGCATGTACGCAAGAGGTTCGCAGGAGAGCTTCTGTAAAGTTTGTAAGGTAGGAGGCGAGATACCGGCAGAAGTAAAGCTGTGAGGACGGGGCGTGAGTCGTGCTGGGGTAGCTCAGTTGATAGAACACTTGCTCTCGAAAGGCAAAGGTCCCGAGTTCGAGTCTCGGTCCAGCACACAGTTTTAATCTGCCAGGAAGTTTCTTTTAAGTTCTCTGTCATTCTTATCGGTGTATCGTTATGTATTAGCTATAGCCGATAGTAAATCCCTAATCATCTTGAATTACCCTTTATAGCAGGTAAAATATGACAGTGCAGTATTAACAAACTGCCTGTTGGCTTTTGTCTTGGGTTCTTCGGTCGAGGTTTGACGATTTTGCTGACGTTTTGCCAGTACGATTGGCTGGCGTTGTCAAAGCTTCAGCCTCTTTTTTCAGCCTCTTTTGCTGGTGGCAGACTCGAGTCGAGCTCGAGGCCGCAGATTGTAAGTACCCGGAGCGTATAGTGTAAGAGCTTTTCCATGGTCATCTCCGGTGCGATTCGCCTCTTGTAACTTGCAACGAATGTTCACTGCAGCACGGGAATCCAGGCTCTCTTCACCTTGAGGCTTCCTACTTTCTTGTTGAAGCTATTCTCATGTTTGTGTATTTCGATAGCTTTTTTGAACAAACGGGTGCTTTAACTACTCTTCTCCACAGCAAGAACACTTAGACCGGTGAATTTTACTACGTTGTCGGCCTCACGCAGAGGTCAATTTTTCCACCCGCCCCAACCAGTAATGCTGCTTATGTTCGGTGATCCTGATGTTGATTCAGCGACCACTCATTCCAACGTAGACTTTTCCGTACGTACATGGTAAGCGGTAGATCCCCCACAATACAAGTGGTTCTCTTTCCTTCTTTGTCGATTTGAGACACTCTATAATCTTCTATGTCGGTTTGTAAAGAGCTTTCTATCCAGATCCTGGATTCCCGTGCTGCAGCCAACGACCGTTACAGGTAGCAAGAGCAGAACCGCACCGGAATTGACAACGGAAAAGCCCTTGGACTCCAGTCCGCCACCAGCAACGGAGGTTGAAGCTGTGACAGTGCCAGCCACTCGTGTTGGCGAAACGTCAGAAAAATCATGAAACAAACGTCGGCCGATGAACCCGACACAGAAGCCAACAGGCAACTTGTCAGCAAGTGGCCACAGAAGCCTTAATAATTTGGTACAGTATTACTCATCACTACCTCCATGGTTCCAGGAAACCCGGAACTTTAAGACATGCAGAAAATAAATGTATAGCCTACCTGTGGATAGAGCGTCTACAAGTTTTTAACTCACATTACAAGTGCTCACCATCTGTGGCGTGGAAAACGATAATAAGTGTGTGAACTTCAGTGAATTTGCTGTCAGGAGTTGCCTGGCAAGTCGCTACAGTTCACTGAATTGCCTGTCTATAGACTCGACCTAATTCGATGCAACAGTACGGAGCGGATACTTTGTCTACACTTTCTGCAGACTTTCCCCCAGTGCAGCTACGCCATGGCGGGTATAACAAATGGGAATTTGGAGAGTCGGTCTGTCCACTGACACTGTGGCATTTTTCTTTACGTCTTATAGTTTCGCTCAGTAGTCTCCTGAAACAACAGAGATACTGATGGGCAAACATCGATGAAACAAGATTTCCATGGAACGATGTCATTAGCTATTCCTTGGTTACTGCACGTCGCAGTCTTGAAACGGAGCCAAACTGCTTTCTTGCCCGGGAAACAGCAGTTTATTAGGATCATTGTTGTAGATCATTCGTTCACATGGTGTTGAGCCACCTAAGGAGCATTCTATTAAACAGTGTAAAATGCTTTACCCCGATGTGTCTTCTCGAACAGGTAGACTGAGTCGAAAATGCACAAAGACATCAGCAAGCCATTTTCAGCATCATTGTGTTATGGCTAAAGCTCAAGTGAACATTTCCTGATGCTGTCATGAAATCCGAACTAATGCAAAAGGTCACTTCCGAATTGGTAGGTAGCAGATGGAATTTAAAGACTGCATTACAAAAATGTAAACACGAGAAACTCAAATCTCTCTTGGTCTAGAAGTCACGAGGAGCTGGCAGCGACTGTTGTAATAAAAATAAGGAAAAGTTGAAAATTCAACTCTGTTGTCATCCATTATCCCCAAAATAAGTTCTATGTTTTTGCCGTACGGCGTAACAGTACCAAAAAATTTAGAAACTTGTACACCAAACGTCAGTTATCGGTGGCCTTGGTTGTAATCTGTTTGGGATTCGGTGCGAAGTCCATACAGCCATTGACAATGAGATTGTTGACAGTTGTTACCAACAATACGATAAGCTGCACACACACTCTTGCTGACACTCGATTCCATACTGCATTTTATCGTATATTATTTTGTTTGAATCGCACAGGTTAGTTTCGCCAAATTAGTACAGCATTGTGCATAGTCAGGCGAAACAAAGAAACTGCATCGAGAGATGCGAGGTTTCTACGTTGTTTAATGTAAAAGCCACAAACAAAATATGAAATAACATGATTTCCCCTGTTGAACGCATTGGAACTGAGTCTCGTATAACTCAAGTCGAAGTGCTAGAAATCTTCTACAGCGATAATACTCTAAGAACTGTTGTATATGTGGGGCCGTCACAGTTACAAAATGAAATAGGTGTCGACAGGAACTATTTTGGAGAATAACTGAACACAGTTTCCTCCAGTACAAAGAAATCCATGTATGTGTTGTCTTGTTGTGTGTATAAATGAAATGAGATGCATGTAAAAGCCATCTGTTGAACGAGCATGCAGTAATTAATATTAAACAGAGAAAATATTTTACACACAGTCACCTACTGAACTTGTGTATAGAACACGAGCGAGTGATGTTCGCGTGGAATGGGAAAATATTACCCATTGTATCGAAGTGACAATCGAGAACACAATGGGGAAAATGAGTAACATTGGCGAATTTGTCGATAGCCAGATGTTAGGGATCTGACGCAAAGGACACTCTCTCCTTGAATATCGTGCATATACTAGAAATTATTTATTTGCTCGGTTTTAAGTTGCAGAACTCATTCCGCGATTACTTTGGTGAAGGGTGACAGGATTCCATTGTTTTTCCTTAAAATGCAGAGATGCTGAGCGCGACACGTGTCAAGGGGGCCAATACATCACTAACTATGATGTAAGAGGCAAACAGAAGACCACAGTACATTCGATTTTGCGAGAACATTTAGTTGGGACAATGATCTTTGCAGGTACTAGTAGATGGGAACAATGGCAGGAGGGTGTCCACAATGAGGAAATCAAAGAAAAACTGGGGATGAACTCTATAGATGTAGCAGTCAGAGCGAACTGGCTTAGATGGTGGGGTCATGTTACACGCATGGGAGAAGCAAGGTTACCCAAGAGACTCATGGGTTCAGCAGTAGAGGGTAGGAGGAGTCGGGGTAGACCAAGGAGAAGGTACCTGGATTCGGTTAAGAATTATTTTGAAGTAATGGGCTTAACATCAGAAGAGGCACCAATGTTAGCACTGAATAGGGGATCATGGAGGAATTTTATAAGGGGGACTATGCTCCAGACTGAACGCTGAAAGGCATAATCAGTCTTAAATGATGATGATGATGATGATGATGATGATGATGAATGATCTTTTCCCAATGGACTCCATCGTATGTTGCTGAAGATCAAAAGCAGGACTTAGTCAGTTGTTCCAAAGAAACGCTAAAGAAAATTTCACTTGGGAACTCCAAAACCCGTATATAACGTCGTATTGTCAGTCGAAACATAGGTAATTTCGTGCGAGCCGTAAACTAAGCAGCGGTTGAAATGTTTGAGGCTTCCAAGATAAACCGAAACCAACAAAACAAAAGGTTTCGCTTGCCAAGCGCTCCCACGAAAACGATGTTTCTTTGATAAATATACATACACTATGTGATCAGAAGTATCCGGACACCTTGCTGAAATGGCTTGAAAGTTCGTGGGTCCCTCTATCGGTAATGCTGGAATTCAGTATGGTGTTGGCCCACGCTTAGCCATGTTGACAGCTTCTACTCTCACAGGAATATGTTCAATCAGGTGCTGGTAGTTTTCTTGGGGAATGGCAGCCCATTCTTCACAGAGTGCTGCACTGAGGAGTCCAAAACATCCCCAAGATGTTCTATAGGATTCAGGTCATGACTCTGTGCAATCCAGTCCATTACAGGGATGTTATTGTCGTCTTACCACTTCGATACAGGCCGTGCATTATGAACAGGTGCTCGATCGTGTTACTCTTCAACATTGGGAAGCAAGAAGGTACTTAAAATATCAATGTAGGCCTGTGCTGTGATAGTGCGACGCAAACCAGCAAGGGGTGCAAACCCCATCCATAAAAACGCGAACACACCACAACACCACCGCCTTCGAATTAAACTGTTGGCACTACACACGCTGCAGATGACGTTCACCGAGCGTTCGTCATACCCATTCCCTGCCATCGAATCGCCACATTGTGTACCGTGATTTGTCACACCACACAACGTTTTTACACTGTTCAATCATCCAATGTTTACGATCCTTATACGAAACGAGGCGTCGTTTGGCATTTACCGGCGTGATGTGTGGCTTATGAGCATCCGCTCGACCATGATATCTAAGTTTTCTCACCCCCCGCCTAACGGTCATAGTACTTGCAGTGGACCATGATGCAGTTTGGAATTCCTGTGTGATGGTCTGGACCCTCTTCAACTGTCTCCGTCACCAACAGACGAGGCCTGTACGCTTTTGTGCTGTACGTGTCCCTTCACATTTCCACTTCACTATCATATCAGAAACAGTGGACCTAGGAATGTTAAGGAGTGTGTAAATCTGGCGTGCAGACGTATGACCCAAGTGACACCCAATCAGCTGACCTCGTTCGAAGTACGTGAGTTCCGCAGAGCTCCCCATTGTGTTCTGTCACGATGCCTAATGACTACTGAGGTCGCTGATATGGAGTACCTGGCAGTAGGAGGCAGCACAATACACCTAATACGAAAAACGTATGTTTTAAGGGTGTCCGGATACTTTTGATCACATTGTGTATGTCGGGTCCGTTGGCTCAGGTGATCGAAGTATACATAATCCTGACTGGTTTACAGATTTTTCTCGCCAAACTATCAATGAAATGACGAAAAACAACCTAAAACGTCACATTGAATATCATGACAATGCCAGCAGTCACGTGCGAGTTCAAGCAATTGGTTATTTGACGGATAAAATCAACATAATTTATCTCCACTGTCGGTACATACCTAGCTTGTTGCCTAATGTCTTCTTTTCTTGTTAAAATAATTGAAAAGCCACGATAGCTTCAATATCGTTTACTAGATGACCAGTTTCACCTCAGAAGGTGCCATCATCGGATCTGAAACGGGGATTAACATTTATAAAACCATAATAATGTTAATCCACGTTTCAGATCCGATGATGGCACCTTCGGAGTGCTGAAACCGGTTGTCTAGTAAACGATGTTGAACCGATCGTGGCTTTTCAATTATTTTAAAAACAAACTGATCGCCCCACGACACACCATGTGTTCACTGCAAAACTCTTTTGTTGTTTTGTGGGAATCAAAAAATGCGTGGACTAGAATTTGCTTCACTTGGAGAAGCTGATGAATCCTTCCACAACCACATTTTTGAAATATTGGTATCCTCCTCTTCTTCTTCTTCTTCCTTGCCTGTTCCCGTTTCTGTACGAGTTCGGTACTATTGTATGGGTTTTGGCGGTGTTAGTGACAGTTGCTGGATCCTGACGCCAACTCTCCACCCGGGACCGTGTTTGTGTGGCCCATCTGCCTGCTTCTAGAGAAGTTCTCATGCTGAAGTGTGAGAACATTTTCCAAATGTTTGCGCAGGTGGGACGTGGGTACCAGTCCGGTGTGTGGGAAACCGCATAAAAATCACATCCAGGCTGGCCGGATGACCAGCCCTCGTAGTAAGTCCACAAGGTACCAGGTTCCACGTTCAAGCAATTGCTGACACAGGAGAATCATACAAACATATCGTCATTTGACCATCGTAAAACTCCCGTATAGACGACATAGTAATAAGCATCTCTGTTGTAGAGAAACAATTGAAAGATTTGAAAGCAAACGTATCTCCAGACCCGGATGGAATCCCAATTCGGTGTTACAAAAAATACTCTACGGCACTGGCCCTTTACATAGCCTGCACTTATTCTGAATCTGTAGCCCAGCACGAAGTGCCAGGCGACTGGTAAAAAGCACAAAAGAAATGGTTCAAATGGCTCTGAGCACTATGGGATTTAACTTCTAGGTCATCAGTCCCCTAGAACTTAGAACTACTTAAAACTAACTAACCTAAGGACATCACACACATCCATGCCCGAGGCAGGATTCGAACCTGCGACCGTAGCGGTCGCGCGGTTCCAGACTGTAGCGCCTTGAACCGCTTGGCCACCCCGGCCGGCTAAAGAGCACAGGTGACTCCATTATAAAGGAAGGTAAAATAATGGACCAGCAAAATTACAGACCAATATACATAACTTCGATTTGCTGCAGAATCTTTTAACACATTCTGAGTTCGAATACTTTCTTGAAACTGAGAAGCTTATGCGTACGAATCAGCATGGTTTTAGAAAGCATCGCTCGTGCGCAACTCTGCTTTCCCATTTGTCGCATGATATACTGCGAACTACGGATGAAGAGCAACAGGCAGATTCCATGTTTCTAGATTTCCGGAAAGCATTTGACACGGCGCCCCATTGCAGACTGTTAACGAAGGTACGAGTATGTGGAATATGTTCACAGATATGCGAGCGGCTTAAAGACTTCTTAAGAAATAGATCCCAGTATGTTGCCCACTACGGCGACTGGTCACCAGAGACAAGGGTATACGTCAGGAGTGCCCCACGGAAATGTGATAGGACCACTGTCCTTCTCTATATATAGAAATGATTTGGCGGAAAGGGTAGGCAGCAGTGTGAGGTTGTTTGCTAATGATGCTGTGGTGTACGGTAAGGTGTCGAAGCTGACTGAGTGTAGAAAAATACAAGACGACTTAGACAAATGTCTAGTTGGTGTGATAAATGGCACCTAGCTCTAAATGTGGAAAAATGTAAGTTAATGCAAACGAGTAGTAAGAACTAACATGTAATGTTTGGATACAGTATTAGTAGTGCCCTGCCTGACACAGTCAAGTCGTTTGCATATTTGGGAATAACATTGGGAAGCGGTATGAAAGGGAACGAACATTTGAGAACTGTGCTGGGGAAGGCTAATCGTCGACTTCAGTTTATTGGGAGAGTTTCAGGAAAGAGTGGTTCACCTGTAAAGGAGACCGCACATAGGACGCTGGTGCGACCTATTCTCGAGTACTGCTCGAGTGTTTGGGATCCGTACCATGTCAGATTGAGGGAAGGCGTCGAAGCATTTCAGAGGTGGGCTGCTACATTATTAAGAAAATTTACAGAACCGACATTTGAAGCTGACTGCCGAACGGTTCCACTGCCGTCAACACGCATTGTGCGTAAGGACCACGAAGATAAGATTCGATAAATTAGTGCCCACACGGTGGCAAATAGATAATCGTTTTTTCCTCTCTGTAGTTGCGAGTGGAAGAGGAAAGAAAATGGATAGTAGTGGTACAAGGTACCCTCCGCCTCGCACCGTACGGTGGCTTGCAGAGTATCCACGTAGATGTAGATGTAGAGATGGATTCGATCCGGAAACGCCTTCTCGAACCCCGGAAGAGTCACGTTAACGAGATCGACTATCCGGGAGGGATCTGAGATAGGTACCTATATTAGAGTGGAAATAATATGTTCAGAACTGGTTAGAATAGAACCACTAGCGCCTAAAGTTTGAAGGTGAATGGCCTGAGGAACAATCGAACGATTTACGTCTTTTTCTTTTAACTTAAGAGGCGGTCATCATCATACACTCGATCCGCTTCTCTCTGGGCATGCCTTTCGTCGTTCTGGCTAGCTCCAAGATGAGAATCTGTTGATTAACTCCAAGAACTCCACGACTACTTAGTTGAGAGCTTCGTACATTTTACGTTTTAAGCGCCCCGCCTGCTTCTGGTATTCAAAGATTTAATAAACACAGTTTCATAATTTTCTAGACACATGCACATTTTTTTAACTGTATAATCCTCAGATGAGATACGTAGTAATATTACCGGTCGTCATCAGATGATATGAATCATTGGCGAACTGCTGTGCGAGATTTGCCGTTGGCGTAAGGGAGACAGAATGTGGACATCTCCACTCCTGGAAATGGAAAAAAGAACACATTGACACCGGTGTGTCAGACCCACCATACTTGCTCCGGACACTGCGAGAGGGCTGTACAAGCAATGATCACACGCACGGCACAGCGGACACACCAGGAACCGCGGTGTTGGCCGTCGAATGGCGCTAGCTGCGCAGCATGTGTGCACCGCCGCCGTCAGTGTCAGCCAGTTTGCCGTGGCATACGGAGCTCCATCGCAGTCTTTAACACTAGTAGCATGCCGCGATAGCGTGGACGTGAACCGTATGTGCAGTTGACGGACTTTGAGCGAGGGCGTATAGTGGGCATGCGGGAGGCCGAGTGGACGTACCGCCGAATTGCTCAACACGTGGGGCGTGAGGTCTCCACAGTACATCGATGTTGTCGCCAGTGGTCGGCGGAAGGTGCACGTGCCCGTCGACCTGGGACCGGACCGCAGCGACGCACGGATGCACGCCAAGACCGTAGGATCCTACGCAATGCCGTAGGGGACCGCACCGCCACTTCCCAGCAAATTAGGGACACTGTTGCTCCTGGGGTATCGGCGAGGACCATTCGCAACCGTCTCCATGAAGCTGGGCTACGGTCCCGCACACCGTTAGGCCGTCTTCCGCTCACGCCCCAACATCGTGCAGCCCGCCTCCAGTGGTGTCGCGACAGGCGTGAATGGAGGGACGAATAGAGACGTGTCGTCTTCAGCGATGAGAGTCGCTTCTGCCTTGGTGCCAATGATGGTCGTATGCGTGTTTGGCGCCGTGCAGGTGAGCGCCACAATCAGGACTGCATACGACCGAGGCACACAGGGCCAACACCCGGCATCATGGTGTGGGGAGCGATCTCCTACACTGGCCGTACACCTCTGGTGATCGTCGAGGGGACACTGAATAGTGCACGGTACATCCAAACCGTCATCGAACCCATCGTTCTACCATTCCTAGACCGGCAAGGGAACTTGCTGTTCCAACAGGACAATGCGCGTCCGCATGTATCCCATGCCATCCAACGTGCTCTAGAAGGTGTAAGTCAACTACCCTGGCCAGCAAGATCTCCGGATCTGTCCCCCATTGAGCATGTTTGGGACTGGATGAAGCGTCGTCTCACGCGGTCTGCACGTCCAGCACGAACGCTGGTCCAACTGAGGCGCCAGGTGGAAATGGCATGGCAAGCCGTTCCACAGGACTACATCCAGCATCTCTACGATCGTCTCCATGGGAGAATAGCAGCCTGCATTGCTGCGAAAGGTGGATATACACTGTACTAGTGCCGACATTGTGCATGCTCTGTTGCCTGTGTCTATGTGCCTGTGGTTCTGTCAGTGTGATCACGTGATGTATCTGACCCCAGGAATGTGTCAATAAAGTTTCCCCTTTCTGGGACAGTGAATTAACGGTGTTCTTATTTCAATTTCCAGGAGTGTAGATGAACGAAAGAATTTCCGTTAGATTACAACAAAATGTAAAAAACTGACTGGAATTCATGCCAGTAAATCTAGCCTAAGCGATTCGGCTATAAAGCTGCGGCTAGTTGGAGGTCACTGACAGCCAGACTGATGGGGCATGACGCCCGAATACAGAGAAGCACTAAGGTACGTGTGACCTGGTCGAGAGATGTCTAGCAAGAGGGCGTGCCGGCGGTGTCAGCGCATTCTCGCTAGTCCGCTCTTTGTCCTCCACGTGATCCTTCACATTCTGTGATAGGCTCCTGGAGGACACTTCGAAAAGCGTGATTAGTTAGAGACGCTTTGACGGAGCGTTACCTCTTCAGCAGTACTCGCTGTGGGAGGGGTAGGCGGCGAGCGCGATACCCAGCAACGTCCGGTGCCGCAATACCCCAGGTCCAGCCACAACCCCAGTTCTGTTGCATCGGAACGGAAAAGTGGGAAAACAAAAGGAATGAGATTTTCACTCTGCAGCGGAGTGTGCGCTGATATGAAACTTCCTGGCAGATTAAAACTGTGTGCCGGACCGAGACTCGAACTCGGAGCCTTCGCCTTTCGCGGGCAAGTGCTCTACCAACTGAGCTACCCAACCACGACTCACGCCCCGTCCTCACAGCTTTACTTCTGCCAGTACCTCGTCTCCTACCTTCCAAACTTTATAGAAGCTCTCCTGCGAACCATGCACCAGGAGACGAGGTACTGGCAGAAGTAAAGCTATGAGGACGGGGCATGAGTCGTTCTTGGGTAGCTCAGTTGGTAGAGCACTCGCCCGTGAAAGGCAAAGGTCCCGAGTTCGAGTCTCGGTCCGGCACACTGTTTTAATCTGCCAGGAAGTTTCAAAACAAAAGGAATTTAATTACCAATATTCTTTTACCATCAGTCCGGCACTCCACTCTACACAGTTCCATGTGAAGTATTCAGATTAGAATTACTATGCACCGTTTTCAAAGTTCGTCTGATATTGGCTTGGTAATATGTCTAAAAATCGGCAATGATACCACTTTGCCGTCTGAGGCTGAAAAATAAGGCATGCTGCCTAATCTGTGTAAACTTTGTTTTATTTTTCACCGCTCCATCGCTGATGATTTTCTAATAGAAGCAATGGATTCGGTTTGAAACAACTTCTTTCCGATGTATGGAAATCCGTGTAGTCAGCGCACATCTCTCATTTAGGGTGGTGTTCCTATGTGACGTCACACATGCAACGTCAAACTTTAACTAAGGGTTTCACGCTAGTAATTCACGGATACGTTTTCTGTGTGGCACGAAACCTTTTCCATTTGGCCCAAACGTGATAATCTTTGCGTATAAATACGTGTGATAACACATACGCCACAGCTGTGGTTTGGTGATTCTGATGTTACCCAAGTAATATCACTTCCACTATTTCAGGATAACCATTAGTCAGACTTTTTGACATTCCCCCCTTTTCTGTCGCGTCGCCCGCTGCGTCGCCCGCTGCGTCGCCTATGCAAGAACTGTTTGAGTACTGATAACAAAATCGACTGCTGTATTTGAATCTAACGTCGTTTATTCTTTTTAACACATGGTACCAGTTTCGACATCACATAGTGCCATCAGGCTGCCAACGTAACCTGCCATCCACAACCGTTTTCATGTGCAACTGACAGAATCGTATGCAGCTGGCCAAAATTAAATTGACTCCGTACCTTCCGTGGCAATAACAAAACGCACTTATGGAGAATATAAACGCAACCACAGGGCGCATAAGATGATTCTTCAAGTATCAGGTTTGGCTGTCTGTTAAATGAAAGACGGTCGCTGAATGAAAATTTCAATGTATTGTGGCTCCTTGTGTAAACATTCACCATCAAGTCCGATTTACTTTGGAATTACAAGTACGGCATTCACACATACGTACAAGCACTCTCAATAGCGAGCTTATACTCTCCAAAGTAATCTGTTACCCGAAACATTACACCCTGACTGTAAGTACCGGATGATCAAAAAGTCAGTATAAATTTGAAAACTTAATAAACCACGGAATAATGTAAATACAGAGGTATAAATTGACACCCATGCTTGGAATGACATGGGGTTTTATTAGAACCAAAAAAAAAAAAGAAACAAAGTATTGCTAGTCGCGTGAAAGATCTCCTGCGCGTCGTTTGGTGATGATCGTGTGCTCAGCCGCCACTTTCGTCATCCTTGGCCTCCAGGTCCCCAGACCTCAGTCCGTGCGATTATTGGCTTTGGGGTTACCTGAAGTCGCTAGTGTATCGTGATCGACCGACATCTCTAGGGATGCTGAAAGACAACATCCGACGCCAATGCCTCACCATAACTCCGGACATGCTTTACACTGCTGTTCACAACATTATTCCTCGACTACAGCTATTGTTGAGCAATGATGGTGGAAATATTGAGCATTTACTGTAAAGAACATCATCTTTGCTTTGTCTTACTTTTTATGCTAATTATTGCTATTCTGATGATATGAAGCGCCATCTGTCGGACATTTTTTGAACTTTGTATTTTTTGGTTCTAATAAAACCCCGTGTCATTCCAAGCATGTGTGTCAATTTGTACCTCTCGATCTACATTATTCCGTGATTTATTCAGTTTTCTCAGTATCCTACAAATTGGTCGCTTCGAACTATCAGTTCTAGGTCACGATTTGTACAATACGCTACGCGGATTTAAGTTATTCGAAATAGATCACAGTTCACAGAAAAATTCGGAATTTTGCACTTTCCTCGTTATCGGTCGTTCGTTACCACTTTACGATACTACGGGTTCTATTTACAACGGCAACTGCTTCAAAATTATAACGACTTTTGAGAGCTCAATATTAATACGTCCTATCGTCAAGATGTCTGAGCCCTGAATCCACTCAGACTATAGAAAGAAATCTCTCTAGTCCACAAAATGTGTGCGAATTATCTGAATGGCTGATATCCATCAAAGCTAATCAGACAGCGCATGCAAACCTCACAGTCCAACGTCTTTTACCTTACACCAATCACATTATCAAATCTCTTTATAATCATTTGTCAAATAATCGATTGCAAAAAACCAATAAATATCAAAATAATCCCTTCTTTGCATAAATGTACTATAGATATACGTTTCTCAAAAATGGTTCAAATGGCTATGAGCACTACGGGACTTAACATCTGAGGTCATCTGTCCCCTAGAACTTAGAACTACTTAAACCTAACTAACCTATGGACATCACACACATCCATGCCCGAGACAGGAATCGAACCTGCAACCGTAGCGGTTTTGCGGTTCCAGACTGAAGAGCCGAGAACCGCTCGGCCACAACGGTTGGCTATTCGTTTCTGAATTCCCCAAAACTATAAACTGGCGAATTTCATGTCGCAGTTTCCCGATGTGCCAGGTGGTTAAAATTAAAGTGCAGCTACCCACAGAAGTTCAGTGTGGGCTGTAATCATCGTATGGCAGCGAAATTTGGTAGCTATGCTAATACGTTCATGCGGACGCGATTTACGCTGGAAGACAAATAGTCCAATTTTGGCCACCAGGTGCAAATCTGGCACTCGTCGACGTCTTCGGTGCTCGCATTGAACAAAATATGTGAGTGTAAGATAATAAAATAATATCAACATTGCGTCTTTCTGTCTTGTTTGACGTTTTCTGGCCAAGTCATGTTCCTAATCAAATGCATATGGAAACATACCTATACATCCTTTTTGCATTCACAGCCCCGGATTTGCACCTGTTAGCCACAATTGAAACTAATTTGTTTGCAGCGTAAATCGGTTCGACATTAACGCAGAATATCTATCAAGTTTCGCTGCCATAGGAGAATTACAACTCACACTGGACCTCGTAAGTATAATCTAGTATGTGAGTTACACAACTGCTTCAAATACGCTTTTCACGATAGCACACAATCAGTTAATACAAATGCAAATATTCGCATATCGTCGCATTTACCTCTTCATTAACTCTGATACTCAAAACAATAAATTCGGAACAATTTGCAGAAAACATCTCATCACCAAACGACAAAAATTATATGGCCAAAGTTGCATTCAATTTTGCAGTAGTCTGCTTTAATTTCCGTTTACTTTACGCTAATGAAATCTCTAGTACATAGCTGTCTCATAAGAACTGATAGATTGCTACCTACCACAAAGAAGACACGTTAAGTTGTAGACAGTCGCACATGACCGCCAAACCCAGCACCTAAGGGTGGAATGCTGGAGTTGGCGATTATGTGTGCATGAGGTGTGCTTGCTTACGTGTATGAATGGTGTGTGTTTCTCTTTTGCTGATGAAGGCTGTGGCTGAAAGCTTTACGTAAGTGTCATTTAATTACGCCTGTCTGCAAGTTAACGTGTCTCCTTTACGGTAAGTACCATTCTACCTGTTCCTACATTGTTGATATTCATACTTGGAATTTCCATCACAAGATGTAAGTCTGTCACGAGAGAGCCGTGAGTCACCCCCTGTACAGGGCTACTAGCGATCGTAAGATTTCTATAGGAGCAATGTACAGCGCTACGCCACACGGCCATTTGTCATCTGTATTTAATATGGAACTAACATTTCAGGAAAGCTGGTTCGGTGGATCCATGTGGACTTGGTACGAAGAACTGCAAATGTACTATCTGCATCAATTTGGGCCGTATCAGCCGGATCTCAACTTCAACAATCCAGAAGTTGTAGAGGAGATGAAGGTTAGTGATTCCTATTTTGAAAAGTCCTAAAATTTGACAGAAAATTTTTACTTCTTTAACTAATAAAATAAGTATAACACGTTTTTCGAATGTTGTCTGAAGAAGCATAAATAACTTTCTGGTTATAAGCGCTTACATTTCTTAGTGTTGAAACTGCATGCTCTGTATACTTTATATTAGTGAAGCATTTGATAGCATCGTCTATGAACGTTAGAGGCGACTTAGGCTGTATGATAAAAGATGGCCCTGTTGAAAATGTAGGTATGTGTACAATTACATCTATAAACATTTGATGCATTGTGCAGCTGCCAATAATCCATATTGTTTACGTGTGACGCTGTGCTTCAAAACCTCACCCTAACAAGCACGGGAAACTATCTTTGTTTATTACGTTACAGCTACACTCACCCTCGAAGTGCAGTCAAGTGAATATGTTGAAAAGGCTACAGTACGTCATTTTCGACTGATATCCAAAATTCTATTTTAAGCATTATCTCCATAAAAATGTGATTCTCTAGAAAAATATTTGACTAATGGAAGCCTATGCATTACATCTGGAGGCGTTTGTTCAACGGAAACGAAAGTGACGTCGTGGGTATCCTGAGAAATCGTAATAGGACCGCTCTTGTTCACAGTATATACGGACAGTTTATCAGGTAAGATCAGCACAGCTGCTGTATCGTTCGCTCACGACTCTATTGTCTACATGATAGCTTCGTCGATGGATAGAAATGGAAATAAAGTCCCATGCTTCTTGACAGAGCGTAGGGAAACGATGCGGGAGACCCGCACCAGGAAAGATCCTAATGGAGGTGGTTTGCCGTTGCCTTCCTCCGACGGTAATCGGAATGAACGATGATGATGATGAAGACGACACAACAACACACAGTCATCTCGGGGCAGATGAAAATCCCTGACCCCGCCGTGAACCGAACCCGGGACCCCGTGCTCGGGAAGCGAGAACGCTACCGCGAGACCACGAGCAGAGGACTCGACGATGGATAATAGTAAGCAAATAGAGAACCACATGAACACAGTTTCTGTTTGTTGTGTGAATAGAAATTCAATTTACCTTTCGTTAGCAAAGAAATAGAAACGATGCATCAGATTGCAAGATAAGTGTTCTACGTGTTGTATCTTTGAAATTCACTGCCTGACAAGAAGAAGTGAAGCACCCAGAAGTTATCTTCGGACGTGAATGTAACTGCACATACACGCACATCATCAGCGGCTACGTAAATGATCAGAGCAGCAGTTGTCTGAGACATGTAGAACGGCCATCAGAGTGTTGCTCTCTTTTTGCATTGTTACCAGGTCCGGCAGAGTATATAAGGGACAAGAACAGCATAGTATGGTGAGTGATCACTCTGAAGGACACGGAGATGCTAAAAACTCGCTTTCCACGCCAGAAACTGATACAGTTTGAAAGTGGTCTCACTAGGGCTTTCCATGCGGCCGGATGGTCGAATCGTACTGTATCCATGTTTGTGATGCATTCATGTGTGACACTGGTCTGATCTAGGACGGCATGGGAACATGAAGGCAACATATTTTCCATCAAGGTTCCGGTCGATAACGTCTGACCATGGAGATAGCTGTATTGTGCACGAGGCACATTCTAATCCATTCACATTTGCGCGTGCCGTTCGAGAACAAATAATGGATTCAGTGCATCATTCGGTGTCATCCTGCGCCACTGATAGGAGACTATCAGCATACCGCCCCTCACACAGGCTGCCGTCAGCACCACAACCCACACGTCTGCGTTTGGAGTGGTGCTGTGACAGAGGAGTACGGACAGCTGATGAACGGAGTCACTCTGTGTTCAACGACCAATTGTGGTTCTGCTCTACGCCGGACGACCACCGTCAGTGAGTATGGTCGCGACCTTCTACATCTACATCTACATCCGTACTCCGCAAGCCACCTGACGGTGTGTGGCAGATGGTACCTTGAGTACCTCTATCGGTTCTCCCCTCTATTCCAGTCTCCTATCGTTCGTGGAAAGAAGGATTGTCGGTATGCTTCTGTGTGGGCTCTAATCCCTCTGATTTTATCCTCATGGTCTCTTCGCGAGATATACGTTGGAGGGAGCCATATACTGCTTGACTTCTCGGTGAAGGTATGTTCTCGAAACTTCAACAAAAGCCTTTACCAAGCTACTGAGCGTCTCTCCTACAGAGTCTTCCACTGGAGTTTATCTATCATATCCGTAACGCTTTCGCGATTACTAAATGATCCTGTAACGAAGCGCGCTGCTCTCCGTTGAATCTTCTCTATCTCTTCTATCAACGCTATCTGGTACGGATCCCACACTGCTGAGCAGTGTTCAAGCAGTGGGCGAACAAGCGTACTGTAACCTACTTCCTTTGTTTTCGGATTGTATTTCCTTAGGATTCTTCCAATGAATCTCAGTCTGGCATCTGCTTTACCAACGATCAACTTTATATGATCATTCCATTTTAAATCACTCCTAACGCGTACTCCCAGATAATTTATGGAATTAACTGCTTCCAGTTGCTGACCTGCTATTTTGTAGCTAAATGATAAGGGATCTATCTTTCTATGTATTCGCAGCACACACTTGTCTACATTGAGATTCAATTGCCATTCCTTGCACCATGCGTCAATTCGCTGCAGACCCTCGTGCATTTCAGTACAATTTTCCATTGTTACAACCTCTCGATATAACACAGCATCATCCGCAAAGAGCCTCAGTGAACTTCCGATGTCATCCACAAGGTCATTTATGTATATTGTGAATAGCAACGGTCCTACGACACTCCCCTGCGGCGCACCTGAAATCACTTTCTTCTGTTATTTTGGAGAGGCACAGCGGTTTTACTCCTAGCGCCATGGTGCGAAGAGTCATCAGGTACTACTTCAGATCACAGTCGGTGAAGGAATTCTTGACGGTAGAACAGTACGTCACAGACATTCTGCATCCTCACATGTTACCTCTCAGGCGTCGGTACCGTGGTGCCGTGTTTTTAACAGAAGCTGGCCGCCCATACATGGCACGCGTCTCTATCAACTGGCTACGTGATGTGTAGGTACCCTCGTAGCCAGCAAAAGTCCCAGATATTGGACCGACTCAGACGTCAGCCACGTCCAAGTGCCAGTGTTCAGAATATCAAGGACACGTTACAATAGTTGTCGTCCATCTTGCCTGACGAGATTATACAACGGATTTATGACATCTTCCACAACCGAATCAGTGTATGCTTTCAGGCCAGAGGGTGTGGAAAGCCGTACTGGAAAGTGGGCTCTATCGTCCCTCTCTCTCTCTCTCTCTTTCCTTTTTTATGAAAGGTATCGGCTTGTTACGTTTGGAATCGTGGAAGAAGACATTTATAAGTCGTGACGTGCGTATATTTTGCACACTCGTACTAGTGGCTGAAAAACCCACTAACAGTCATCAATGTTGCTGCGAGGGCAAATAATTCTGAGTAAAGGTACTGAGTTTGGTTGTAACAATTTACGTATGTTGTCAACACGCACGGCTAGCTGTAAAATACGCCAGGTTTGTTTCAAACTGTAGTAGTTGGTGGCCGATAAATATTGTTGCAGAAAGAGAGAGACACAATATAATCAATTATTTCCACATAATTATGTTCACATGGAGAGTGAGGTATGAAATGAGATTAGAAGGACAAATACTTTTTGTGGATATATTGTGAAAAAACTTACGTACAATTAACGAAATCGTGTGTTCAGAAGCAACTTCGTACAAAGCGTCTAATAGGTTCGAGAGCTGACAACAGTGTCATCATTTTTATTCATCCAAGTCTTTTCTCCGACAACTTTGTATAGAAATTCCACGGCATAGTCTTTGTTATTCTTAGTATTTGTTACACAAAAATATATTTATTATTAATAGTTTTACGTTCAAAATCTGTAAAGGTGGAAAGTTCTCTCGTTCCAAAGTAACATTTCATCAATGATAGCACGTTTACATAGATAGACACGCATATTTTTATTCGTTACTGATACAGGTTACTTGTGGTTATCATAACATTTTACTATGGCTCTTAGAAGTCTTTCCAGGAGACGTTACAGCTCGTACTGCCAAGTACGTTTCAATCCGATTCTACTTTTTAATCACTACAAAACATCACACTTCGTCTCAACCCGTGAAGTTTCGTTTCGTTTCCCGCTCTCTTTCTCCGACCTTCATTCTTTTTGCCAGTCAATATTCTTTCCCCTCAATGAGAAAAACAAAAAGAAAATTGTGGGAAGAAGGATGCATCATGAGGAAAGATTGTCTGAAAGACGAGAACACAACTGGCATTACACAACTACGGAAGACGTAGCACCGAGTGAGATGCTTTTCTAATGCGCTGTAATTACGGATAACGATGCACTCACGTAAAATCTGTAAAAGGATAGGAGAACGGAACACACAAGTTTGTTGGAAGGGGCATGGGAAAGTAAAGAGTGTCTCTAAAAAAATGGGAAACATGATTCTAGAGACATCTTTCATGGTGTTTATCACACCGTTCTGAGTCCTTGTGAAACAGGCATGATGGCAGGCATAGAAGGTATTCACAGAGGTGAATATTTCGGACATGTGGCTCTCCGCAGCTCCCATGTACTTGATTAAAGCCGCTAAAAAAATTAAACTGCGCACAAATCATTCATTATTCGGCCGGAATTTGGCACTAGCCTGTCATTAGGAATCTTGCTTTGACGCCAATGACATCCAGTCTGCCATCATGTATACTGCACAGTATCATTAGTGTTACATTTGTCACGGAGAAGTTTTGAACATAATAGCCATGCAAATACATAGTAGTTGTTAAAATCACGAGACAGAACAAGAAACTCAAGCCAGCTTCAAAAGAAGACCAATTCCACACAATCCTTGCGTTCAGGTACTCCGCGATGTGCCTTCATACAACTCCCAACTGACAAGCGCTGTCGAATAATAAATAATGTTTAACCTACTTAAAGGTGTTGTTTTTAGAAAGAAGCGTGGTTTATTAATTTTTGAAGAGAATCTGTTACGATCGTATTGAAAGTTGTCTGTTACATTTGTAACTTTCAATATTTGATTATTTGCGTAACAGCTCCCCCCCCCCCCCCCCCCAAAAAAAAAAAATGGTTCAAATGGCTCTGAGCACTATGGGACTTAACTTCTGAGGTCATCAGTCCCCTAAACCTTAGAACTACTTATACCTAACTAACCTAAGGACACCACACACATCCATGCCCGAGGCAGGATTAGAACCTGCGACAGTAGCGGTCGCGCGGTTTCACACTGTAGCGTCTAGAACCGGCCAGCTCCCCCATGTTTACTGCAAATATAGAGCTGCGTTCCTAGTTATCGATGGCGGCCATCATAGCTTTTGGCGACCCTTTTTTGTTCTGGTGAGCTTACGAGAAGATCTTACCTTTCAGTCTGACGGAGCGGTACAGCCCACACGAAAGGGAGACAGATGTGCGCCCGGAACTTAAACGGGAGTCTTTGGAAGAAAGGTGATCTCTAGGAACGCTGTTTACCGATACCTTTGTGTTCTCGCAAGCTTAGCAGAAAGTCTTATTTTGCAGTCTGATAGAGCGGTGCAGCCCATACGAAGGACTGACAGATGTGCCTCACGAACTTAAGCAGGAATCTATTGAAGAGAGGCGACATCATTCTCGCGAAATCATGGGAAGTCGGAGAAGCGGAATCAGAAGCAGACCTTATGACGCTTCTGCTGCCTCCATCGTATGTTTCGGATAGGGATCACGAGTATAAGATGAGAATGATATTAGGTTGCACACAGAGGCATTTACACCGTCACTTGTCCTTGGATATACGCCGATGAAACAAGACGGGAAAGAGATAGACTTTCACAAGATCAATATTCTTGTGGGCGTGGAACAGCAGCAGACATGGGGTTTTATTAGAACCAAAAAAATGCAAAAGTTCAAAAAATGTCCGACAGATGGCGCTTCATTTGATCAGAATAGCAATAATTAGCATAACAAAGTAAGACAAAGCAAAGATGATGTTCTTTAGAGGAAATGCTCAATATGTCCACTAATGATACTGTGCAGTATACATGATGGCAGACTGGATGTCATTGGCGTCAAAGCAAGATTCCTAATGACAGGCTAGTGCCAACAATAGCTGTAGTCGAGGAATAATGTTGTGAACAGCACTGTAAAGCAAGTCCGGAGTATGGTGAGACATTGGCGTCGGATTTTGTCTTTCAGCATCCCTAGAGACGTCGGTCGATCACGATACACTTGCGACTTCAGGTAACCTCAAAGCCAATAATCGCACGGACTGAGGTCCGAGGACCTGGGAGGCCAAGCATGACGAAAGTGGCGGCTGAGCACACGATCATCACCAAATGACGCGCGCAAGAGGTCTTTCACGCGTCTAGCAATATGGGGTGGAGCGGCATCCTACATAAACATCGTACGTTCCAATAGGTGTTTATCATCCAGGCTGGGGATGATTCGATTCTGTAACATATCGGCGTACCTCTCACCCTTCACGGTAGCAGTTACAAAACCAGGCCCGATAACGGTAGATGTGGTAAATACAACCCATACTTGCAATGGAGTTTCCACGACAGTTCTAGGATTTTCGGTAGCCCAAATTCTGCAGTTGTGGGCTTTGACAGACCCTCGGAGCGTGAAATGAGCTTTTTCGGTTCACAACACGTTACTCAACCAATCGTCATCTTCCGCCATCTTTTGAAACGCCGACACCACAAATGCCCTCCGCTTCACTAAATCGCCACGTAACAGTTCATGATGCTGATGGATTTTGTACGGATAGCATCGGAGGGTACGCCTCAGTGCCAACCAAATAGTAGTGTATGTAATGCCGGTGCGACGTGCGACTGCACGAGCGCTGACTTCCCCGTGCATAGACGAACCCGCTACAGTCTCCATTTCTTCCTGAACTGTCTCAGCAGCATTACGCCTTGTGCTCGGTCGGATACTACGGGGCTATCGTCTAAACAACCCGTGGCTTCGAACTTCGCAGTCATTCTCGCCACAACTGCATTTGTCAACGGACCTTTACCCGTTCGAATCTCCTTCCTGTGGCGATAGGATCGTAACTCTGAACTGGCACATTCCCCATTCTGATAATACAGCTTCACTAAAAGCTCCTTTTCAGGTAACGTCAACATTCTGCGACTGCTGGCGCCTCTTATTCTCTCTCGCATTAGAGCTCCTTTTATACACGATTGTCAAGCGCAGTCACTGACGTTTTGCTGTCCAGCGCCATCTGTCAGACATTTTGTGAACTTTGGGTTTTTTTTTGGTTCTAATAAAACCTCATGCCATTCCAAGCATGTGTGTCAATTTTTACCTCTCTATCTACATTATTCCGTGGTTTATTAAGTTTTCAAATTTATACTGACTTCTTGATCACCCGGTACTTCCAGTCACTGGCTCATGTATCATAGAACCCATACAGCTACTAGGTGCCACGTACCGCTATTGATCAGAAGTGCATATTCCGACCGTGTAGTCACTATTGTCAAAAAGAGCTGATGATGGTAGGAAGCTACCGCCGCCACGCACTGTATAGTGAAGTATGTGTAACGGATGTGGATGAGAAGAATGTAATCATGGCACGTGTGATTTCAGGACGTGGTGAGGTTCTGGCTGAATAAGGGCGTGGACGGCTTCAGGATGGACGCAATTCCGCACCTGTTCGAGAACGAGAGTTATCCAGACGAGGAGTGGGCCGGCCAGTACACCAAGCACCAGCCCAAGACGTACGAGATGGTGCAGCAGTGGCGGGCGCTGCTCGACTCCATCAACAGCGAGTAAGTCCGGACACGCCAAGTGCACAGTCCAACAAAGAAATCGCAACGACTTTGTGAACTGCTGGAGTTTGTACTCAATGAAATAGCACCAAATTCCCTCTCAATCTGTGAATTTCTATTTCATTTGCTCCTACCTTTCCGAGTCCTTCACATTTTTCCTCAGGCTCTGTGCCTCACCTTCTTTTGCGTATATTCTGTTATTACAACACTTTTCAAAAGTGCAAAGTAAAATTGCGCACTGCTCAAATCATAGAATAGTACTATCGTATGACTGCAAGCCTATTAGTCATAGCTACTGAAACTAAACCAAACTGGACCCGCCAGGTTAGCCGAAAGCGCTACTGCGCTGCTTCCGGATCGAATCCGTCTGGCGGATGTGTTTTTAGGCGGTTTTCCACATCGCCCTAGGTGAATACCGGGCTGGTCCCTACGTCCCGCCTCAGTTACACGGCTCGCAGACATTTGAACACTTTCGTACTATTCCAAGGATTACACTAGTCTCAGACAATTGGGGTCCTGGGGGGTACGGGGTGGCGGCAGGAAGGACATCCGGCCACCCCTTCCGCTAACATTGCAAAATCCGATTAACCATGCCGACCCTGCCTACCTGCGGGAAAAGGCAAAAGCGAAAGAAAGATAGAACTGAAACTAAACTAAACTACGCCCGAATAGGTCTCAGAAGACCCTAATCGTACTGACCGACCACCGTGTCATCCTCAGACTGTAGACGTCATTGGATGCGGGTATAGAGGGGTGTGCGGTCAGCATGCCGCTCTCTCTGCCGTTGTCTGTTATTAGTCACACTTACAAGTACTTAACTCAAACATTGTTAACAGCTTTTAGGGATATGAACAAGAATGATCACATAGGACCAGTTGTACGATACGTAGATATCAGTCTTCGACACACTGGTAAAATATTGGGAACGTTCAGCCATCCCGCGAAGGAGATTGCTCACAAAAAAATTTGTCAGACTCATTCTATAACATTTTTCGTATCAAAGAGGACTAAAAGGGGATACTGAAGTTACGTAAGAACAAACAGCACTTATAGTCACAGGTTTGAGTACAAGAGGATGTAATGAAAATTCTAAAATACCTCCATTGGCGGCTGCATGAAGATAGACGCCAGTTATTCTCCGCAGTTGCAAGACGGATCACACCGCCAGATAGCAGCGCCTTCGATGATGCAAATGCGAAACCCAGCAGTCTGGTGGGTTGCCGTCCGCTGTGGCGCTCGTCGTACCCTGTCGTTTACGCCGAGAGTAAATCACCGTAAGTACAGGATTTCAAGTCTTCCCCAGTTGTGCGGTTAATAAGGTTTTCCACCATGCGAAACCAATGGACTGCGTAATAATGGAATTCCAAGAGGCTGATATACACTATCTGACCAAAAGTATGCGGACACCAACTAGTGGACATTAATGAGGAGACTGTTCTTATGACGGCCTGAACTCTGCTGGAGACATTTCATTGACGCGTCTGAATGTCTGTGAAGGAATGGTAGGCCATTCTTCCTCAAGAGCCGGAACCAGAAAGCTCATGATATTGGACGCTGAGGTTTGGAGCTACGTTGACATTGTAACTCATCCCACCGACTTCATATTGGGGCTCTGGACAGGCCAGTCCATGTCAAACTAATTGTCCACAAACCACTGTTCACAGACGTTGCTTTACAGCAGGATGCGCTGTCGTTCTAATACGAACAGTCATCGTCTACGAACTGTTTCTCTATTGTACGCAGTAGACAATTATGCAAAATGTGATCATATCGTCCCGTTTCTTTTATCATTTTCTTAAGCAGAGTAAACCACGAAAAGCACCCCCACACCGTACCACCACCTACTCCTTACTTTACTGCAAGCACTATACGAGTACGTTATGGCAGGTAATGTTCTACAGGTATTCGGCAAATGGAAACACTTTCATCGGATTGCCGCAGGATATAGCATGTTTCATCGCTCCGGATCACTCTATTTCAGTCGTCCTTTGTCCGGTCGCGTCGCTCCTTCCACCAGTTCAAACCTCGGTTAGCAGTGGTCACAGAAACGTGTGGCTTACGAAGAGCAGCTTGATCATTGTATTCTATTCTTTGTGACTCCCTTCGTACAACCATTGCGCTAGCTGGTCTGCCGGCTGCACTTTGAAACTCACGAGTGATTCATTCTGCTGATTCGATGTGACTGTCCACAACACCCTACGCATTTCTCGATGGTTCCTGACTCGCCATGTTTTAGCTACGATTTTTCCTTCCCGTATCATTGTTCGGTAGAGTAGTATATTCACGAGCCGCCAGATCTGTACAGAGGAGAATGTGCCAGGCGCTGCTGTTTTTCTAGTGGTGGTTGTCTCACCAGCAGTTCCCGTGTCTGGATCGTTGGATGAGCTAAGTCGTCAGATGCATGTAACTGCAGTTTCTGTCCATTCATCACCATCTTAAATCACAGCAACATCACCAGCAGTCAGCATGCGCAGCTTTAGAAGGTTTGAAAGGTCCGTGATGGATTTGCTACTCACGCTACATCCAATTATTAGTCCACGTT
This sequence comes from Schistocerca serialis cubense, assembly GCF_023864345.2. Taxonomy (NCBI): domain Eukaryota; kingdom Metazoa; phylum Arthropoda; class Insecta; order Orthoptera; family Acrididae; genus Schistocerca; species Schistocerca serialis. Next base: position 279,947,735 of record NC_064638.1, read on the forward strand.
CGAAGTCAATGAGCTCTCCTGATCTACCAGTACTGCTGTTACTGCTTTTCTACTGAAACACGTTACCCCCATCTGCTTTTATACTAGCGGGTCGGCCTCGCGTGACATCCACATTTCGATTCCGCAATACTAAAGGAGTGTTCAAATGGTTCAAATGGCTCTGAGCACTATGGGACTTAACTTCTGAGGTCATCAGTCCCCTAGAACGTAGAACTACTTAAACCTAACTAACCTAAGTATGTCACTCACATCCACGCCCGAGGCAGGATTCTAACATGCGACCGTAGCGATCGCGCGGTTCCAGACTGTAGAGTCTAGAACCGCTCGGCCACTCCGGCCGGCTACAGGGGTGTCCAGATACTTTTGCGAAGATGATGTACGATGTTCAGCAATGTCAGACTTCGTCTGTCGCAAAATGCGACTGCAGCATTGGTGTTCTACGCTGGGTACCTCCATTGTACGTGAGGTCTGGCCTGTATAATGTATACCACACAGACAAGGAATTTTGTGTTATCCAGCCTTCCACAACACTAAATTTTCTTCATCGATCCGAGAACATCTTTAATTTGAAATTTCCGGAGGATCCTGCCTACAAATGTTGCCAACTCCCAGAAGAAAAGTTGTGGATTTTGCTGTCATACTATCATGTTAGTCAGATTCTAGATTTTGATGGGTAATAATGCCTTGTTCATTTGTCAGGTGCACTATCCACTTTACCTGAAGACTGCTCTTTGATGTGCGAAAGCCGTAGACGAACTCTCAGAAACTGAGTATGTATGTATCCTTTGTGCAAGTGGCTTAAGCCCACCCAGGGTTTGTGAAGTGTGTTGGCATCTCGAATACTGTCAGTATAAATACATGTTAATAGGATTATGCTAAAATGATTGACCCAGAAAGCCATCATTCTTCCGTTTGACTAAGACAGCCAAGAACAAGAAACAAACACCTCTTCTATTTGCATGATAAACGAGATATTCTTATGAATGACGTTGAGATGGGGCAGAAACTCCACTATTCTGTCCTTTTCATTTTGAAAGTGTCATCAGCGTAGCCCAAAAAGCAATAGCTTTAACTGCTGTTGATTCCACGACTCTTTTCTCAAAATCGCCTATAAAAATAATTGACCGCCATGGAAGAATGAGGGCTTCCCATGTCGATCCCATCAGTCCATTCTAGAAACTTCTTTGCTAAACGCGAAATAGTTTGAGGTAAGAGTATACCGCAGTAAGTCTGTGACGTCCACTTGAAATTCATTGACGGTCATTGATGGAGACTTCGAGTAGGACCCTTGTAAATAGGGATACCACATCAAAGCCAACTAAGTATTCTGAGTTGTTTAGGCGTACTTCGACATATGTTACTAAGAAATTCCGATAACGCTCTTTCGGGCCTGTTTTATTTCAGCCCTCCGGTACAGTGTGTTCAAAAAGGTGTCACAGGGTACAGTACTGGTGGAAACTGGATTTGAAGACTGCATTGGTAACACCAGTTCCCGCCAGTTCACCAATATTAAGTGTTGCCGCGCTTGGCTAGCACTTGGATGAATGACCGAGCGCTGTTGGCAAGCGGGGTTCTCTTAGGCCTTGAGAGGCCAGTTGGGGAGCAACATGATTGAGATAATGGCCGAGAGAGAAGTGTGGTGACGGCTTGCCCCTCCATATCCGCATCCAATGAAGCATGTCGACTCAGGATTATACGGCGGTCGGTCGGCCCCGTTGGGTCTTCCGAGGCCTGATCGAATGGAGACTGAGAAGAAAAGTTCTTATAATTGTATGTCCGGAAACCGATAGCTGTTGAGATGCGGGCAGTTTTACTTGTGGCGAGCAAAGTTTAGTATTCTGTGGAGTAGGCTGTCTTACAGTTGCAGTTCGCTACACGACGAATTACCAGCGGTATTGGAGTAAGTGACCCTTGCAGAAAGACAGTAACTGTGATTTGTGCACGACGGGCATGCCCCGGTTCTCTATAGGTCGTGCGACGGTACGTCACCGCAACGTTACGTGGACAATGGGATGGTCGAGCGGATCCAGTAGTATGACCTTACGATCATCGGACATGAAACATTGGAATCCCGGCTATAGTCCATCGAAAATGTGCAGACTTTAGAGGAGCGTGTGACCAATTCATGTGACACAATCCTAGATGAGCCAGGTGTATTTCAATTGATGCGCGATTCACTGCGGAGAAGGATTAAAGTGTGTGACAGATTGCGTAGTAACTATATACAGCACTGTCAATAGCGTCTACTTCTATGTAACAAGCAAATTGGAATGAGAGGACAGACTGCTCCACATTCGAACAGATAGTGGTTTCTGGCCATATCATTACAGGAACTTTTCTTCTAGTTTGAGCCAGTTCTACCTCGTACACGAAAATGTGACACAATTGTTTCAGCAAGGGGTATGCCTCTGAGAACAATGCAGAAGGTAATTCTGTCTGCAGGGCGGTGATGGTGACGGAGTGCTACGGGTCGATGGACGAGATCGCAGGATATTACGGGAATGCCACCAACCCTGGAGCGCACTTCTCTTTCAACTTCCAGCTTGTCTACGTGGAGGCCCAGAACTCTGCCTCTGACGTCAAGAACACAATCGATGTCTGGATCGACGGTGCTAAGAGGCTAAATCTCTGGAGCAACTGGGTGGTAATGTCCATAATCTCCAATATGTCTCTGCTGTGTTGCCATTTCGTGCCATCTAGACTAAGACATGTAATATCGTTAATATTGCTTCTAGTAGCTATTGTATTTCATCTTCTTGCTTCATTCCAGTTCTTCGTTTTCAGCAATGAGAAATTTATTTCTTGTCAGTGGCTCACTTTATTTGTATTTCTAGGTAACTTTTCTGTTTTCGCCTTCATCTTCATGTACTTCCCTACAACTTTTGCTGTACAATTCCTTTGTCATATAACCAGCTCAAATTTAATGAAACAAAATATTTTCTTGATCAATATATTCACTATTTTGGTTACCGATTTAAGCATTTGGACACGCCATCTTCATACCTAAGAAATAAAAGGTTAGGATGTAACGTAACGTTATTCTTTCAGACAAACTATCATTTGCAGCAGTAGTTTCACATCCGCAGATCATCTGTTCAGAATACCGAAACTAGTAATGAAAATAATAATAATGAACTTGCTCTAGATAGGGATTTTCCTTTTACAAGTAGCAAAAACAGTTCTATAAGAACTGCTCTTCAGTTATATGATCTAATCTTACGTCACACTTTTTGACAGATTTTATAATATCGTCTCTCTAGTACTAACGTGTATTTTTTGTATTGTGAACCCTTGACTCGTTTTCACACTTAAAATGTTGGAGAAAAATTGTGTTTTAAAAATTAAGCGTCTTTTTTCGTGTTTTTATTATGTAAGCATCCCTGTACTTCATCCCCGTATTCAAGTCATCATAAGTGGTCTTTGTACAGCTACACATTTGCTTTGTCTGAAGTATTAGATAAAAACAATAGTTTAGTATAAAAAGAAGAGCAACGTTGCCTTTTTTCATATTGGTACTTTTCTCCTGTTTTACAAAATCATGTATAATGTATTCTAATAGTTATCCTCATAAATATCAGCTAAGTGGAGTATCGGCGATAATAATTAATTTTCGTCGGGCCTGGTGGCTATTCGTCAAACGCGTTACTGGAAACTGACAGGTCACGAGATCGAATCCCAGGCGGACCACAAAAATTTTCAATCTGCCTTTACCGTAATCTTCACCTCTCAACCATTTGAGCAATCCCCAGGAACGACGCGGTATTCGGCATTCGGATAAATGTATGCCCCTTTCCTAGGGACACACAAGTTGCCGAAGTGGAAGTCTTAAATCCGGCCACTGAGCCACACGAAATTACTAACTACTATTAATTGTTAACATACAGCCTTGCGGCAGTGGTAACACATGTTCCCGTCAGCTCACCGAAGTTAAGCGCTGTCGGCCTGGGTAAGCACTTGGATGGGTGACCATCCGGTCTGCCGAGCGCTGTTGGCAAGCTGGGTGCACTCAGCCCTTGTGAGGCCAACTGAGGAGCTACTTGACTGAGAAGTAGGGGCTCCGGTCTCGGAAACTGACATATGGCCGGGAGAACGAGGTGGTGGCCGCATGCTCCGCCATACCCGCATGCAATAACGCCTGTGAGCTCAAGATGACACAGCGGCCGGTCGGTACAGTTGGGACTTCATGGTCAGTTCGGGCGAAGTTAAGTTTTTGGTTTTTTTTAAATAGTTGTTGGCATGCTTCATAGAAACAGCCTTCTGAGGCTGGTTCTTCTTGATAATGTACAATGTGACTCGCCCCACTGCTCTGTATCTTACCGTAAAATGGGGTGAACAGAAACAGTTTTTAACTTTAAAAAAAGAAACTGATAATTTTAAAAAGAAATATGAGAGTCAAAATTGTGGTTATAGGTCTTGCACCTAACTCTAAATTTATAATTAGATTTGAAACCTAGCTCGTGCCTTTATAGCATAAAAAATATATACTCCCCTCATGGGCACGAATAGAACACCTGTGGCAATACAATTATTTTTTATATTTTTTAGCCTTTGGGGTGAATAGGAACATGCCAAAAAGACAGAAAATTTATCCGGTTCAAAAAAGATTTATTCGGTACAAAAAATAAAAATATTGCATGAATGATGGCTTTTTATCCTGTTTTCCAAATAAAGATTGATAAATATAATTATTTTATTGTAACATCAATTTAATGAACTTGATTTGCTTGTTAATACCTTAAGCCACTGACATGATGTTTGAGAATGATGTCTTTGAACCTACAAATCGTATCCACAGAAGAAACGAAGAGCTTTCAAACAACATTTCCTTTACTAAAAAAATGAGAATCTGTCAGTTAACGTGTTTAATCGGTCTCGTTTTTCTTTCTTTTTTCAGCATTACCTTTGCCTTCAAAATAACAGATTTTAGTGTTTACTATCCAAATGACTGATTGCTTTTCTGATATACTTCAATCACAGCCTAATGTCCTTAGTTGTGAACAGTGCCAGGTGGTTCTTCATTTTCATCAAATTCTTGGTCTTCCCCTGAAGAGACACAGACGATTACTCTTCTGATGTTATACTTATATGGATATGGTTTCTGTTCTTTCGGACATGTCCGAAAGAACAGACACCATATCCATATAAGTATATAGTTCTTGCAATATCGGCCATGACCTTCTTCTTCTGTGCGGATGCACACATATTCCCCGAACTCTTACGGGACTTGGTAACAACTTCTTCCACGAGTAATGAGTGTGTTGGGGTGGGACACTACGAATGAAGTGTGTGGACATACAAGGTGAGAAGGTAAGTCTTGCGGGAGGCGTGCGCGAGATATTTCCTGCAGTCGCACTGTCGTTTATGCCCTCGATGGCTCAGATGGATAGAGCGTCTGCAATGTAAGCAAGAGATCCCGGGTTCGAGTCCCTTTCGGGGCACACATCTTCACCTGTCCCCGTTGATATATATCAACGCCCGCGAGCAGCTGACGGTATTGCTTTAATTCTAATTTCTTCCTATGTTTGTCATAAACAGTACACCACGTGAGAGGGTCACCAACTTTGAAATTCATATTCTCCTGTTACTTTGTTTCACTGCCAAAGCTAGACAAACAGATCTTTTAATGACATTCCCATTTATGTTCTGAAAAGACACTAAAGAAATTTTTGAACTTTTGTTTCTATTTAACCATTGCTTCTATTCACCCCATTTTACAATACCAATCATAAAGGAGTCATGGAAAATTATTAGTGAATGAAAGACTGGAATGAAGCTTCGTGTTAGTTTAAAACTATGTGCCGTATTGGGACTCTAAGGCAGCACCTTTCCATTTCGCGGGCAAATGCTGTTATCGGCTGAGCTATCCAGGCACGACTAACGACCTGCTCTGATAGATTTACTTCGGTCAGTGCATCTCTCTTACCTTCTAAATTTCAAAGAAGTTTTCCTGCACCACTTACGGGAGTGTGGACATACAAGGTGAAAATGTGAGTCTTGCGGAAGGCGTGCGCGAGAAAGTCCCTGCAGTCGCACTATCGTCTGTTTCCTCGGTGGCTCAGATGGATAGAGCGTCAGGAAGGTCGCAGTTCTTAGTAATAGACGGCAAATCATCGACTAAAACTGTATCCGGTGTTCCCCAGGGAAGCGTCCTGGGACCTCTGCTGTTCCTGATCTATATAAATGACCTGGGTGACAATCTGAGCAGTTCTCTTAGGTTGTTCGCAGATGATGCTGTAATTTACCATCTAGTAAGGTCATCCGAAGACCAGTATCAGTTGCAAAGCGATTTAGAAAAGATTGCTGTATGGTGTGGCACGTGGCAGTTGACGCTAAATAACGAAAAGTATGAGGTGATCCATATGAGTTCCAAAATAAATCCGTTGGAATTCGATTACTCGATAAATAGTACAATTCTCAAGGCTGTCAATTCAACTAAGTAGCTGGGTGTTAAAATTACGAACAACTTCAGTTGGAAAGACCACATAGATAATATTGTGAGGAAGGTGAGCCAAAGGTTGCATTTCATTGTCAGGACACTTAGAAGATGCAACAAGTCCACTAAAGAGACAGCTTACACTACACTCGTTACACTCGTTCGTCCTCTGTTAGAATATTGCTGCGCGGTGTGGGATCCTTACCAGGTGGGATTGACGGAGGACATCGAAAGGGTGCAAAAAAGGGCAGGTCGTTTTGTATTACCACGTAATAGCGGAAAGAGTGTGGCAGATATGATACGCGAGTTGGGATGGAGGTCATTAAAGCAAAGACGTTTTTCGTCGCGGCGAGATCTACACTCCTGGAAATGGAAAAAAGAACACATTGACACCGGTGTGTCAGACCCACCATACTTGCTCCGGACACTGCGAGAGGGCTGTACAAGCAATGATCACACGCACGGCACAGCGGACACACCAGGAACCGCGGTGTTGGCCGTCGAATGGCGCTAGCTGCGCAGCATTTGTGCACCGCCGCCGTCAGTGTCAGCCAGTTTGCCGTGGCATACGGAGCTCCATCGCAGTCTTTAACACTGGTAGCATGCCGCGACAGCGTGGACGTGAACCGTATGTGCAGTTGACGGACTTTGAGCGAGGGCGTGTAGTGGGCGTGCGGGAGGCCGGGTGGACGTACCGCCGAATTGCTCAACACGTGGGGCGTGAGGTCTCCACAGTACATCGATGTTGTCGCCAGTGGTCGGCGGAAGGTGCACGTGCCCGTCGACCTGGGACCGGACCGCAGCGACGCACGGATGCACGCCAAGACCGTAGGATCCTACGCAGTGCCGTAGGGGACCGCACCGCCACTTCCCAGCAAATTAGGGACACTGTTGCTCCTGGGGTATCGGCGAGGACCATTCGCAACCGTCTCCATGAAGCTGGGCTACGGTCCCGCACACCGTTAGGCCGTCTTCCGCTCACGCCCCAACATCGTGCAGCCCGCCTCCAGTGGTGTCGCGACAGGCGTGAATGGAGGGACGAATGGAGACGTGTCGTCTTCAGCGATGAGAGTCGCTTCTGCCTTGGTGCCAATGATGGTCGTATGCGTGTTTGGCGCCGTGCAGGTGAGCGCCACAATCAGGACTGCATACGACCGAGGCACACAGGGCCAACACCCGGCATCATGGTGTGGGGAGCGATCTCCTACACTGCCCGTACACCACTGGTGATCGTCGAGGGGACACTGAATAGTGCACGGTACATCCAAACCGTCATCGAACCCATCGTTCTACCATTCCTAGACCGGCAAGGGAACTTGCTGTTCCAACAGGACAATGCACGTCCGCATGTATCCCGTGCCACCCAACGTGCTCTAGAAGGTGTAAGTCAACTACCCTGGCCAGCAAGATCTCCGGATCTGTCCCCCATTGAGCATGTTTGGGACTGGATGAAGCGTCGTCTCACGCGGTCTGCACGTCCAGCACGAACGCTGGTCCAACTGAGGCGCCAGGTGGAAATGGCATGGCAAGCCGTTCCACAGGACTACATCCAGCATCTCTACGATCGTCTCCATGGGAGAATAGCAGCCTGCATTGCTGCGAAAGGTGGATATACACTGTACTAGTGCCGACATTGTGCATGCTCTGTTGCCTGTGTCTATGTGCCTGTGGTTCTGTCAGTGTGATCATGTGATGTATCTGACCCCAGGAATGTGTCAATAAAGTTTCCCCTTCATGGGACAATGAATTCACGGTGTTCTTATTTCAATTTCCAGGAGTGTATTTACGAAATTTCGGTCACCAACTTTCTCTTCCGAATGCGAAAATATTTTATTGAGCCCAACCTACATAGGTAGGAATGATCATCACAATAAAATAAGGGAAATCAGAGCTCTAACAGAAAGGTTTAGGTGTTCGTTTTTCCTGTGCGCTGTTCGGGAGTGGAATGGTAGAGAGATAGTATGATTGTGGTTCGATGAACCCTCTGCCAAGCACTTAAGTAAGAATTGCAGAGTAATCATGTAGATGTAGATGTAGCGCTTATGGAATAAAACACATTGCAGAAGTTCTGGGTTCGATTTCCCATCCATCATGCAGTTTTAAACAAAATCGCGCACACACCGCTGCGGCGTGAAAGATCAGCTCTAGAGTGAACAGTTCGTTTCACCGGCGTGCCCACCACAGGCCGGCAACCACGACAAGTCTCGCGTGGCGTCGCGTGTGGGCGTGGACCTGGTGGACGGCATGAACATGCTGCTGACGCTGCTGCCCGGCACCGCCGTCTCCTACAACGGAGAAGAGATCGGCATGGAGGACTACAGGGACTTCCAGACCAGCGAGGAGCGCGACTACGAGCGGACCCCCTACCAGTGGGACAACTCCACCAGCGCAGGTAGGCGTCTCCCTCAGGACAAAGGTCTATTCTCAGCTTATCTACCTCAAGCACCAATACTCTATGTTGCTTTTCACTTGTAAGTGCGGCAAGGACCAGGCACACATGGTTACTCACACTCACCCCCACCCAAGTAGGGGATATGTAGTTGGAGTGCAAAGCCTATCGGATCAGTCACAATTTTAGTCTTTTCACTGTCGGTATACAGACACCTATTAGAGGTCATTAATATAGGATGTGTCCTCATGAAGCCTTGAACTCTTCTGGGGCCATTTTCGGAGGCGTATCTGAATATCTGTTGAGGAATGACTGATCATTCTTCCTCAAGAGCCGAAAACAAATGGTTCAAATGGCTCTGAGCACTATGGAGGTCATGAGTCCCCTACAACTTAGAACTACTTAAACCTAACTAACCTAAGGACATCACACACATCCATGCCCGAGGCAGGATTCGAAACTGTGACTGTATCGGTCGCGCGGTTGCAAACTGAAGCTCCTAGAACCGCTCGGCCACTCCGGCCGGCAGAGCCGAAAACAGTTGTTGAACGCTAGGGTCTCTAGCGAGGTCCCCGTTTTAGATCTTCATAAAGGCGTTCAGTTTGGGACTGAATGTGGCAGTCCGCAGACCGTTGCCTCACATCTGCTGCTATATGACAGAATCCATTGTGAAGTTGACATAAACGAACATCTGGATGCAATAATTTACCAACAGCCGTATGTATCGTAGAAATTTATTCTATGAACTTCTATGTGCTACCAGTTTCGGCATTACATTGATGCCATCTTCAGGCCCCACTCGTCATAGTCGTAAAATCACTGTATCGCCTGGCCACCAAGAGCTGTTGCAGGACAATTGATTCACAGATACAGTTATATGGCTCTTTCCGTGCATAGCGATTTTACGACTATGACGTGTGGGGCCTGAAGATGGCATCAATGTAATGCCGAAACTGGTAGCACATAGAAGTTCATAAAGTAAAATCAACTTCTACAAATCATACGGCTGTTGGTAAATTATTGCATCAAGAAGTTCATGCCAGCCGTCGTCCAACGATCCATTGTGGATCAACGAAGATTAAACGAACATCGTCTCCAAACTGTTTCTCTACCGTATGTAATACATAGTGCTGTAAAATGTGTTCATATCTAGCAGCATGTTTTCTTAACCTCAATAATGGACCACACACGAAACCCAAAAACACCTCGATACTCTAACACCACCTCCTCCTTACACTGCTGTTGGCTCCACACGTGATGGCATGTAACGATCTTCAGACATTCACCAAACTCAGTGCCTTCCATCGGACTTCCACAGCGTATCGTGTGATCCATCACTCCAAATCAGTATCTTCCAGTCAGCCACTGCTCAGTGGCGTCACTGTTTACGCCATTAGGAGCTCCCCTATACCGATACTCTGTTTAGCATTATGTATCAACTGGCACAGTAAGAAAAAACGAAGAATAACTATCGCTAGAGCAGCGAGTGAGTAGTGCTGCTGCATGGTGGCAACAAGCAGCACTGGGCAGAGGAGAACATGAGATCCCGCAAGCTCTTTGTGTTCCACTGTTCTTGTTACACATATGTAGGAAATGGAAACTACAATCGACTAATTTCGGACTGCTATATCGAATACGCACACAACATTTGTAATTTTGTGTGTAAATTGAAACCAACTGAAATTTTCCCTTGACACTGGGCGTCAAATTAAAGTGGTAAGCTGTATTAGTTTGCGCCGATTCGATATGTACACTGCAAACACGAAATTATTGGTATCGGCCGAAACATCAGAGATATGGAATACTCTTAGGATCAAAATAGTTCTGTTGTGGCGTAACAAGCTAGCTACGCCACATTGAGAAGGGAGCCGAAAGGCACGCGTACACACACGCCGACTGGCGTCAAGTCTGGAACAAGATAACTATTGAATGGTAGCAAGAAAAGTACGTAGCTGCTTTATACTTAACTTTTAATCTTTGTTGGTTTACAACGTTCTTCTTGAGACATTTATACGATAACTCTCAAAGTAGGTAAGGCTAATGGCGCCTTGCTAGGTCGTAGCCATGGACTTAGCAGAAGGCTATTCTAACTGTCTCTCGGCAAATGAGAGGAAGGCTTCGTCCGTATTGTCGCTAGCAATGTCGTCGTACAACTGGGCGAGTGCTATCCCGTATCTCGAGACCTGCCTTGTGGTGGCGCTCCGTCTGCGATCACACAGTGGCGACACGCCACCGTCAGGTGGCTTGCGGAGTATGGATGTAGATGTAGATGTAGATGTAGAAATGGACCGCGGCCGATTTAAGCTACCACCTAGCAAGTGTGGTGTCTGGCGGTGACACCACAAGTTCAAATGGCTCTAAGTACTATGGGACTTAACATCCGAGGTCATCAGTCCCCTAGACTTAGAACTATTTAAACCTAACTAACCTAAGGACATCACACACATCCATGCCCGAGACAGGATTCGGACCTGCGACCGTAGCAGCAACGCGGTTCCCGACTGAAGCACCTAGAATACTCTCAGGAGAGATATCCAGTGCATATATACACTGAAGCGCCAAATAAACTGATTTAGGCGTCCATATTCAAATACAGAGATATGTAAACAGGCAGAACAAGGCGCTGCCGAAGGCAACGTATACGTTCAAAAATGGTTCAAATGGTTCTGAGCACTATGGGACTCAACTGCTGAGGTCATTAGTCCCCTAGAACTTAGAACTAGTTAAACCTAACTAACCTAAGGACATCACAAACATCCATGCCCGAGGCAGGATTCGAACCTGCGACCGTAGCGGTCTTGCGGTTCCAGACTGCAGCGTCTTTAACCGCACGGCCACTTCGGCCGGCAAACGCCTACGTAAAACAAGCGTACGGCGCAGGTGTTACATCGGTTACTGCTGCTACAATGGCAGGTTATCAAGATTTAAGTGAGTTTGGACGTGGTGTTATAGTCGTCGCACGAGCTATTGGACACAGCATCTCCGAAGTAGAGACGAAGTAGGGATTTTCTCGAACGACCACGAAGTGTGTGTGAAATCTTATGGGACTTAACTGCTAAGGTCATCAGTCCCTAAGCTTACACTCTATTTAACCTAAATTATCCTAAGGACACACACACACACACACACACACACACACACACACACACACACACACACATGCCCAAGGGAGGACTCGAACCTCCGCCGGGACCAGCCGCACAGTCCTTGTCTGCAGAGCCTTAGACCGCTCGGCTAATCCCAAGCAGCTCGAACGACCACATCAGGAATCCGGTAAAACATCAAATCTCTGACATCGCTGCGGCCGGAAAAAGATCCCGCAAGAAAGGTACCAACGACGACTGAAGAAAATCGTTCAACGTGACAGAAGTGCAATCCTTCCGCAGATTTGAATTCTGGGCCATCGACAAGTGTCAGAGTGCGGATCCATTCAACGAAACATCATCGATATGGGCTTTCTGAGCATAAGGCCCAATCGTGCACCCTTGATGACTGCACGACACAAAGCTTTACGCCTCGGCTGGGCCCGTCAACACCGACATCGGACTATTGACGACTGGAAGCAAGTTGCCTGGTCGGACGAGTCTCGTTTCAAATTGTATAGAGCGGATGGACGTGTACGGGTATTGAGACAATCTCTTGAATCCGTGGACCATGCATATCAGCAGGGGTCTGTTCAAGTTGGTGGAAGTTCTGTAACGGTGTGGGGCTTGTGCAATTGATATGGGATCCCTGATACGTCTAGATACGACTCTGACAGGCGACACGTACATAAGCATCGTGTCTGATTACCTGCATCCTTCCATGTCCGTTGTGCATTACCACGGACTTTGGCAATTCCAGCAGGACAATGCTACACGCCACACGTCCAAAACTGACGCAGAGTGGTTCCAGGAACACTCTTTTGAGTTTAAACACTTTCGATGGCCACCAAACTCCCCAGACATGAACATTATTGAGCATATCTGGGATGCGTATCAACGTGCTGTTCAGAAGAGATCACTACGCCGTCGTACTCTTTCAGATTTATGGACAACCTTGCAGGACTACTTCAGATATTAGTTGAGTCCGTGCCACTTTGTGTTGCGGCACTTCTGCGTGCTCGCGGGAGCCCAATACGATATTAGGCAGGAGTACCAGTTTCTTTGACTCTTCAGTGTATATCGGTATTCAGCGTGCTGCAGACAATACAGAGGCACATCACAATGTCAGGGTTGACTGCTTCTCTGTATGCAGATCGTAGGCAAGGATCGTTAGGTGAGAGTTAACTGCTTACGTGTGTATGCTACCTGCCTTCTTCTATGAAAGCCATTTCTTCCGATTTGGCACTCTCATTGCTCAATGGCCTGGACGGCATACCAATTCGATTCTACACAGAGTACGCGAAAGAACTTGCCCCCCTTCTAACAGCCGTGTACCGCAAGTCTCTAGAGGAACGGATGGTTCCAAATGATTGGAAAAGAGCACAGGTAGTCCCAGTCTTCAAGAAGGGTCGTCGAGCAGATGCGCAAAACTATAGACATATATCTCTGACGTCGATCTGTTGTAGAATTTTAGAACATGTTTTTTGCTCGAGTATCGTGTTGTTTTTGGAAACCCAGAATCTACTATGTAGGAATCAACATGGATTCCGGAAACAGCGATCGTGTGAGACCCAACTCGCTTTATTTGTTCATGAGACCCAGAAAATATTAGATACAGGCTCCCAGGTAGATGCTATTTTTCTTGACTTCCGGAAGGCGTTCGATACAGTTCCGCACTGTCACCTGATAAACAAAGTAAGAGCCTACGGAATATCAGACCAGATGTGTGGCTGGATTGAAGAGTTTTTAGCAAACAGAACAGAGCATGTTGTTATCAATGGAGAGACGTCTACAGACGTTAAAGTAACCTCTGGCGTGCCACAGGGGAGTGTTATGGGACCATTGCTTTTCACAATATATATAAATGACCTAGTAGATAGTGTCGGAAGTTCCATGCGGCTTTTCGCGGATGATGCTGTAGTATACAGAGAAGTTGCAGCATTAGAAAATTGTAGCGAAATGCAGGAAGATCTGCAGCGGATACGCACTTGGTGCAGGGAGTGGCAACTGTCCCTTAACATAGACAAATGTAATGTATTGCGAATGCATAGAAAGAAGGATCCTTTATTGTATGATTATATGATAGCGGAACAAACACTGGTAGCAGTTACTTCTGTAAAATATCTGGGAGTATGCGTGCGGAACGATTTGAAGTGGAATGATCATATAAAATTAATTGTTGGTAAGGCGGGTACCAGGTTGAGATTCATTGGGAGAGTGCTTAGAAAATGTAGTCCACCAACAAAGGAGGTGGCTTACAAAACACTCGTTCGACCTATACTTGAGTATTGCTCATCAGTGTGGGATCCGTACCAGATCGGTTTGACGGAGAAGATAGAGAAGATCCAAAGAAGAGCGGCGCGTTTCGTCACAGGGTTATTTGGTAACCGTGATAGCGTTACGGAGATGTTTAATAAACTCAAATGGCAGACTCTGCAAGAGAGGCGCTCTGCATCGCGGTGTAGATTGCTCGCCAGGTTTCGAGAGGGTGCGTTTCTGGATGAGGTATCGAATATATTGCTTCCCCCTACTTATACCTCCCGAGGAGATCACGAATGTAAAATTAGAGAGATTAGAGCGCGCACGGAGGCTTTCAGACAGTCGTTCTTCCCGCGAACCATACGCGACTGGAACAGGAAAGGAAGGTAATGACAGTGGCACGTAAAGTGCCCTCCGCCACACACCGTTGGGTGGCTTGCGGAGTATAAATGTAGATGTAGATTGGTTCACGAAATCATAAACAACGATTTACAAGATCTCAGTGAACCGACGGGACCATCGCCCAAGAAAACACACATCTTGATGTTTGGCGATGCAGCGTTTTACAGCCACGCCACGTACCTTGAGTCCGGAAACTGGCTTGTCTGCAGGAAGACAAGCATACACAGTGCGACGACGTTTTGGAGCACCACGGACTGTCAGTACGACGACCATTGTTGCTGCTTGCCTTGACACGGCAACAGAGGCAGGCAGTCCAACTGTGGTGCACCAACGACAACATTTGGCACAGGAAAGGCTCTACGTCGTCTTTTCAGAAGAGTTACCGTTCCGTGTACAGTATCACGATGGACACATCAGTGTGTAGAGACTCTGAGGATAGTGAAAACTACGGGATTGCATTCGTCATTGTCATATCGACCCAGTACTTGGCGAGATGAATTGGGTTGCCGGTGGATACAAAAGACGATCACCCCTGGTTCACACAGCATAGGACAGCAGGAATTATATTTCTGATATGTTAAAACCGATGTCTTTGCCCTATCTTTGAGTGCTCTGTGATGATATCTTTCAACAAGATAGTGTAAGACTATGTGTCGCCAGAGTTGTCCTGACCTCCCTCGATCGGAGGGCTTTCAACTGTTACTATGGCTAGTACATTTTCCTGATATCTCATACAATGAAAATGCTTCTTCACGCAGTGCTGAGTAACTGGCATATCTCCAGTCGGCAGGTAATGCAGCTGATGAACTTGGGCGTTCGGTTGGACCAGTATCTGCCATCGAAGCTCAGATTGACTCGATACCCAGTTGGGCTACAGCCATTTGAAATTAATTTCTCTTATGCCTGAGTGTGGATGACATGCTGGGACTCGGCCGTGGAGTGTGCAAACTACCTATCGGACTTACATGCTCAACATAGAATCGTTACACCAGCTAGTGAACGCTTTGCATAACGTTAAACCCACAATTGCATTTCTTACACTTCCTGAAACTCTGTATGAACTCAACACTGTGGTAAATACAAATGAGAGCAATTCTCATTAAACATTAATGGTGTAAATTAAGTAAATTTTCTTACAGCACAAATTAAATGTTCTAAATAGGGCACCTGTTTTCTACAATGGAATACCGCCACAGTGAGAAAGCAATTTACCTATGCGAAGGAGGCTGGTCGTATTTATTTGTTTACCAGGACCGCCTGACCATGACAGTTGAAGGAGAGAAATAAAAAAAATCGTAAGCAGTAATGCATGAATTTATTTTCTCAGCTTTGTGTCACAATTGCATACTTAACAATTTATAGTTTGAGCAAAAAGTGAACATCAGTTCACATATCTGTGGCTAAAATGACTGCTTAGTTGAAACTAATGGTCTCATAAAGAGTTTATCACCGTACGTCAGTTACCTAACCAGAGGTTGGTACGCAGTATTTGCTGTGTAGCCACTCATTGGCTCAGACATTCAGGTCACAGTACCGAAGCTACTGACCTGTCTGAAAGGCTCACAGCAACCGGAATGTTAGATTCAGAAATTTGCTCACACTGGAGACGCCAAAATGGCTTCTCACATGTTTGAACCAGCCCATAGGATGTGCAGTTTGTAACTCAGGGAACCTGCTGTCGCTATACTCTAATTTCGAAGTCCCACGGAGAGCGGAACCAGGCGAACTTTGAGCCTAGCAGTTCTGCTAACCCACAGGTCCACATGAGATTGTAAACAGTCCCATATTTAAAGCGCCAAGACCATCCAGGCTTCGTGGAAGACACCTGCTCTGGTCCGCCTCAGAGAAGATAAACTCAAGAATCTTCCTACGGACGCCTCTAGCTATTTAAAAACAGAGCTACGAAAATTATTTATTATTGATTCTATTATACACTCTTGCTGCCTGAAGTGGCAGGTCTGTGTGCTAAATTTCGCACCATTTTTTCTCCCAAATCATTCACAGCTTTAATCATGAATTCTTGCTATTACGAGGGCGGTTCAGAAAGTAACCTCCGATTGGTCACAGTGCGGGTTGTGGGGGGAGTAGCACTCAACAGGTCAGTCGGCATCAAGCCATGGTCGAGTGAACGTCGTACCTGCGCTAGTTTAGTTTTTGTGGCAGTTTGAAATGTGTGCTGCAATAGAAAACCCCGCCAAATGTGAAGTGCGTGCTGTCATAAGGTTTTTTACAGCCAAAGGATATTCTGCAGCAGCTATTCATCGTGAGCTTTGTGCCGTGTACGGACCAAGAGTTATGTGTGAAGGAGTTGTCCGTGAATGGGTACGTTTATTTAAAAGTGGACGAGAAAACGTTCATGATGAAGAGAGGAGTGGTAGACCATCATTGGTGACTGACGAACTCGTTCAGACAGTTGATGCAAAAGTTCGTGAAAATCGACGTTTCTCAATGTCGGAGTTGTCTACTGGTTTTCTGCAGATTTCTAAGACTCTCTTGTACGAGATAGTGACAGCAAGATTGGGTTACCGTAAGTTCTGTGCACGATGGGTGCCCAAAATTCTTACCGACCACCACAAAACTCAAAGAATGGCCTCAGCATTAGACTTTCTGTCACGTTATGAGGACGAAGGAGAACCATTGTTAAACAGAATCATGACCGGTGACGAAACATGGATTAAGTACGTGAACCCTGAGACAAAAGAACAATCAAAGATGTGGGCACATTCAAATTCGCCTACCAAACCAAGAAAAGCCTCGCAAGATTTTTCTGCCAGTAAACTGATGGCAACGGTGTTTTGGGATGCCAAAGGGGTGTTGTTGGTTGAATTCATAGAACGTGGTACGACCATTAATCAAGACGTGTACTGTGAAACAATAAAAAAGTTACGACGGGCTATACAGAACAAACGCCGTGGTATGCTGACTTCCGGTATCGTTTTTTTGCACGATAACGCCCGTCCTCACTCTGCTCGCAGAACAACGGCCCTTCTTGAGTCCTTCAAGTGGGACGTTATCAACCATCCACCTTACAGCCCAGACCTGGCGCCAAGTGATTATCACCTCTTCATGCATTTGAAGAAATGGCTCGGGTCACAGCGGTTTGATGACGACGAAGAGCTCAAAGATGCGGTCACAGGCTAGCTCCAGGCACAAGAGGGTGATTTTTATGCAGAAGGAATTTCAAAGCTTGTGAAGAGATACGATAAGTGCCTCAATCGCTATGGAGACTATGTAGAAAAATAGTGCAAAGATGTAGTTGTAAGATGTATATATTAAAATATTTTTATTTAACTTGGTGTATTTTTTTAAATCAACCGGAGGTTACTTTCTGAACGGCCCCTGTTGCCCTTCATGGTGCTCCAGTTTTAATGGCCAAGAGTGTATAGAACCGTTGCAGTGAGAAGTTTCATGGAGCACCTGTGTGACGCTGCAGCTAGTTTGTCCCTGCAGGTTTTTCGGACAACGCGACTACATGGCTGCCCGTGAACCCCAACTACCTGACGCTCAACCTGGCGGCACAGAAGGCGGCCGAGCGCAGCCATTACCACGTCTACCAGCAGCTGGTGCGCATGCGCGAGGAAGCCGTCGTCCAGCAAGGAGACGTTTCCACCGCTGCTCTGGGCAGTGCCCTCGCTGTCGCCAGGTAAGGACACAGCAGAGCATCCTTTCAATCCTGTAAACACGATGACTCAACTGTGCAGGCAGTCCATTTACCAAGTAGTCCAATTACCACCTCGAATTATTCTTGTGATGGTGATACAACCCTGCATGGGTTTAGCCTCTGCATCAAGTTTCCTCCAATCTGCCTTCAACAGCCCAGTTCTCCGCCATCCTCGACCCGCGAGAGACTTTTTACCTTCTTCCACATCGTCTATCAACCACTTGCACTGCCTTCCTCTCTATCTATTTCCAGTTGGCCTCAATTCAAAAACCTATTTAGTTGTTCGACCAGCATCCGTCCTAAGGACATGCCAAATCCAGGCTATTCTCTTACTTTTTATTGTCCACATAATGTCAGTTTCTTATATGAGGCGATCCAGCTCAATGTTCATTCTAGAACTCCTGAACTGCGCCATAGATCTTACGCAGGACCCGGCGTTCAAATATCCTGAGCTGCTGCTAATCAGTACTTGTTGGCGCCTGTGTTTCACGTCCGTAGCTTACAAGTGACCACGACCTTATATTTTCTACATTTCAGTTGTCTGTTTAATAACTCAGAGATCACCAATTTCTTGATTATTGTCTAAGAATTTCATGGACAGCAGCTAAGACAGGACAACCAAAATAATGTGACTGACAAAGAAAGTGAAACACCCACAGAAGAACAGCAAACGAAGTGAAACTTCAGGGTTCAGAGTGTATATGATGTTGTTCCAGTGATTATAAAATAGAGGGAAATTTACAAACACTTGCTAGTATGACCTCACTTATCAGTATAACGTTGCACAACCTCTGGCATGGATACAGGCACTGGTTCGGTTGGGAAGGGTGTCATAAAAGCATTATATCCTCTCCTCAAACAAGCTGGTCCACAACTGTTGTAACTAGTCCTCAGTATCCCGGATACTGGCATTCGGACGGACTAGATGCCCGGGCTGGTCACATACATTGCATTGGGATCCGATCTAAGATTCTTGCTGGACGTGGGAGTCCCTCGACACCCTTTTTTTTCAGTCTTCTGACTGGTTTCATGCAGCCCGCCATGACTCTTCAAAAATGGTTCAAATGGCTCTGAGGACTATGGGACTTAACTTCTGAGGTCATCAGTCCCGTAGAACTTAGAACTACTTAAACCTAACTAGCCTAAGGACATCACACACATCCGTGCCCGAGGCAGGATTCGAACCTGCGACCGTAGAGGTCGCGCGGTTCCAGACGGAAGCGCCTAGAACCGCTCGGCCACACTGGCTGGCTAATCTGGGTGCTATTTAATGTGATTGCAGGAGCACTCTCGTGCTTATCCCGCGGACCTGTTGCAAATTTGTACGTCAGTGTGGTGATACGACCTACTGCGTTGCCATTCGCGAACAGCGTTCCAGGGGGTGCTTTTCAACAGGATAGCTCTCGTCCGGACACCGCTGTCGTAACCCAACATGCTCTACAGAGTGTCGACATGTTGCCTTTGCCTGCACCAGATCTGTCTCCAACCGAGCAGATACGGAACATCATCGGACGACAACTCCAGCATCATCCACATACAACATTAACCGTGTATTGACCGATCACGTCAAACAGGTGTGGAACAGACATCCTGCATCTGTACAACACAATGCTTGCACGTTTGCATGTTTGTGTTTAACGCTCCGGCGGTTACACCAGTGATTAATGTACGAACATTGCACATTTTCAATGGCTTTTGTTGTGTTTACATTAACTGGTAATCGCTTAAATATGTTATCTAGACAAATGTATTCCCAAAATTTCATTACTCTGCAGTAATTATTTTTTGTGTTATTTTTTCCGTCAGTGCATAAAGTAAAATACGAAATAAGAGCCCTCGGTTCTTTTACCTGAAGGGTACGTTGCGCAGTTCGGGCAAAGGGATTACCGGATCTTCCTCTACGTTTTTTGACGCAAATTTCAATGGGCGCAAATTACAGCATCAGTCTAGCAAGGCCCAGTGGCCATAGCCGTAAGAAATGTATAAAAAGTAAATACAGTAATATTGTAGGAGAACGTAGAAACAATTGTATTTTAGCATTTCGGATCCCTTTGTCGTAATTAAAGCAATTCACCTTATTGTGTAGTAAATGTAAAAAATAATCTGTGTATATTACAAGTTCTGACTAAAGAAAGTGAGACATGGACCTTTAATGCGAAAACCGTGCAAAAAGTGTGGGTTTCTCTACAAGCAAGGTGCAGAAATATGCGAGGACCATTTCGAAGAGAGAAAGAAAAATGAACAAATAGATTAGGGAAGAGAATTTAGAGGAATATTTTTACTAAAAGTGAAACTGAGCTGATCGGGACGTATGGCCAGTTGGAGGCGGTCCAAGAATTTTTTTTACTGATTTCCAAGAAATATGAAAAAACCCAGACGACGACCTAATGGGAAGAAAGTAGATGAAATTTAAAACCATTCCGTATGGCTGGGGACCACAAAGTGTGTTGATATCGGGGGAGGCCTTCATCCAATACTGAATGTCAAGTGGCTGATGTTTGTGGATATGAATTGGTGGTTTGTGAAACTCATAAAATCATTTTGCAACGACAACTGAAAATTTACGGTAAATATAAAAGAAACTTGAGGAGTGCGTAAGCACAAACGCGTTCCACACTATTTTCTAGTAAGAGTAAGAATTTACTGGCTACACTCAAAATAAGTGATAACGTTTAGAGGACAGCAGAGGGCTACGTATATTGTGACTTGCACGAACGGTCGATTTCCATTACGTAGTAGTTCCCGTTTGGATTTTCAGATTAAATAAGGACTCATTTAAAGTGCCATGTGTAGGAGTAAGTTTCAGATCAACAAAAAGAACAAAAGAAAAGGTCTACTGAATTGCGAAAGCAATAAATACAAATTATGTGAGTTTATTTAGAGCACATTTTGCACTGTTTGCACCTCGTTCCATCATTTGTGACTTACCAGTAAGCTTCTACCATAATAATCGGGCCATTATTCTTCCTCTTTTTACTGAAACGTCTTTCGCTTTCACGATCACCTGTGTCATAAACAAAGCTTGTACGACGAGCCTCCATCATTAGCTCATTCATTCATTGACTCATCATGTTCCATCAATGACAGCATGAAGGACAACCTTGAGGTATATGAAGAGAGTTAAGGCTTATGGAAACAGGCAAAAGCATCCATTGCAGGGTACTTCAGCAAAATACACTGTTCTAATGACCACCCCAAACAAATAAAGTTACGTCATAAATTTTTGTTTATTTTCAAGTACATGTCTCAGATACAGTATAATTTACAACCCAGTGCCACAATACCGTAGCACACTGCTATAAGAGAAGAAAGAAAATAAAGCAGCCTATTGCTGTAGTGGAGTAACGCAAACATCCCTTCGCTTCCATACCACAAATGCAAAGAGACAGCGCACTGCAGGGAAATTTTAACCCTCGGTAGCCGGGGTACGCCGACCAAGAACAACAATAGCCCATATTCAGAAGAGCAAAACACACACGCACACACAACACACACACACACACACACACACACACACACCGTAAAGAAGCAGCACCACTGCACCACCAAAGATGACCAAGGTCTCTGAATGTTAATTACCAAGCAAGTAACACCAAACTCCGTTCGTCAGTACTTTACACAAACCGCTGTCTGCGGAGGGCAACCACAACTCAGAGACATTGTGAATAACAATAAAGAACACCATTTACATTATGATGAAAATTATAAAAATTAAAAAAGTCAACAATGATGTGGTGTTTCCAAAAGCTGCATAGCTGTATGAAGGTGTTGCAACTACCGGTTTCACGCCAGTGTAGACGCATCTTCAGGTTTATTTGCCAACAATACAGACCATTGTGTGAAATTTTATGAAATGGTAGAAATACAGAACCATAGGCAGTGTTGACCGTCGACAAAAACTACAAGCAGTCGCAATGGTTATATTTACATAATGTAGATGTACAGTCCCAGAATTCGAGAAGTTATCCTCATTAAGAATCAAACCACAATGGTGGCCTGTCATAAACTGATTACACCAAAAAGATGTTTACCAAAAGAGTACGAAGCTTGACTGCTGAATGACCCAGGCCTAAAATTGAGCGAGAAAAAGTAAATAACGAATGGGACAATAATGTGAACGGGGTAAAATGCCTATTTCCTCCAAAACACTTTATTTTGCTTCTTCACACATAATACGCCAGTTCGTTTCAATTTTCACTCGCTTCTATTAGATGAACTTAGGTACCTCATTTGTGGGATGCTGGACACAATTTTAATATACGCTTTAAAGAACAAGTAAACCATGCATGTCACAAATCAGCTATCTCATCTCATCCAAAACGACGGGTCATTCTAATTCCAACATTAAAAAGAATTTCCTTACGATATTTAAGAAAGAAAAAGGGAATTTTTTACATGTTTTGGAGAAAATACACTCCATGGACGCATTAAAGCGAGTCCAAGATTCAACTTTGCATAATCAGATTGAATTAAAACACTACAATATCATATCGAATTTTGACTATCTGAATTCTCGCCAGTAGTTACTTGGATGATTTTCCCGTTAATCTAGCAACTGTATAATACTTAAATGCCATTCCTTTGGTAATTTTATAACACTGAGGTACTAATGTAAAGCAAATTATATTTATCTTTTATTTCATAAGTATTCAATGTAAATATAATAAATTATGTATTATTAAAGTGATGTAATGGGGATTCCAGCGTTCGGATTTTGGCATTTCCATATTTTTATCCACCCCTTGTACCATTAATTAAGCAACATGTAACGACTGAAAACACAGTTTGTAGACGACATGAATTAAAGACTGTGAATGGTTTATTTTCAGGAGGTTTTTTTGTCCATTACAGGGCGACACAGGGTGTCAACCCGCTTTTTGTTCTGGTGAACTTCGGCAGTGGTATCACCACCGTCAATCTGAATGATGGCTTCTCGTCCATTACCACCGAATATGTAAATGTCAGTGTCACCAGTGTTAAATCCAGCCACAAGGAAGGGTGAGTAGCTTTATGACAGAATTTCGCCACTTAATTTTTTAGTGTTTTTTACTTGGGAAGGAAACATCTGGAGAATACGAAGCGACGCCGGCTTCGCAGGAAAACGAGATAAGGTGTCTGTCTAACTGTGATGTAAAAGATTTTTGGGACTTACCGAAAGACTTGATGCACTGATATCGTCATACGATACAAGCTCTAAGACAGGCTGTACTCTCGAAGACTGGTCTTTTGGGTACTGAGTACAGTAAAACCTCGATTAACCGTCACTCGTTAAACCGTCAGTTTCTGTTAACCGTCACTGCTCTAACAGCATAATAATACTGTAATAACAGAATGCTCTAAGGTGCAGTGACGCGTTCGCTTTGTTTATTTACTCTATTTTAGTGGGAAGTGAATGTACCCGCCCGCCGCAGAATGGTACATAAAATACGACCTTCAGCTGACGTGCTAACACATCTCCCCCTTTTCTTGTCTTTGTCTCACTTGTGAGTCAACAATCACCACTGGATCGGTTTCCAGTTGTGGCGAGAAGACTAATTGTCGCAGTGTATCTAGCGGGCTGTACTGTGTTACGTGTTTTCCACTTGAATAAGCTTTATTGGTGGTGGTGGTGGTTGTTGGGATGTTTAAGGGGGACTAAACAGCGAAGGTCATCAGTCCCCCAAAGCTTTATTGACAAATATTTTACACTACCGTATTTAGTGCAGGTGTGTGTGATACAGTGACTTGATAAAATGTCTGAAAAACGTAAACGTATTGTTTTAGGACTTAATCAAAAACTTGAAATTATAAAACGCTTAAGAAAGGGCGAAACTGCGTCAAGTGTAGCGCTGATTTATGGTATTGGAAGAACAACAGTTAACGATATAAAACGTGATGCTGATAAAATAGAACAACATGTGTCAACAATGCAGAGCACGGATGGAGATGTGCGAACAAGAAATACAATGAAACCTGCAAAATATGATGAATTGGACACTGCAATGTACCGATGGTTTATACAAGCAGGGGATTCCACTTTCATGGCCTATAATAATGGCCAAGGCTGTTAAAATGAACGCCGGCCGAAGTGGCCGTGCGGTTAAAGGCGCTGCAGACTGGAACCGCAAGACCGCTACGGTCGCAGGTTCGAATCCTGCCTCGGGCATGGATGTTTGTGATGTCCTTAGGTTAGTTAGGTTTAACTAGTTCTAAGTTCTAGGGGACTAATGACCTCAGCAGTTGAGTCCCATAGTGCTCAGAGCCATTTGAACCATTTTGTTAAAATGAACAACAAACTTCATGGTGACTCGTCTTTTAAGGCTAGTATCGGCTGGCTCGACAAGTTTAAATTTGGTCATGGCATTCGCCAACTTGATATCAGTGGAGAAAAACTCAGTGCGGATAGCTCTGTAATTGCTGAGTTCCGGGAACAATTTAAAGAAAAAATGACTGAATTGAATCTTGTTAGGGAGCAAGTTTACAATTCTGATGAAACTGGGCTTCATTGGAAGGCTTATCACAAAAGACATTAGCATCACTCTCTGAAAAAGTTGCTCCAGGTTTGAAAGTACAAAAAGATCGCATCACTGCTATGGTTTACGCAAATGCGACCGGGAATCCTAGGCTACCCCTACTTGTGATTAGTAAATCAAGAAAACCTCGTGCATTCAGGAATTTGAATTTGAATGCTCTCCCTGCACAATACTACACCCAGAAGAGTGTCTTGATGGATCAATCAATTTTTTCTGACCGGTTTCACAAACAATTTGTACCTCAAGTTAGAGCACATTTGGCTGAAAAAAAGTTGCCACAGAAAGGGTTATTGCTATTAGACAATGCCCCAACGCACCCTACTTGTGAAATGAAAAGTGATGACGACAACATAACATGTCTCTTCCTTCCAGCAAACACAACTTCACTTATACAGCCCATGGATCAGGGAATCATCGAAAACATGAAACGTCGTTACAGAAAATTTTTTATCGAAAGTTTGCTCTCATCTGATGAATCAACATCTGTAAAACAGTTTTGGAGGTTTTACAGTATTAAAGATGCCATTTTCAATGTTGCCAGTGCATGGAGTGATTTGCCAGTGTCAAATCTCAAGAACGGCTGGAATAAACTTTGGCCTCAACCTAGAGGTGAAGAATTGGAGGAACCTGAGTGTGTGACAGTTGACGAGATGGTCAATTTGTGCAATAATTTACAAATCAGCACAAATTTGACGCCAGAAGAAGTATCGTAGTGGTTAGTGGTTGACAAAGTGGACGGGGGTTTTCAAATTTTGAGTGATGACGAAATTGTTGCCAGCGTAAGTGCCACCAAAGAAGAAGAAGAAGAAGAAGGGGCTGATGAAGACAAGTGTTCAAACCATGAAGAAAAACAAACTATTAGCCATTCAGAGGCCGAAACAATGCTGTCCAAGTGTATAGAATGGTTTGAAAGTCAAGAAGAGACTAATGCAACGCAGGCACAACTGCTCCGAAAAATACGAAATATTGCCGCGGTGAAAGCTCGAACATCAAAATGGCAGAAGAAATTGACTGACTATGTCCAAGCTAGATAAACTATTTCACCTGTAAGTTTATAGTACAGTACAGTACTGTACATTACGTATTTTGCAACTTTTGTAGCTACTGTACGGATGTTTTTACCATATAATAAATAATTTATTTGCTATTACAATCGTGTTTAATTTGTTTTCGTTCCGAAATATAATTGTATTACTGTGAGAGTGATATGTGTCTATACATAAAATAATTGATTGAGGTTATGTTTTGGAGGAGCACAGTGTTTCTGTTATCCGTCTATTCGCTCAACCGACACGGCCACGGTCCCGAAGATGACGGTCAATCGAGTTTCCACTGTACTACCAAGTTATTATGTAGACGGCATATCTTCAGATATCCAGGCGGGTTCACAATTTGATTTCTATGTAAAACATTTCGACTACTGCGTAGTCGTCTTCGTCCAGTGCTTGGAGATACAGCGTTAGTGTACACACTGCCTGTGGCTTATGCGGTCTCCTTCAAGACCAGGCAGTGAGCCCATGTAACACCGTCACTAGAAGTTCCGGACGAGAACGCGAGTGATTAATCCAGCAGTTGAAATGTTTTACATAAAAATATAATAGTAATGTGACTCATCATCCAAAATGTGCTGTGTACCAATCACGCCGGAAAAATGTCGGTAACCGCAGCAATTGTTGCGTGTCAGTTGTCTGCCAACGGAATCCTGGTCAGGGTATACCAGTAAACTACCCACCACACATTCCTTAAAGGATCGAACTCCCATGAATAAAATAGCTTCAAGCCTCTGATTGCTTTACGAATGAGTTAACATGTTAAACATTTGACGTGAAGCATGTAAGCAAGAAAAAAGTTTAGAAAAGGTATGAAATTATTATCAGCGTCGAAATCTGCACAGATGCCCTGGGCTGGCTTTCGAACGTCTCCTGAGCATCTTGTTGATATGGATCTATGTCCCTGTTGATGGGTAGGGACGTTTATTAAGATCTGCGACCCGTCGGTGGTTTTTAAGAGGGCAAGCTATGCTGGCACTGAGACCAGGCGTGAAACAGAAGCTTGTCGTCTTAAACAGCATTGACGTTCTCTTCCTTCTCTTTTATCATCATCGTCAGCGCCAAGAATCCATTCACAGTTGTCTCAGTTATATATACTAAAGTTAGAGTTAAGGTATTTAACATGTGATCCGCGAATTTTCCTTATTGTTATCTGATTACTTACGAGGGTGGGCTGGCAGTTGTATACACAAGATACAGAAGTATCCGGACACCCCCAAAAACATACGTTTTTCATAATAGCTGCATTGTGCTGCCACCTACTGCCGGTTAATCCATATCAGTGACCTCAGTAGTCATTAGACATCGTGAGAGAGCAGAATGGGGCGCTCCGTGGAACTCACAGACTTCGAACGGGGTCAGGTGATTGGGTGTCACTTGTGTCATACGTCTGTACGTGAGATTTCCACACTCCTAAACAGCTCTAGGTCCACTGTTGCCGATGTGATAGTAAAGTGGAAACGTGAAGGGATACGTACAGCACAAAAGATTAAAGGCCGACCTCGTCTGTTGACTGACAGAGACCGCCGACTGTTGAAGAGGGCCTTAGTGTGTAATAGGCGTACATCTATCCAGACCATCACACAGGAATTCCAAACTGCATCAGGATCAACTGTAAGAACAATGACAGTTAGGCGGGAGGTGAGAAAACTTGGATTTCACGGTCGAGCGGCTGGTCATAAGCCACACATCACGCCGGTAAATGCCAAACGAAACCTCGCTTGGTGTAAAGAGCCTAAACATTGGACGATTGAACAGTGGAAAAACGCTGTGAGGAGTAACGAATCGCGGTACACAATGTGGCAATCCGATGGCAGTTCGTGGGTATGGCGAATGCCCGGTGAACGTTATCTGCCAGCGAGTGTAGTGCCAACAGTAAAACTCGGAGGCGGTGTTGTTAGCGTGGTCGTGTTTCTCATGGAGGGGGGCTTGCACCCCCTGTTGTTTTGCGTGGCACTATCACAGCACAGGCCTACATTGTTGTTTCAAGCACCTTCTTGCTCCCCACTGTTGAAGAGCAATTCGGGGAAGCCGACTGCATCTTTCAGCACGATCGAGCACCTGTTCATAATGCACGACCTGTGGTGGAGTGGTTACACGACGATAACATCCCTGTAATGGACTGGTGCACACAGAGTCCTGACCTGAATCCTATAGAACACCTTTGGGATGCTTTGGAACGCCGGCTTCGTGCCAGGCCTTACCGACCGACATCGATATCTCTCCTCAGTGCAGCACTCCGTGAAGAATGGGCTGCCATGCACCAAGAAACCTTTCAGCGCCTGATTGAACGTGCAGTCGAGAGCGGAAGATGTCATCAAGGCTAAGTGTGGGCCAACACCACACTGAATTCCAGCATTAGCGATGTAGGGCGCCACGTACTTGTAAGTCATTTTCAGCCAGGTGTCCGGATACTTTTCATCACATAGCGTATTTACCGATCCTCAGGTGAGAACAGTAATGAAATATACGAACAAGAAAAAATATCAGATATGGGCATTGAATATTTATGAAAACAGGCAAGTGATCACTGAACATTGTAAGAAAAATATTATTGTCTTTTTAAAAATACATTCAATGGCGATTGCCTCTATTAAATCGAAGTTCTTCACTTCACTGGAGTTCGGGAAATGAGCAGCAGGTAGGGAGGGTAGTTGGAAGGAGAGCGTTTCTTGAAAATATGAGGGACGGGAGAGTCGGAGAACTCAGAATCAAGCGTTTGGCAAGTAAGGGAGGAAAGAGGATCCCTAACGTGGAAAGGAGTTATCTGGTAGAGCGGGAGGGATAAGTAGGTTCCTGTTCAGATTTCGCGATCATGTAAGGTGAAGAGATTAAAGTTTTTTTGGGATAGGATGTGGCTGGTGGTATGTGCTGGTACAAGCGCAACACAAGGCGAAAGTTAATGATTCATGGATGGAACTATAGGGTGCTGAAGTCACATTTCCTGTAATCCACCTATATCACTTCAGCTAAATCGGTTTTCATTCTACTGTGAGTAGCACGTGTAAATAAAATCAAAGACTTTGTAATTAAAAGTATGCTTTCCGTTACCTATGGTTGATGTACCATGTTCATACTTGTATATCTTCTTTAAAAAATGTTAAAAGCTTTCCATGTGCCCATGTGCTGCAGGAGAACTTAAATGCTGCGCAAAGTAGGGACGTAAAGCAGCATAATGTGCTGTGATAATTTCTTCAACCTTAATTGTAGTCTTTTATGTTGCATTTCAGTAGTCTTATATAAAACGATTCTAGGCTGTTTAGATTATCCAAGTTGTCACTACCTTGAGGTGTGTGCATTTTATTCTATTGGTTACTAATATGCCATCAAAAATACAGTCATGACTCTCGCATGTATATGCATTCATTATAAGTAACATAAATAGATCAATACAATTAAAACAACAAACTCACACTGTGCTGTGAAGATGCGGTTCGACATCAAACAAATTTCCGTTCAGTTGAGTAACCTCTCTAGGACCTCACGACGAAACACGTCTTACGATTTTATCTTTTTAGGCAAACGGAGGTAAAAAATACCAGGGATTTTTATGATGTTTCAGGTAATAATTGTACAATAATACTAGTATTTATTGACGAAAATGAGCACAAAATATTGTTAATTTTGGGGAAATCAATTTGAAATAAACAGAATAAAAAATCTCAGTGGTCTACTCTGGATCTATTGGAAGGGTTGGAGTAGGGAACAAATATTGGCATTTTCACAAATCAAAAAAAAATGGCTCTGAGCACTATGGGACTCAACTGCTGAGGACATTAGTCCCCTAGAACTTAGAACTAGTTAAACCTAACTAACCTAAGGACATCACACACATCCATGCCCGAGGCAGGATTCGAAACTGCGATCGTAGCGGTCTTGCGGTTCCAGACTACAGCGCCTTTAACCGCACGGCCACTTCGGCCGGCTTTCACAAATCAATGGGCCACTTGTGTCATTCACTTTTTATTTCTTTTTCTTCTTCTCAACACTTACCACAGTTTTCGCCACCTTCTTTAGAACTCTTTGTGCCGTTATTTTCAATTTTCTGTGTTGTAGATCCTGTTTTCTCTCTTTTCTTTTTCTTCTATGTAAGTTTTTAAATGGAAAACCGACAATTATTCGTGCTGTTTTGTGAGCATTCTTCGCATTTCAACCTCCCCATCTTTACCTTGATTTAAAGAAACGGAAAAATTGTGAGAATACTTACAATGCATCCAGTAATATTCGAACCCTTTATTATCAGAAGATTTCGACTGTATTCCGTTTGAGCTCTATGATCGATAGTTCCAGATACGGCTTCATTCGGTTGTCCAGCAGATGCAGTCGAGGCTTCATCAGTATGTTTTGTAGCTGCGTGTTCTTAGCCTTCCTGCTAGCATTTTGAGGAAGCTGATCTGTGAGAGGACATTTAGAAACAGAACTTCGACTCGTGTTACATTGTTGTAAATAAAGTGTAATATACTATGATACGCGACAAAAATCTTATTTTCATGAAGTCCACTCAAAGAAACCCAAGGTTTTAAATTTCAAAACTTACATACAAAGTTTGGGAAAACAGTCTTCAGCTTGTAAATTCTAAATGAAGTTGAGCAGACCGATGTCAGTATGGCTTCTACTATAGCTGTTACAGACACGTTACAAAATAACATTAAACAAGAGCAGCAATGTTGCCAACCATTGGTGTAAATAGGGTACGAGTGCTAGGTGTTGCACTAGATTTGTAGTTTTCAGACAAGCTAAAACAAATGGGGAAGGGTGAAAGATAAAGGAAAGAACGATGGCTTAGCAGAGGGTACGGGGGGAAGGGGGGGGGATGAAGAAACGAAAATACTGGTGGGCACTAAAATGGGAAGGGGTCAGAGACGTATGAAGGACATCAAGAGATGACTCGGATTGGTCCTATGTTGAGCAATTGTCCCATACAACCTACCTCTCGCTTTTATGGAGATTATTGTCTCTTGTTCTCGCATGTTAAATGTAACCACTCTCGTTATACGAAGTGATGCAACGTAATGAAGAAGTAAACGGTATATCTTGAGTATTCTGTTTTGTTTGACAGGGCTCTACATTGATCGGCTATGCAGCAATGAAAATATAACCATGTTAGTGTTGCAGGTAATGCGACTTTGGAGAGTAAGTTGCTCCACGTTTTGAATCGTGTCGTACAAAAAGGAATCATTGCAGCATAAACCTTTCACTTCATTTAAAATGATATTGGTCTCAATAAACGAACAAATAGTCTATGCAACGACGATGGAGCAAAAAAAGACGTACGCTGGTGGGGGGGGGGGGAGGCAAAAATCCGAGCGTATCCTGGGTTCAGTTACCGTTAGAGTGGCGCTCTACCAAAATTTCTGTTCGGTTCCTTTAGTACACTACGTAAAAGACGTAGTAAATAGTAGGGTTATCAGTAGCATTGGTAGCATTGGTAAGAAGAGAAACATAAATGAATGTGTAACAAAAAAACTGAGAGCCAACGATTTCTGTTTGTCTTTTTTTTATTTCTTGTTTTGAGCATAATTAGAAACGTATATCGTTAACTATTACATCATTGTGTATTTTAGACTTTAACACAATATAAATAGCTTTTTATAAGTAATAAAGTTAGCTGTTATCGCAACTTGTTCGTTTTTATGTAATCAAAAGCAATTTCTTTTGATGTAAATATATAGTTTTCATCCGCAAACATAAAAAAAGGATAATTATTGTTGTTATTTTGTACTCCGTCATGGTCAAAGGCAATAGTTTCCTGTTATTATTGATAAATGCGGCAGTTTTTTATGCATAACAGAAATATGTTTCATATAAGTTCAATGAAATATTGGACCGATGTTTGATATATTTTTTGCGTTGTTTTTATTGTATCTTTTAGTTAAGGAAACTGCGTTCTCTAGCATTTTATGATAAACCTTATTGTTTTCTTTATTTTTACTGGCTCAAAGAACTATGGGACTTAACATCCGAAGCCATCAGCCCCCTAGACTTAGAACTACTTAAACCTAACTAACCTAAGGACATCACATACATCCATGCCCGAGACAGGATTCGAACCTGCGACCGTAGCAGTCGCGCGGTTCTGGACTGAGCGCCTTAACTGCGAGACCACCGCGGCCGCCTGGTGATGGGTAGGGACGTTTATTAAGATCTGCGACCCGTCGGTGGTTTTTAAGAGGGCAATCTACGTGCTGGCACTGAGACCAGATGTGAAACAGAAGGTTGTCGTCTTAAACAGCATTGACGTTCTCTTCCTTCTCTTTTATCATCATCGTCAGCACCAAGAATCCATTCACAGTTGCCTTAATACTAAAGTTAGAGTTAAGGTATTTAACATGTGATCCGCGAATTTTCCTTATTGTTATCTGATTACTTACGAGGGTGGGCTTGCAGTTGTATACACAAAATACAGAAGTATCCGGACACCCCCAAAAACATACGTTTTTCATAATAGCTGCATTGTGCTGCCACCTACTGCCGGTTAATCCATATCAGCGACTTCAGTAGTCATTAGACATCGTGAGAGAGCAGAATGGGGCGCTCCGCGGAACTCACAGACTTCGAACGGGGTCACTTGTGTCATACGTCTGTACGTGAGATTTCCACACTCCTAAACAGCTCTAGGTCCACTGTTACCGATGTGATAGTGAAGTGGAAACGTGAAGGGATACATACAGCACAAAAGATTAAAGGCCGACCTCGTCTGTTGACTGACAGAAACCGCCGACAGTTGAAAAGGGCCCTAGTGTGTAATAGGCGTACATCTATCAGACCATCACACAGGAATTCCAAACTGCACCAAGATCCACTGTAAGAACAATGACAGTTAGGTGGGAGGTGAGAAAACTTGGATTTCACGGTCGAGCGGCTGGTCATAAGCCACACATCACGCCGGTAAATGCCAAACGAAACCTCGCTTGGTGTAAAGAGCCTAAACATTGGACGATTGAACAGTGGAAAAACGCTGTGAGGAGTAACGAATCGCGGTACACAATGTGGCAATCCGATGGCAGTTCGTGGGTATGGCGAATGCCCGGTGAACGTTATCTGCCAGCGAGTGTAGTGCCAACAGTAAAACTCGGAGGCGGTGTTGTTAGCGTGGTCGTGTTTCTCATGGAGGGGGGCTTGCACCCCCTGTTGTTTTGCGTGGCACTATCACAGCACAGGCCTACATTGTTGTTTCAAGCACCTTCTTGCTCCCCACTGTTGAAGAGCAATTCGGGGAAGCCGACTGCATCTTTCAGCACGATCGAGCACCTGTTCATAATGCACGACCTGTGGTGGAGTGGTTACACGACGATAACATCCCTGTAATGGACTGGTGCACACAGAGTCCTGACCTGAATCCTATAGAACACCTTTGGGATGCTTTGGAACGCCGGCTTCGTGCCAGGCCTTACCGACCGACATCGATATCTCTCCTCAGTGCAGCACTCCGTGAAGAATGGGCTGCCATGCACCAAGAAACCTTTCAGCGCCTGATTGAACGTGCAGTCGAGAGCGGAAGATGTCATCAAGGCTAAGTGTGGGCCAACACCACACTGAATTCCAGCACTAGCGATGTAGGGTGCCACGTACTTGTAAGTCATTTTCAGCCAGGTGTCCGGATACTTTTCATCAGGTGAGAACAGTAATGAAATATACGAACAAGAAAAAATATCAGATATGGGCATTGAATATTTATGAAAACAGGCAAGTGATCACTGAACATTGTAAGAAAAATATTATTGTCTTTTTAAAAATACATTCAATGGCGATTGCCTCTATTAAATCGAAGTTCTTCACTTCACTGGAGTTCGGGAAATGAGCAGCAGGTAGGGAGGGTAGTTGGAAGGAGAGCGTTTCTTGAAAATATGAGGGACGGGAGAGTCGGAGAACTCAGAATCAAGCGTTTGGCAAGTAAGGGAGGAAAGAGGATCCCTAACGTGGAAAGGAGTTATCTGGTAGAGCGGGAGGGATAAGTAGGTTCCTGTTCAGATTTCGCGATCATGTAAGGTGAAGAGATTAAAGTTTTTTTGGGATAGGATGTGGCTGGTGGTATGTGCTGGTACAAGCGCAACACAAGGCCAAAGTTAATGATTCATGGATGGAACTATAGGGTGCTAAAGTCACATTTCCTATAATACACCTATATCACTTCAGCTAAATCGGTTTTCATTCTACTGTGAGTAGCACGTGTAAATAAAATCAAAGACTTTGTAATTAAAAGTATGCTTTCCGTTACCTATGGTTGATGTACCATGTTCATACTTGTATATCTCTTTTGAAAAATGTTAAAAGTTTTCCATGAGCCCATGTGCTGCAGGAGAACTTAAATGCTGCGCAAAGTAGGGACGTAAAGCAGCATAATGTGCTGTGATAATTTCTTCAACCTTAATTGTAGTCTTTTATGTTGCATTTCAGTAGTCTTATATAAAACGATTCTAGGCTGTTTAGATTATCCAAGTTGTCACTACCTTGAGGTGTGTGCATTTTATTCTATTGGTTACTAATATGTCATCAAAAATACAGTCATGACTCTCACATGTATATGCATTCATTATAAGTAACATAAATACACTCCTGGAAATGGAAAAAAGAACACATTGACACCGGTGTGTCATACCCACCATACTTGCTCCGGACACTGCGAGAGGGCTGTACAAGCAATGATCACACGCACGGCACAGCGGACACACCAGGAACCGCGGTGTTGGCCGTCGAATGGCGCTAGCTGCGCAGCATTTGTGCACCGCCGCCGTCAGTGTCAGCCAGTTTGCCGTGGCATACGGAGCTCCATCGCAGTGTTTAACACTGGTAGCATGCCGCGACAGCGTGGACGTGAACCGTATGTGCGGTTGACGGACTTTGAGCGACGGCGTATAGTGGGCATGCGGGAGGCCGGGTGGACGTACCGCCGAATTGCTCAACACGTGGGGCGTGAGGTCTCCACAGTACATCGATGTTGTCGCCAGTGGTCGGCGGAAGGTGCACGTGCCCGTCGACCTGGGACCGGACCGCAGCGACGCACGGATGCACGCCAAGATCGTAGGATCCTACGCAGTGCCGTAGGGGACCGCACCACCACTTCCCAGCAAATTAGGGACACTGTTGCTGCTGGGGTATCGGCGAGGACCATTTGCAACCGTCTCCATGAAGCTGGGCTACGGTCCCGCACACCGTTAGGCCGTCTTCCGCTCACGCCCCAACATCGTGCAGCCCGCCTCCAGTGGTGTCGCGACAGGCGTGAATGGAGGGACGAATGGAGACGTGTCGTCTTCAGCGA
Source organism: Schistocerca serialis cubense (assembly GCF_023864345.2). Classification (NCBI taxonomy): domain Eukaryota; kingdom Metazoa; phylum Arthropoda; class Insecta; order Orthoptera; family Acrididae; genus Schistocerca; species Schistocerca serialis. Next base: position 279,982,782 of record NC_064638.1, read on the forward strand.
TGAGAGTCGCTTCTGCCTTGGTGCCAATGATGGTCGTATGCATGTTTGGCGCCGTGCAGGTGGGCGCCACAATCAGGACTGCATACGACCGAGGCACACAGGGCCAACACCCGGCATCATGGTGTGGGGAGCGATCTCCTACACTGGCCGTACACCACTGGTGATCGTCGAGGGGACACTGAATAGTGCACGGTACATCCAAACCGTCATCGAACCCATCGTTCTACCATTCCTAGACCGGCAAGGGGACTTGCTGTTCCAACAGGACAATGCTCGTCCGCATGTATCCCGTGCCACCCATGCTCTAGAAGGTGTAAGTCAACTACCCTGGCCAGCAAGATCTCCGGATCTGTCCCCCATTGAGCATGTTTGGGACTGGATGAAGCGTCGTCTCACGCGGTCTGCACGTCCAGCACGAACGCTGGTCCAACTGAGGCGCCAGGTGGAAATGGCATGGCAAGCCGTTCCACAGGACTACATCCAGCATCTCTACGATCGTCTCCATGGGAGAATAGCAGCCTGCATTGCTGCGAAAGGTGGATATACACTGTACTAGTGCCGACATAGTGCATGCTCTGTTGCCTGTGTCTATGTGACTGTGGTTCTGTCAGTGTGATCATGTGATGTATCTGACCCCAGGAATGTGTCAATAAAGTTTCCCCTTCCTGGGACAATGAATTCACGGTGTTCTTATTTCAATTTCCAGGAGTGTAGATCAATACAATTAAAACACCAAACTCACACTGTGCTGTGAAGATGCGATTGGACATCAAACAAATTTCCATTCAGTTGAGTAACCTCTCTAGGACCTCACGACGAAAAACGTCTTACGATTTTATCTTTTTAGGCTAACGGAGGTAAAAAATACCAGGGATTTTTATGATATTTCAGGTAATAATTGTACAATAATACTAGTATTTATTGACGAAAATGAGCGCAAAATATTGTTAATTTTGGGGAAATCAATTTGAAATAAACAGAATAAAAAATCTCAGTGGTCTACTCTGGATCTATTGGAAGGGTTGGAGTAGGGAACAAATATTGGCATTTTCACAAATCAATGGGCCACTTGTGTCATTCACTTTTGATTTCTTTTTCTTCTTCTCAACACTTACCACAGTTTTCGCCACCTTCTTTAGAACTCTTTGTGCCGTTATTTTCAATTTTCTGTGTTGTAGATCCTGTTTTCTCTCTTTTCTTTTTCTTCTATGTAAGTTTTTAAATGGAAAACCGATAATTATTCGTGCTGTTTTGTGAGCATTCTTCGCATTTCAACCTTGTAACCTCCCCACCGCAATTTTAAAGAAAGAAAATAACGATACTAATTAGAAATGGGGAGCCAAGTGTAACCTCCCCACAAAATTTTTAAAGAAAGGACGATGCTAATTAGAAATGCTGATTGACATGGCTCTAAGCGTAACCTGCCCACAATGAAATGTACTGACAATGGCAACAAAAATGTGAAATACGCAATCTGACTCAAATATAAATCCTTCAAAAAATTAAAGTCCATTCAGTGACAAGAAAATTCAATTAAACCGAAATATCGGTCTTTGGCCCTGTGTAAAACAATCAGAATTAAAGTCTTACCTCAGAATAAATGGATGTCACATATCTGCTCTTGTTGTTGCGCACCGCTTGGAGGAACTGCATTGCAAATAATAATATTCTCTTTTTTTTTGATTTTACTGGAATTTTTCTTCAAAAGAAGTGGAATGAAATGGGAAGTGCAACGAAATCTTGAGTTCAAATAAAAAATTAAATTTTTGAGAAATTGCTTTTGAAATAAAAAATTATTATTGGGAGACTTGTTGGAGAATAATTACAATAAATAAAATTTTTCATTATCTAATGATTATATTAATTAACAGTATACCTTATTCCTCATCTTGACCATTGTTGCCGACCGCCTACATCACACAACCGCACTGGGCTGTTACTACTGACCGACCGCTCTGCATGACGACTACAGACCGAGTACTGCTCTCAACTAGACAGAGCTACAGACTCGCAACGACTGAACTGACAGACTCGCAACGACAGACTGACTGCTACTCTGCATAGCGACAACTAACTCGCAAAGACTACTACTGACTGAGAACCGCTCGCAACACTCGCGCGGTCAAGCGCATACTCTCTGGTCACAGATGCTGCAATGCCTCGCCATCGCTGCTGCGTTACATACGTGTTTCATAACCCTCCACTCGGGGGGCAAAAATTTGGCAGCGATGGTGAGTCATTTGGACTTGCCAAGCGCGGCAAAATTTTTCTTTAATTAACAAAATCCTACAACTTACAGAATATTTAAATGTTGTGCACACGCACTAAGTACAAAATATATCAGACAAGGACAAAATGTGAATACTAAACATAGTAGCAAATCAGAAAAAAGTATATACAAACTTTTTGACAGATAAAGTGCACAGGCACTGAAAAAATTCTTTAGCATATGCAGAACAAATAAACAGACTGGCAAGAATAATTAGATGTAGTACATAAAGTAAATGTTGTGCACACGCACTAAGTACAAAATATATCAGACAAAGACAAAATGTGAGTACAAAACATAGTAGCAAATCAGAAAAGTATATACAAACTTTTTGACAGATAAAGTGCACAGGCACTGAAAAAATTCTCTAGCATATGCAGAACAAATAAACAGACTGGCAAGAATAATTAGATGTAGTACATAAAGTAAATGTTGTGCACACGCACTAAGTACAAAATATATCAGACAAAGACAAAATGTGAGTACAAAACATAGTAGCAAATCAGAAAAGTATATACAAATTATTTGACAGATAACAAAGTGCACAGGCATTGAAAAAATGCTTTAGCATATTCAGAACAAATAAACAGACTGGCAAAAAATATTATGTTGACAAGTGTACATGCACTGAAAAATGTCTTTAGCATTTTCACAACAAATAAACATAATGGCAAAAAAAAAATTCATGTCCAAAGTGCACATGCACTGAAAAATGTCTTTAGTATTTTCACAACAAATAAACATAATGGCAAACATCATGTCGACCAGTAACATAAGTGTACTCACACTGGAGTTTAGCGAATCGAAAAATGTATAACCTATGAACATAAATGATGTTACCAAAAAAATTTTTTCTTTATGTGACAAGAATCAGGATAGGAAAGGGAAGGATTGCATCATGGTTGTAGCACTTTAGATTGCACACAGCTGCTCTGAAAGTCCATATCTTTCCACAGTAGTACAACACCAAGTGACACAACTTGAAGTTCTTTTCCCATCAGAATTTATCAGTGTAGCCAAGACACTGAACTGTCGTAGTAATGTTCCATGTTTTCATTTTGGCAGTACATTAGGTACACCAAACAGTGGGACCATAATAATGTCTTCATCGCTCATGGTGGTGGACAGCATGTCGTGTCAACACCACACTCTTACAAGGCACACCAACGTAGAATTAGTGCAAAACCAAATATAGTGCTCCATGATCACTGGGATAAACAGGACAAATGGACATTGCAGTAATTCAGGGTAGTCAGCTTATGAGGTGAAGGACATCAAGTCACATAATATTGACAATTACAGTCTTCATTGATAGATCGTGGCATTCATAGCCCAGTTATTGAACATTTCTGTACCAAGTATGTAGTATTACAGAAAAATGTTCATTAATTGTTTTACATAGAATCAGTAGCCTTCTTTTCCTGGTTACAAAATATTATGAAATAATCGCATTCTTTTCAGTTACAGAGTATAATCAAGAATCATTAACCTTCTCCTAATTACAGTTAATTAATCATTTGTCTTTAATTAATCATTTGTCTAATTACAGTTAATTAATCATTTGTATAATTACAGTTAATTAATCATTTGTCGTTAATTAATCATTTGTCTAATTACAGTTAATTAATCATTTGTCGTTAATTAATCATTTGTCTAATTACAGTTAATTAATTAATCATTTGTCATTTCAATATACTAAGAATTATTAGCCTTAATTAATTACAAAGCATTATTAAACAGTACCATAGTTAATTAATTATGTGTCATTCCAATCTATTAAGAATCATTAGTCTTTTCCTAATTACAAAGCATTATGAAACAGTCACATTCATTTCAAATTACAAAGTATCAACATTGGAAACAAGAGTTAATTAATGGCATAATTAATAACAATTTCGTTGATTGACATTAATTATTGGCACTCAGTGGCCATCAAGTATTGAATAGAATAAAACATAGTTCATCATTCAGTATTATTCAGATCATTACAAAGTCATTATTAAAAATCAGTTAATTACAGTCAAATCATTAGTAATCACAGGCATTACAATAAACAGTGGCAGTTATTAGCTAGTGACAAAGCATTATTTTGAATATAGTCTCATTAAGAGGTCATTACTCGAGTGACATGCTATTCAGAGTTGATCAGTATTATTCAGAATTATCATAAACTAGTGACATTATGTGGGACTGGTAATACATTTTTTTTGGTAGCAATGCATTGCGTTGGGATCGATAATTAATTGCTGAGGCATAATACTTTTTGCTTTTGACCTATTGCTGCAAATGAGGATAGGTAACGTCATTCGTCATGAGTCAGCTGTAGCAATATTATGTAACAAGGCAGTATATGTGATCACATTTATAAATGATAAACACAAATGGGTAAAAAATATAAAAATGCAAGTACTAGAACAGGTATAATAAGTAACAGGTTTAGTAAGTGTCATGAAAAACTTCTCCTGGAAAAAATACAAAAACGGATTATTGACCTGAAAGAAGAAACGCACACTATGCTGAAAAGTAGTGAACTTCGAATTAACAAGTAGTGAAATGTGTATAAAATGTGTCCCATAGCTGTCCTTTCCAAAACGTTCAGTCATCCTACTATGCAATATAACACCTGCTGTCAAAGCAAACTGCAATAAATACTTAAATAACTACGTAGCATAAATACATAACTTCAACATTATCCTCATCTGTAAAGAAAAAACTTCATTATCCATCACTTCATTATCCATATTATCATAACTTCATTATTATCACCACCTGTAAAGAAAAACTTCATTATTCATAATACCATTCCCTTCATCATTATTCATCAGTATTCACTATCATCTGCAAAAAAATCACTTCATTACTCATTACATAACTGTTCCTTATCTCTAGCATATTTCATCACTAAAACTAAGATGTGTAGTTCTCTCTGACAGCCTGCATCAATCACCTTGTATTCTGAAAGAAAAAATTAGTTAAGACTGCTATTCTGTGATGAGTATAGTATAGTCTTGTTAATGCTTGTTAATCCTGATCCCTTTACTCTTCCTCATAAAGTTATTGCATCTCCTTTCGTTTATTCCGTAGGTGAAATTCCCATTTATGTTAAATTTATTTCTTAGAATCATCATTCCTTTCTGAAATTGATGAACAAAGATTAATGTCTTGCATTTAAATCCTATACCCACTAAATAATGACTGGTTTATGGTGACACAATTAACCATACAGCATAACATGACAGAAAACGTAATATGTCCAAGACATTGACAGTGTTCGGATGCGAAAAATGTACACAGAATAATACAATGCAGTAGCAAAAAAAATGTGAAACAGTCACGATGTTGAGATGTCATAAGGCAAAAAAAAAATGTCAAAGTCGACTGGTGTGTGTTATATCTTAACTATTTCATAGTGCATACAAACAAAACTGGAGTACAGTCATATACACAAAAAAATGGAAAATGTGCACGGTCTGATGTGTAACGACAAGAAAAGCGACCTGCTAACCTTACCTTGCCGGGCACTTGCCAAGAAAAAATACGATAATCATCAGTAATTAGTCAGGTGAATTAATTGCATTAGTAAATGGCATCATAGTGTGTTGAATCATACAGTGGTTTCACTCAATAAACGGTTTAATGTTTGAGATATGGTGATTGCCTTTCGATTTTCTGGTTCTCAAAGTTTCGACGTGTACAACATTGGGGTGAGGGATGCTGCGAATCCGATACGGACCTGCGTATAGAAGTTCAAATTTACTGCACTTACCTTTTAATTTGCTGGATAAATAGTGTGTACGTACTAATATCTTCTGTCCAACGTGAAAGTCGCGGCGTGTACAAACCTGTTTTTGCTGTCTTCTCCGGCGCTCTGCGGCACGTTTGATGTTGTTCAGCGCAATGTCAATTATTTCGTGGTGTCGTAGGCGACGATTTTTGGGGAATTCTATTAATTCTTTAATTTTGTTCGGTGGTTCAACGTTTTTCAGTATAACAGTCGGAGATAGCATAGTGGATTCATTTGGAATGGAATTAATTACATCTTGGAATGAGAGTATGTGTGTATCCCAATCAATATGTCTTTTGTGGCAGTATATTCTGCACAGCTTACCAATTTCTTTCATTAATCTTTCACAGGGGTTCGAAGAAGCGTGGTACTTGGATATATAAATCGGAGAAATGTTTCTGGCTCGTAACATGCGTGTCCATACACTACTACGAAATTGTGATCCATTGTCGCAAATTACTTTCATTACATGCCCTACATGAAATAGAAAATGTTTTACAAATGCTTTCGAAACAGTTTTAGCAGTAGCTTTGCGTAACGGAGTGAAAGTAACAAATTTTGAAGTGAGCTCAACAGCGACAAAAATGTAGCAAAAACCTCTGTTAGTTCTCGGAATCGGACCAAAAATATCTACTGCGGCCATGTGTCTTAATTTCACAGGTATAATGGGATATAAAGGAGGAATATGTGAAGTGGTGTCTGATTTAGCTTTCTGGCAAATTTTACAAGACGCTAAAACTCGTCGTATACGTTTCTCCATGTTGGTAAAATAACAGTTCTGTCTCAGTATAAGAAAACATTTTCGTGCTCCGTAATGTGCGTAACTTAAATGAGTGTACCAAATTAATTTGTTGACCAGTTCGTCAGGAATGCATAATAACCAAATGTTGCTGTCAGGATGAGAGCGGCGAAACAGAATGTCATTGCGTACAGTGTAGTGGTTCCTAATCGTAACATTTTTCCTATCTTGCCAAAGGTGTTTAATTTCTTTCCACACATTATCCTTATTTTGTTCTTTTGCTATGTCCTGTAATGACGATGAAATAAAGTTTTCAAATGCAACTTGCTGAATGTACATGACACTGAAATTTGTTTTGCAGAAGTTGGTTGCTACGTCTTGCTGATTGTTGCCGAGAGAACGCGATAGTGCGTCTGCTATAACATTTTGTGTACCGGGAATGTGAACAATCGTAAAATTAAATTCTTGCAAATAAAGTTTCCATCTGCTTAATCTATCGTGAGTAAATTTAGCTGAAAGCAAAAATTGTATCGCTCTGTGGTCTGTGTAGACGGTGGTGTGTCTGCCATAAAGAAAGTGCCGAAATCTCGTAAAAGCCCATACAACACATAATGTTTCCAGTTCTGTAACGGAATAATTTCGTTCAGCAGGTGACAAAATGCGACTTGCAAATGCGATGTTTTTAATTACTGTAGAACCATCTTCTTCAATTTCCTGAAAAATATGTACACCTAAAGCGGTGTTAGAGCTGTCAGTGGCAATGGAAAAATTTCTGGTGAGATCTGGGTGCGATAAAAGTAGAGCATTCAATAAAGCATGTTTCAAATAACATTCTCGTGAACAAAATTCTGCGTGTCAAAAGTAATGTTTGCGTTACTGTAGTATGCAATCTGTGCTGTATCTGGTTAAATTCTATCGTACGTGTTATTATTTACGGGAGAATGTTGTGGCATATCCACTGTATGAACTGTTCTGTTATTTCATACTGACGTGTTACGCTATGGATGACACCTATTGTCTGGATCATTCATGATAATGTGTTGTTGCTAATGTTCTTGCTGCTGAAAAGATCGACTGTTATTAAATGTACGCTGAAAATTGTGCTCATCATTCTTTTTACGTCTGTCCTAATAATCATTCCTATACGGTGTATTGCGATAGGAATTGAAATAGAGTGTTGTCTGTACGTAGTTATTTCTTTGCTGCCATGCGTTACTATTTGTTGGAGCTGAGACTATACATGCACGCGGCGAAACATTAAAGTTTGGTTGACCTTGTAGACTGCATTGTTGGTTACGTATGCTAAGCGGTTGACTTTCATGCTATTGTGGTGAAAAACATCTATTGTTACCAAAAAATGCGTTTGCTGTTAATTTTACTTTTACACATACTGATGATTACGATTTTATCTGTAATTAAAATTACGGCGGTAGTTGTCATTACGGGAGTGCCTACTGAAAATTGTCACATTCGGTAAAAGTTTGTCACATCGGATATTCATTACATGTTTCTTAATACTACAAAGAGCAATAGTTAAAGAGCAGTTTGGATAGATATAAAGGATAGTAGAAGAGAAGGCAGCAGTGCAGAAAACTAAAGATGAAACAGCACTACTACAGCTCGGGGCCCTATGCTCGCTACGGCACATATTCATTAAAGCGTAATGAATCCCCTGAGGTCATTTACGCACTGCAAATAAATTTTAGCTTTTGTGTTACAGGCAATAGCGGTAAAATTTCAAAGGCAAATTGTTGTATTCGTGCTAATTCAAATTTCTTCATTACAGGCAATGCTGTTGTAAATACAAAAATAAATTGTCGCATCTGGTTCAAAGCTAGTTTCTCCATTACCGATAATAGCGGTGAATGTACAAAGATAAATTGTCGTATACAGTGCAAATCGTGTATCTGTGTTCTGTCATTATTAAATTCTTTACATTTGCTTACAAATGCAAATTGCTCGAAATCTACGTTCTCGTCACTTAGTTTGATAATACGTTCAGGTTTGTGTGAAAGTCTGTTTGTCTGTGTCATTTCGGATTTCAAGTTGCGTAGCTTTTCATATTTTAAGTCGCGTGGCTTTTCGGATTTTACTTCGCGTAGTCTCTGTAAATTATTCACATTATACACGCTGCGTGTGTCAGACTCATGTTCAAAAAGTGGCGTCTGTTGTGGCATGTTATTAACTGAAATGTTTTTCATCTCTGTTACTTCTTGTTGTAAATTTGATAACTTCCTACGTAACGTGTTGTTAGATGAATCAATCTCATTAATAGTCTGCTGTAAATTTTGAAATTCAGGCGTTTGGATAAATGAAACCGGTGCAGTATCGTCTGATTTATTGTCATTAGCATTTTCGATAACATCAATACGACTGGCCAATTCATCACATTTTTCAGTCAATATCTTAACCTGATCATCGGTTTTAGAATCAGACGCATTAATCTGTTTTTGCAACTTGTGCGTAGTTTCGCTCAGTTTTTTAACATCAGCTTTGATAACATCACAATCCTGTGTTAGATCTAACTGTTCGAATCTATCTGTCACTGTTTGAATATTTACTGTGTGTGTATCTGTTTTTGATTTAAGGTCAGAAATTTCATCCCGTAATTCCGCGTTCAATTGTTCTATGGTATTAATTTTGTCGGACACTGTAGTAATATTATTGTCTACATACGTCTTCGCTTTCGCGAATATTTTACGTTTGTCCTCTTGTCTTTGTGCAGTGATTGTTTCCATGACTTGTCGTTTTACTTTGTTTTGATCCTGAATAAATCTGCGGAAACGCGTATCACTGTTCTGTATGTGCTGATTAAAGCGCTCGTTAATCTGAGTGTTCTGCTGTTCGAATTTCGTGTCAATCTTTGCGTCCATAGTGCGCGAAAGTTCTACCGTCATTGCTCTAAACTCGTCCCGTAATTGTGTAGCTTTTTCAGAGCACTGTTTGGCGACTCCGCTAATTTCGTCTCTGAGTGTATTTGTCGCGACTGTTTGCATTTCTCTTAATTCTTGCGCAACAGATTTAATTTCTTCGCTATTTTTTTGTGAACACGCCTCAATTTCCGCGCGCAACTGTTCCTTAGTGTCATGGCACTGCGCGGCAACGGCTGTAATTTGTTCACTAATTTGTTTGAAATTTTCGTCATTATTGTCAAGTTTTTCATTTAAGTGTTTGTTATCTTCCCTAAGTTGTTTGACCTGTTCATTGAGTTGTTGTTTAAGATTTTCGTTATCTTGTTTGTTCTGTTCCCTAAGTTGTTTAAAATCTTCACTCTGTTGTCTGAAATTTTCCCTAAGTTGTTTGAAATTTTCGTCATTTTTGTTCTTAGACTGTAGCATTATTGTCATAAATTGTTCCAAAGTAACATTACCTACTTTATTCTCACGACTGTTTGATGGTGTATCTACAATTGTCGCGTTTTGTGTGACCATTTGGTCATTCTGTAATTTACAAAAACGTTTATCAGTCGGATGTACATTGTCAGACACTGTTCCGGAATTAAATAAATCCGTCGTACTTTGTGTATCCTGATCACTTTCTTTAGACAAATTTGCCTGTACGTTACTTGAATTTTCCAAATCGGGTGTGTTAAGCTCTGCAGCGCTCATTACCATAGAGCATTCTGCGTCATCAATTGTCGTCAAGTTAACAGACGAGACAATTGAGTTCGTTTGTTCATCATTAAGGTGAAAGTCATCATTAGTGGTTGGAATGCACTGATTGTTAGTGAACGCAGGATTGTCATCATTACGTTGCGTATCACAATTACTATCGGTCACATTGTTTAAGTCGGTAATTTCATTCACAATACTTCGCGATACACTATTCACAGTCTTTCGCGGCATTTTTACAATAGTCAAAATTTTTCACAAAACAAATCAACACAGTGCAAAAGCAACACACAAATACAACAAAGCAACAAACTGCCGTTGACCTGTAGAGAGAAAGTCACAATATTATTAACAGCGTTGCGCTAAATCCTAATTATATCTAAGCAAACAAGAGCAGATATCTGACTGTCGCTCAAAAGACTCTCAACGAAATACGATCCTGGCAGGGTCGCCAAGTGTAACCTCCCCACCGCAATTTTAAAGAAAGAAAATAACGATACTAATTAGAAATGGGGAGCCAAGTGTAACCTCCCCACAAAATTTTTAAAGAAAGGACGATGCTAATTAGAAATGCTGATTGACATGGCTCTAAGCGTAACCTGCCCACAATGAAATGTACTGACAATGGCAACAAAAATGTGAAATACGCAATCTGACTCAAATATAAATCCTTCAAAAAATTAAAGTCCATTCAGTGACAAGAAAATTCAATTAAACCGAAATATCGGTCTTTGGCCCTGTGTAAAACAATCAGAATTAAAGTCTTACCTCAGAATAAATGGATGTCACATATCTGCTCTTGTTGTTGCGCACCGCTTGGAGGAACTGCATTGCAAATAATAATATTCTCTTTTTTTTTGATTTTACTGGAATTTTTCTTCAAAAGAAGTGGAATGAAATGGGAAGTGCAACGAAATCTTGAGTTCAAATAAAAAATTAAATTTTTGAGAAATTGCTTTTGAAATAAAAAATTATTATTGGGAGACTTGTTGGAGAATAATTACAATAAATAAAATTTTTCATTATCTAATGATTATATTAATTAACAGTATACCTTATTCCTCATCTTGACCATTGTTGCCGACCGCCTACATCACACAACCGCACTGGGCTGTTACTACTGACCGACCGCTCTGCATGACGACTACAGACCGAGTACTGCTCTCAACTAGACAGAGCTACAGACTCGCAACGACTGAACTGACAGACTCGCAACGACAGACTGACTGCTACTCTGCATAGCGACAACTAACTCGCAAAGACTACTACTGACTGAGAACCGCTCGCAACACTCGCGCGGTCAAGCGCATACTCTCTGGTCACAGATGCTACAATGCCTCGCCATCGCTGCTGCGTTACATACGTGTTTCAACCTCCCCATCTTTACCTTGATTTAAAGAAACGGAAAAATTGTGAGAATACTTACAATGGATCCAGTAATATTCGAACCCTTTATTATCAGAAGATTTCGACTGTATTCCGTTTGAGCTCTATGATCGATAGTTCCAGATACGGCTTCATTCGCTTGTCCAGCAGATGCAGTCGAGGCTTCATCAGTATGTTTTGTAGCTGCGTGTTCTTAGCCTTCCTGGTAGCATTTTGAGGAAGCTGATCTGTGGGGGGACATTTAGAAACAGAACTTCGACTCGTGTTACATTGTTGTAAATTATGTGTAATATACTATGATACGCGACAAAAATCTTATTTTCATGAAGTCCACTCAAAGAAACCCAAGGTTTTAAGTTTCAAAACTTACATACAAAGTTTGGGAAAACAGTCTTCAGCTTGTAAATTCTAAATGAAGTTGAGCAGACCGATGTCAGTATGGCTTCTACTATAGCTGTTACAGACACGTTACAAAATAACATTAAACAAGAGCAGCAATGTTGCCAACCATTGGTGTAAATAGGGTACGAGTGCTAGGTGTTGCACTAGATTTGTAGTTTTCAGACAAGCGAAAGGAAATGGGGAAGGGTGAAAGATAAAGGAAAGAATGATGGCTTAGCAGAGGGTACGGGGGGAAGGAGGTGGGATGAAGAAACGAAAATACTGGTGGGCACTAAAATGGGAAGGGGTCAAAGACGTATGAAGGACATCAAGAGATGACTCGGATTGGTCCTATGTTGAGCAATTGTCCCATACAACCTACCTCTCGCTTTTATGGGGATTATTGTCTCTTGTTCTCGCATGTTAAATGTAACCACTCTCGTTATACGAAGTGATCCAACGTAACGAAGAAGTAAACGGTATATCTTGAGTTTTCTGTTTTGTTTGACAGGGCTCTACATTGATCGGCTATGCAGCAATGAAAATATAACCATGTTAGTGTTGCAGGTAATGCGACTTTGGAGAGTAAGTTGCTCCACGTTTTGAATCGTGTCGTACAAAAAGGAATCATTGCAGCATAAACCTTTCACTTCATTTAAAATGATATTGGTCTCAATAAACGAACAAATAGTCTATGCAACGACGATGGAGCAAAAAAAGACGTACGCTGGTGGTGGGGGGGAGGCAAAAATCCGAGCGAATCCTGGGTTCAGTTACCGTTAGAGTGGCGCTCTACCAAAATTTCTGTTCGGTTCCTTTAGTACACTACGTAAAAGACGTAGTAAATAGTAGGGTTATCAGTAGCATTGGTAGCATTGGTAAGAAGAGAAACATAAATGAATGTGTAACAAAAAAACTGAGAGCCAACGATTTCTGTTTGTCTTTTTTTTATTTCTTGTTTTGAGCATAATTAGAAACGTATATCGTTAACTATTACATCATTGTGTATTTTAGACTTTTACACAATATAAATAGCTTTTTATAAGTAATAAAGTTAGCTGTTATCGCAACTTGTTCGCTTTTATGTAATCAAAAGCAATTACTTTTGATGTAAATATATAGTTTTCATCCGCAAACATAAAAAAAGAATAATTATTGTTGTTATTTTGTACTCCGTCATGGTCAAAGGCAATAGTTTCCTGTTATTATTGATAAATGCGGCAGTTGTTTATGCATAACAGAAATATGTTTCATATAAGTTCAATGAAATATTGGACAGATGTTTGATATATTTTTTGCGTTGTTTTTATTTTATCTTTTAGTTAAGGAAACTGCGTTCTCTAGCATTTTATGATAAACCTTATTGTTTTCTTTATTTTTACTGGCTCAAAGCACTATGGGACTTAACATCCGAAGCCATCAGTACCCTAGACTTAGAACTACTTAAACCTAACTAACCTAAGGACATCACATACATCCATGCCCGAGGCAGGATTCGAACCTGCGACGGTAGCAGCATTGCGGTTCCGGACTGAAGCTCCTAGAACTGCTCGGTCACAGCAGCCGACTCTTTACTTTTACTACAATTTCCCTCTATTTCACATTTCAAATCAACAATTTTTGAAGAAAACCTGACTTAAACATTGACAAGTTAAATTTTGCCGTAAATACTGCTTATTTTTAAGCAACAGACAGATGTACAACAACAATGTTGCGTAGGTTTTGCGGCCTTTTGTATATACTCCCTCAATCTCTAGAGACGGTGTACTGCTTCCGGTTTTTAGGGGAATCTAGTGAGACACCGATCGCATACTTAAAGAAATCGATAGTTATTAGGTAACACTTGATAGCTATTCAACGTATCTGAGGTACAAGTAACACGGGTACTACCTTAACTGACCAAAGCTACTGGGCAAACTGCCGTAGCCTACGCTTGGTTCTGACAGCCTAAGGTAGCCTACGGTAGTTGCACAATTGTAGTTACCATAACTGCGCCACTGGCAGACGCACTAAAGTATCACATCAAACATTATCAACAATGCTGCCAACTGTCTGATATTACACTGTACACTATTAGCTGAATCCATATACTCAACAATCTTTACTATACACCTAGCGGAATTCAAATATTGTAAGCAAAACAATAAGCAAAGATAAGCTGTCATAAGATCTGTCGCAAGTGTGGTCTTCTCCTTGCACAATAATTAACCAGCAAGACCCTACCCTCGATTCTTTAAAGAAAAACTGTGTTCAGCGTATCTGAATGCTAAAGACGTCATATCTCCAGAACTATGTGTCATCCAATCACATAATTTTTCAGGTAAATTCGATGGTACATGAAGACACTATCTGAAAAATGTGTTGCAAATAAGGTTAGTACTAACGAAGTAATAAATTAAAACCCCATGCTTCATAATTACGTTGTACTGCTTAAGCAGCGAAAATATAGTAAGCGATAAACTTTTTTCCTGTCATTACTTTGTGTGGACGTCAGCGACAAGTTTCAAAAAGTTTGTTGATTCTGCTAAACGCTCTCATTCGCAAATATTACATGAATATGTTGTAGGTTATTTGCGCATTGTGGTTTACACTGTCTCAATACGTATACACATTTTCCAACTTTAAAATTTGACTTATTGTGTTGAACCTAGAGTTATAGAACTACTGTAGTCTACTGTAGACTGTTATAAGTAAGGGAAGACTGTGATAGATTTCGTAAGAACTTTGGTCAGTTAAGTTCGTACCTACGGTGCATGAACGTTAGGTGTGTTGCCTACCTATCGGGCGTTATCTCCTTTCAGTCGCTTTGTTTGCGTTTGTGATCAGTATCTTACTAGATTCCCCTAAGAACCGGAAGCGGTGAACTGTCTAGAAACTGGGCGAGGATATATAAAGGGACGAGTAACCTATGGAATATTTTTGTCCCGCATAGTTATCCTCCTGCCTGTAACTTAAAAGTAAAATGAACTGTCTACAAACTGAGTGAGGGTGCATAAAGCGCCGAGTAAGCTATGTAAAATTTTTGTTCTGAATACTTATACTCCTGCCTGTAACTTAAAACTAAAGAGTATTTATAGCAAAATTGAAATTGTCAATGTTTAATTCAGGTTTTATTCGAATATTGCGATTTGTTACGTGAAACAAAGGGATGTTGTTAAAGTAAAGGAAAAAATATAGATTTATCTATAACGCTAGAAGATGCAATTTCCTTAACAGAAAGGTAAAATAAAGAAACCCGCAAAACAAAAGTATATCATTGCTTCAGTACTTCGTGAACTTATAAAAAACATGTTTGTGTTATTCATAAAAAGCATTTATCAAAAATAGGACTGATAAGGAGGAGGGTCAGGACGGTACGTCATCTGTTAAGACATCAGGGAATAACTTCCATGGTAATAGAGGGAGCTGTAGAGGGCAAAAACTGTAGAGGAAGACAGAGATTGGAATACATCCAACAAATAATTCAGGAAGTAGGCTGCAACGGGGAGGTTGTCAGAGGGGAGATATTCGTGGTGGACACATCAAACCTGTCAGACTAGAAGCAAACTAAATAAAAAAAAAAGAAACATGAAAGTCTTGCCTTTGATCATGACGAAGAATGCTTTATTGAATACAAGATAACATATTTTTACTTGCATCAAAATTAATTGCTTTTCATACATAAAAGCACAGACGGTAGGCGACCACCAAATTTTTTATAGTCATAAAATGCAATTTACATACTGTACTGATATAAAATATACAATGGACATACTGATTGATGCGCGTTTCTGCAAAGAATCACCAAATTTTTTATACTCATAAAATGCAATTTACATACTGTACTGATATAAAATATACAATGGACACACTGATTGATGCGCGTTTCAGCAAAGAATCAATCAAACAAAAATAAACAAAAATGACAGAAGTCTTAGACTCACAGTTTCTCCTAAACACAATCATTTAAATTTCTTTTTCTACCAATGCTACCAATACTACCGGTAATCCTGTCATTTACTACGTCTTTTATGTAATGTTCCAAAACAACCGAACGATAGTTTTGGTAGAGTGCAACTCTAGTTAAACCGTTAACGGAAAATTATACCTCTGAATGAGCTGATTATAGCAGCATTTTAAATTTTTAAATTCGCACAATAGTTATATGATATACTAAAAATCAAATTTCTACTGCACCTTGAAGCCGTTAGATAGCCAAACCACAACTGTATGACGGCTTTAACTGTTTAGTGGTAATATATACTGGAGAGCCAAAGAAACTGTTACACCTGCCTAAGATCGTGCAGCGCTACCACAAGAACGCAGAAGTGCCACAATACTATGTGGCATGGACTCTAGGAATGTCTGAAGTAGCGCTGGAGGGAAATGAATTCAGGAATCCTGCAGGGCTGACCATAAATCCGTAAGAGTACGAGGGGGTGGAGATCTCTTCTGAACAGCACGTTGCAAGGCATCCCAGATATGTTCAGTAATGTTCATGTCTGGAGAGTTTGGTGGCCAGCGGAAGTTTTCAAACTCAGAAGAGTGTTCCTGGAGCCACTCTGTGGCAATTCCAACTCTGGGTGTGTGGGGTCGCATGGTCCTACTGGATTTGCCCAGGTCCGTCTGAATGCGCATTGGGCATGAAAGGATGCAGGTGATCAGACAGGATGGTTACTTACGTGTCACCTGTCAAAGTCGTATCTAGACGTATCAGGGGTCCCATATCACTCCAGCTGCATACGCCCCACACTATTAGCGAGCCTCCACCAGCTAGAACAGTTTCCTGCTGACACACAGCGTCCATGGATTCTTAAGGTTGTCTCCATACCCATACATGTCCATCCTCTCGATATAATTTGAAACGAGAATCGTCCGACTAGGCAACGTGTATCCAGTCATCAAGGTTAATGTCGCTGTTGACGGGTCTAGGCGAAGCGTAAAGCTTTGTGTCCTGCAGTCATCAAGGATACACGAGTGGTCCTTCGGCTCCGAAAGCCCATATCGATGATGTTTCGCGAAATGGTTTGCACGCTGACACCTCTTGATGGCCCAGTATTGAAATCTACAGCAATTTGCGGAAGGGTTGCACTTCTGTCAAGTTGACGATTTTCTTCAGTCGTCGTTGGTCCCGTTCTTGCAGTATCTTTTTCCAGCTGCAGCGACGTCGGAGATTTAATTTTTTGCCGGACTCCTGACACTCACGGTACACTCATGAAATCGTCGTACGGGAAAATCCCCACTTTATCGCTACCTCGGAGATGCTGCGTCCCATCGATCGTGCGACGACTACAACACTTTTTTTTCCTTTGTTGTCATTTCATTTCCCCAGCAGGGGCGGGCTGGCAGCAGCATAAGCGCTGCTCTTCAGCCGAGAGACATAAATAGACAGGAAGAGATTGAAAAACAACATAAAAAAGATAACATGGCGGAATATAGAAAAAAAGGCGGAACAGAAGAAAAGAAGGTATACAAAGCAGTGACTGTAAATCGGAGATAAAAATCTGAAAAAGTACGTTACACATAAACCACACACTACATTAAAAGGCACCAGGCAAAGTACGGCTGGAGCATAAGAATTCGCAGAACGAGTAAAACAGCCAGTGACGGACGGCGTAGCAAGGAACTGCAAACAATTAAAACCACATCACTAGATGACACTGTATAACAGTACCAAAAACACAGCACTAACACAGTCTACTGATAACAAATAAAAATCTGGGAGTATCTGCAAGGGTGGGGGGGGGGGTGAGGGGGGAGAGCAAAGGGAAATTCGAAGAAGGGGAAAGGAGGCAAGGAGGAGGGGAGAGAAAGGGGGATGAGGTGGGAGAGGCGCCGAAAGAGAAATGGCAAGGGAAGGGACGGGATGGGAGAGGTAAACAGCTAAGGAGGGGGTGCAGCGACTCGGGGAGTGAAGGAGAAAAAACCGCTCTGGGAGAAGGAGGCGAGAGGAAAGGGGTCCCTGGGGAGGGAGCAGCAAGGCCAGGTTATAGTTGGAAGGAAGGGTACATGTCATGGCGAAGTTTAAAATCCGGGAAGGGGAGGTGCTGGAAATTGCCCTGATGAAGGAGATGGAGCGTGTGGATGTGGAGAGAGGGAGGGATACAGCAATGTATAACAATTTTTTTTCTTTATTGAGTTTCGTTCCCCCCCCCCCCACACGAAGGGGGCGGGCTGGCATCTGCTTAGTATGCCACTCTTCAGCCTACAGAATTTGTTTTAAAAAGATGAAGATAATAAATAATAAAAACAGGCAATAAAATCGGAGACTTAAATTGTAACATGGCGGAAGATCGAGGAACTTAAAACATAGAACAAAGGGTTGATGATGCTAATAAAATACATATGAAGCAGACAGGTAAAATAATAGACAGACAATTCAAAAAACATGGCGACAATCTGGTTTCTGTTCGCAACACTTTGGAAAGATGAACAACACTGAACATTCACTTGAACACTGCACTAAAAAGTTGGCACAAATATGACATACCACATCTGAGGACAGATGGGAGGAACCTGGACAGATGATGGGAAAAGAAAAGGGGGGAAGGAGAGGAAAAACAAAGGGGGGGAAGGGGGAAAGGAGGCGATGGGCGATGAGGACCCATAAGAGGGGAGGGGCGTTCTGGGCAGATGCAACAGGGAGTGGGGAAAGGCAGAGGAGGGGAATACAAAAGAGGACTGGGGGAGGGGGGGAAGAAGTGAGGCAGGGAGAGGTTAGGCGGGGAGAAAACAGGATGGAAGGAGGGGGGGACGGGGAGCCCAGGGAAAGGACAGAGGAAAGGGAGGGGCGTGAAGATCAGAGTTCATAGGAAGGATAAATAGAGGGAGAGAGGGCATCATCTGGGAGGGGCAGTTGACAGAAGCCACCTTGGGAAAGGAGATGAAGAGTGTAGAGATGGAGGGCAGGGAGGACACAACAGTGAAGACGGGGCAGGGAGCGGGGATGGGAGAGGAGATGAGCAACCAGGGGGTGAGGAGGATCAAGGCGGCGGGAGGTGTAGAGTTTGTGGATATGTTCGAGGAAGAGGAGCAGATGGGGGGAAGGAATGAGGTCGTAGAGGATCCATGTGGGGTACGGGAGGCATATACGGAAGGCGGGGAGAGTGCATGGCACTCGAGGATCTGAAGGTACTTAGAGAATTTGTTGGGGTGGGGGGCACATATCCAGGCGGGACTGGCATAACAGAGGATGGGACGGATTAAAGATTTGTAGGTGTGGAGGATGGTAGAGGCGTTCAACCCCCATGTTCAGCCAGAGAGGAGTTTGAGCAGTCAGAGGCGGTTGTGTGCTTTGGATTGGACAGAGCAGAGATGAGGGATCCAGGTGAGGTGACGATCAATGGTGAAGCCAAGGTAGGTGAGTGTGCGGGAGAGGTGGACTGGACAGGCGCAAATGGTAAGGGAGAAATCCAGGAGCCGGAAGGAACGAGTGGTACGACCTATGATGATTGCCTGGGTCTTGGAAGGATTGATTTTCGGAAGCCACTGGTTACACAATGCGGCAAAAAGGTCAAAGTGGAAAAGTCGTTGTGACTGTTGGAGGGTAGGAGCGAGGGCAAGGAATGTGGTGTCATCGGCATACTGCAGGAGGTGTACTGGAGGGGGGAGGGGGGGGGGCTTGGGGCATATCTGCCGTGTACAGGAGGTAGAGGAGAGAGGAGAGGACAGAGCCCTGGGGCACACCTCAGAGGGGTTGTATCACAACGCTCAAACTCGCTTAAATCTTGATAACCTTCCATTGAAGCAGCAGTGACCCATCTAATAACTGCACCAGACACTTATTCTCTCATATAGGGATTGCCGACTGCAGCACCGTATTCTGCATGTTTACATATCTCTGTATTTGAATACGCGTGCCTATACCTGTTTCTTTGCCGCTTCAGTGTAGATCCGTATCTGTTCTCAGAGAGTTGCTGCGGTCGACGGCGGTAGAGCTGGCTGGTTACGAAGCAGTTGTGCTGCGCGGTGTGCCCTCTGGCGGCGTGGAAGGCGATGTTGACGTCGGTGCCAATGGGGACGACCCGCAAGCGGGCGCCATCGCTGGCGCGGACGACTCGGAGAAGCCCACCGACGACAAGGGAGGCGCGGCCTTCTCGCCGTCGGCTTCTGCGGCCGCTCTGCTGCCCACGCTGCTGGTGGCCGCTCGGAGGGCCTGAGAGGCGTCTGCAGATGATACTGGCTACCAGCGATAGCAAGTCCCAAGACAGTGCCCGCAATTCTTTTTAATTTACAGGAAACTTAACACAATATTGCGATACAATTGACAATGAGCCTAAAAGCGAATGCGAAAAAAATAAAATGAAACCGGTAGCAAATTAAGTTATGCGTGAATCAATATTATAGATACAAAAAAAGTTATCAATAAAATTTCAGATGCATAAGTGCTATGATGTGTAAGATTTTAAAGTTGTTAATGAGTTAGAGTGAATGAGTGAGAAAGACAGATAGATGACTGAATGAGGGAGAGAGTAAGAGTACGACAAATAGTGATGTTGTCAAATCAGTATTTCTGTAGATCAAATTTTTATAGCAGTGTCCTTGTTCCTGTGTCACTGATCACGTATACCTGCATGTATTCATTTTTTTCTGTCGTGCCTTGGGATCATGCAACTACCTCCTCTTCATCCACTTCTGATTGTCTCCCTACTTTTCCCAGAGGCTCGAATGGCATTACATTTAAGTTTTGTTCTTGTTCCAGTGATTTTCATCGATTTCCCAAAATTGCTTAAGATGAATGACAGGACGCTTATTTCTAAAGGCACGACCAGTTCCTATTCCTATCCTTCCCCAACCTGATCTTCTGCTCCGTCTCTAAAGATCACGTCCTAGACATGATGTTAAACCATAATCTTTCTTCCATTCCTATAGTACTATATAACTTATAACGTTACCAAGTGTTTGATAAGTCACTCCATGTATTCAAATAATAATAAATGTTTAAGCGCCTGTCGTGATATTTTGACAGTCGTTGATCTTTTGTTTGACGTCATCGTACGTCCTACGTCGTTAGCGGGAACACATTTTTGTAACCGATAACCTACTCGATACGCCTACAATTACCGCTCGCAATATGTCTCGTGGAACAATAGTGAGCAGACTGGTGACTGTGTAGCGTAGGTTTACAAAAGAGACAGTAGGGAAGCTACAGACACTGAAAATCGGTATAATCTGGCGAAACATATATTCAGAAATGAAAGCATAAATTCAGAGGTAACCCTATCACAAGTATTCACACATTATTTCACACGGAATATAGCCACTGGGCGAGCATACTTGCCGTACGGCAAGCTGAAAGTGCACAAGATCACTCACAAACACGTCTTCAGTTTGAAAACCAGTCCCCGGAGAGAGCGGTAATTGACGTACACTGAATTTCGCGATGTTGACTCTTCTCGAAACTGCAACGGAATGCGGCTGGATAGCTGCTCACCAGGTTATTTAATGGCTCGGTCGATGAGCTACAGTGCATCTCCACGGTACACGAAAAGGTCCATGTAACTAACCTAACAGGGGTGAGAGGTGGAACGGTTCCTGCCGTTCTGGCCGCCCGGAGTGGGACAGTTCGGCCCCTCCCATTGGCTGCCCACAACTGGCGAGAATTCTCAGAAGGTGGGAGAACCGCATGTGCCTCCGCCACTCTGTGGCTCCAAAGACGATTTGCAATAACGGCCAGAACAGCAACCTCATTTTGCCATCTTAGGCTTTTTCTACATTAATTAAACGGTGATGCTAAAATCACCCTGCCTTCTCTATTCGATAGTCCTCTACGTAGACACTGCCTCTGTAGTGCATCTGGACTTGCGAAAATTAATTTATAGTATTAAATGATCACGTTTGATGAACTGTTAATTAATTATTCGACTGGTCGGAGTTCGGTATCATTTTATATGTAGTTCGAATCTATGATCAGAATTAAAGGAATAATTTCATTTCTCTCTCTTCCTTTGTTGTGAGGACTGATCCGGATAGATGCTGTGGCCTTGCCGCGCCTTTGACAAACACACTGCGTTACAACTTTTTTTCCGAAGTATTCTTTGCTTTTATTTGTACACCACCATTCACGTTCGTTCCAAATGACAAAAATAAACCACAGGTCGTTTGGGAATGCAAGCTGTGAATTTATATGGGCAAGACAGCTAATTCGTGTACATAGGTAACGATCATGCAACCACTCACGAATGTAGTATATGAAGTATGATGGTTGTACCCTCCTACATAATATAAAGATCTGCAGTTGTTTCCCACTGAGGAGTTACTGACCACAAACTACCTTTCAGGGTTTCGATACATCTTTCATGAATCATCGTTGACCGGGAATGCATTCCTCTTACGGGAATCAGTGAGATTCCGCGAGTAATGAGGTTGATGGGCAGGGTGTGGTATAAGTTGAGAGTTTGGGTCTGGCGGCGTGCTAGGTTAGTCCAGGCGGTTACGGTCACCACTGCGTTCGGTTGGCATTTTGGCCAGCGCGTCTGCCTACTACGCGGGAGACCCGGTTTCGGATTTCAGTCCGGCACAAATTTTCAACTTTCTCCATTGAAATAAACCAATATCCACCGGCAGCTAAGGACTTTAATTCCTTTGTTTCTTAATGTTCAAATAACTTCCGGGAATACAACCGGGTAACGACGCCGACAACCGCAGATATTACGACAGGAGCACACTCTGCAATTTTCAATGCGTAACTGCACAAGTAAGCGCTGCGCAAAGGAATGTAAAACCTCGTTTGTCAGACAAACGTCAGAAGGATACACTTACACAGTCTAAAAACTAGCGTCATCACAAACCAAAGATGACCTTCATAATAACTTATCGATTGTGAAACGAATAATCAACTAGAGAGGTAAGATTAAATCTGTCCCTCTTTTGTCAGAAACGGAGGGACAGAGTTAATGTTAACTCACTAGCTCACTTTTAACCTCTGATATCCGTCATCTTTGGTTTATAATGGCTATAGTGTTTAGTGTGTGTGTGCGTGTGTGTGTGTGTGTGTGTGTGTGTGTGTGTCATCATTCCGGAGTTTTTCTACAAACCGAAATTTTAAATTCCCTTGCACAGCGCTTACTTCCTGCAGTAACGTCTTGAAAACGGCAGGGTGTGCTCGTGTCGAAATATCGGCTGTTGCCGACAACATCATCCAGCTGCATTCCTGTAGTTAGATGAACAACAACTCTGGTGTTAAACTGCCCGTCTGTCGACAGGACCTCCAACCTGAATCACGGCCTCAACTGGTCAGCCAATCCACCCATTCATCTTTTCGGTGGAAAACAATTTCAGGCTCTTATTTCGTTCACAAGGAGCAATGGGCTAGATGCAAAGTCAGTTAAGTCCATTTTGGTCGAAAATGGGTTACGGTAAGCACGGTACGCAGTAATTGAGTATGCATCTTTTAGCGTAAGAACACAGCTTGTGTCTATTTATTAACAGAAGGTACAACAACTAGACGACGTATATATATACTTGTTTTTAGAGCAAGACTCAGGTAAGTTTTACACTTACCTGGAATTAGCAACAAAAGTGACGTGCGCCTAGAAATTGACCTATGATCACACACAGCGGTCTGCAGCTGTATATAATTCAACTTCAGAACAGATCTCACGATTACACAAATCTTTATTACTCTATTTATATTACTCAGTCATTACCAGAGTATCTTCAAGTGTCTACATACAACGAAATAACAAAATAAGACACAATTAATCAGTACAAAAACAGTCTTAAATATAGTACTTAACATTAATAACCTACAGAGAACTTACGCTGTGAAACCGTAATCCGATGTGTGTCGCTATTTAACAAGCCAACATCTCCGTCTGTATTTAAAACACGAGAACATTTAGCGTCCATTAATTCTGTGGCGAAGTACTTGACAATAATCATGTAACTTGTGATCCTCAGTATTGAATACGTCGTCAAAGATGTACGCAGTTAGGAATGGATGCTACACAGAACCAAAGAGCACTCTATAATTCTAAATCACAGACACCTTAATATCTTACATCTTTGACGATGTAGTCATTACTGAGCATCACACATATATCAGTATAATAATAATTTCGTGTAGCTCAGTAAATCCATTGTCAAATGCTTTGTCACAGAATTGCTGGACACCACATGTGCTCATGTTTTACAGTCAAATGGGGATTCTGACTTGTGTCGTGATGATTAATTGTGGTTATGAGTTGTCATACATCCTAATACGTTTCCACAATGTAAGTTCTCTATAGATTAGGAATGCTGAGTGCTGTATCTAATATTCTTTTCGTAACGATTTATTGTGCCTTATTTTGTATTTTCGTTGTATGTAGATATCTGAAGATGATATGTTATTGACTGAAACTGGTCGTGTAACATATACTGAATACTACATCTATGTGCAGCCACGATTTTACAACTTTTACAAGCCGTAAATCATCGCTTCCTGAAAATGATATACATTGTACGTGATGTTCTCAAAATTTAGATTTTTTGGTGCCTGAATCAGGTAAGTTAAATATATTTTCTCACTATCTGAAAAATTGTAATTTTATCCTGAAATGGCTTTCACATTTGAATTTATTGGACGTAATGTAACTTACTTCCATTTTTTTAAACGAGAGCTCCTGCTGCAGAGAGACTCTAAGAAGGTAACTTTTTGGACTCCTTTTGTGAGATCATTACACAAATTGCTGCTGTGGATTCCTGGAAAACATTTCGTAAGTGGTTCTCGAGGTTTACGTTCTACTTCATCTCCTAGCACTGAAAATACAGCATGTTCTTTGCAGCATCTGATAAAAAATTAAGTTGTTTTGACACTTAATGTATCATGAATTTCACGTAGAAGTTCCAATAGCCTTGCATACCTAGCACAGATCCTCAAACCTCCTATGACGCCTTTACCTCGGTTCTGGTTTCCAGATATAGATTACGCCTCGTTATTTACCTGATAGCAAGAAGAGACAAGTTTAACAAAGCCACATCTATTACAATGACAAATTTTGAATGTAGTAACTCAACGAGTAGCAGCTTTACATCAATCTCAAAATAGGGAGAGATTTATCAAGACTTACTGTAAGGTCGATTTGTTGCTTTTTACCTCGAATCCTAAATACAAAGACTCGAGTTACACATTCCTCATTAACTCTGCTGCATATTTCCATACATTTAATCTGTCCTTTAGAAATGAGATTCAACTGTTACAATATTTCAATGTTGCTGCAGTTGTCATTGTCACGTAAGATTTTAACTGAGTGGATTTACTAATTTCATTTTTCAGTGATCAATGTATTTTGCTCATATATATTTAAATGTGTTCAGTTTATTTCTTACTTCGTAGTTCCATTCCAAGGGCACGCAGCATCATCCATAATCCATACCACAAGGACGAACTCATTCCGTTAGTCAGTTACTGTCTCATGTCTTCATTTAAATTATACTGATTGCGTCACGAGATTACAGATTTTGGTCTTATGTATTGACATTTTAATACTACGTTCTCAATACAATTAAGCTGATAAAGGTTTCTTTTAGATGTGTTCATTTTCATAAAAGTTAATACCATAGAACAGATGTTGTAAAGCAGATGAAGATAAAATCAACGAATACATTTTCATGCTTTTTTATAACATATAATAACTTTGTATTCATTAGTTCGGAAAACTAAGAAGCTGTCATTAAGTGGCTGTCGGATAGAACTTGTTTCCATAAAATAAAATACGTAAATTATCACATAAAATAAAATTTTTGTGACAACTCTTCAGCATTTATTATGCGATTCCTTCATAATTTATTTCCATTAAACTGCAACTTTTATCCAGTCATCAAAATTTTTGCAACAAATTTTAGTATTCAGTAATTTGTAATCAGATGACACATTTTGCAGCATTCATTCATTGTAGAAGTTCCGTTGCATATTCGAAGAAACGGCTGTTTTGTTTCTTTCGTGTACAAGGCACGACAGTTTTATGGCGATCGGTGAATTGGATACTCTGACGTCGCAAGTAAAAAGCAGAGTCCTACAGCATGAATAGCTAAGAGATCTCTAAGGGCAGGTTGAGGCTCCTAGTTGGAAATGTTTTCCCTATCGTTCGCTCCCGTGAAATATGAACTGTGATTCAAGTATGGGAGGGAATGTGGAGTGCAGTGTCTTGTTCGTGTTGCAGATGATTAGAGAAGGAAGATCACCAAGGGGGTCCCCTAGCTTTACGTCCCCATCCGACGAAAGCATGACACATCAATAGTTTCGTATACCCTCACTTACTAACTGTGGGAGGTACGGAATTTAATTCTGGACAATGGCTCTAAGACTGGTCGTTACGAACCTAACGCCACCATCTCTCCTCTCCTTGGCGAGCAAATACTGGCATTGAAAATTTATTCCACTACCAAGATTCGAACCGGCTTATCTCCGAGTCATATGCCATCGCACTAGCGCCGGTTAGCGGACTCGGCCACGGAGGCGGGTAGTTCGTAAGTCATTTCATAGTAACTGTGTAATGTCATACTTTAAAGTCTATACTGCCAAACTGAGTAACAGGAAATCGTCTGATAAGATTAATTTCTCACCTTCTGATATTTATTCTTCTTGTATTTGGAGCCATTGTAACGAGTTTCTCTTACGAGAACATTTCCTTATACAAATATTTTATTCACGATTGCAATACACCATCTTATTCTCCCTGTCTTTCAGCTGCAAAAACCTGTTTTTCAACACAATCTCCATTTAATGCGACGGTCTTACGCCACCTTACTGGGAGAGCCTATATGCCCGCATGGTACTGCTCTACTGGTACACGTCGGGACCGACATCTTGCTGTGTCAATAACTTCCCAATCATCCACGTAGTGTTTCCCGCGGAGAGCATCCTTCATTAGGCCAAACAGGTGGAAGTCGGAAGGTGTGACATCCGGACTGTAGAGTGGATGAGGAAGAACAGTCCAGCGAAGTTTTGTGAGCTCCTCTCGGGTACACAGACTTCCGTGAGGACTTGCATTGAGCCGGCCGGTGTGGCCGAGCGGCTCTAGGCGACACAGTCTAGAACCGCTCGACCGCTACGGTCGCAGGTTCGAATCCTGCCTCAGGCATGGATATATGTGATGTCCTTAGGTTAGTTAGGTTTAAGTATTTCTAAGTTCTAGAGGACTGATGACCTCAGATGTTAAGTCCCATAGTGCTCAGAGCCATTTGAACCATTTGAGCCTTGCGTTGTCATGGAGAAGGAGAAGTTCATTTGCATTTTTGTGTCGACGGACACGTTCTTCAGTTTCCAGAGGGTAGCACATTACACTTCGGAGTTGATCATGGCACCATGAGGGAGAAATCAAACAGAATATCCCCTTCAGGCTCCCAGAAGACCGTCACCATATGTCTACCGGCTGAGGGTGCGGCTTTGAACTTCTTATTCGGAAGAGAGGTGGTATGGCGCCACTCCATGTGAGGCATAGCGCCCTACATCGTTCATGTCTAGAGCATGTGTATCAGGAGAATGGTTCATGCGTGCACAGTGACAGATGGTCTGATGCGGGTTCCGTCGAGTACGTAGTTATAATTTTCATCGGCTAGAGGACAGCAGTGCACAGAGACATTCAAGAAAAATGTCAAGAGAATGATTTTGTGAATTGTTCTGTTTATTTCTTGAAGAATTTTTTGTTCATTTTTGTTTGTACCATTTTGTATATGCTTTTAGTAATGTGAATGATGGGTAAATGTGGTGTAAAGTAAATATGTAGATCATTGTTCTACCGATAAAAACTTTACGAACCAGCGTGAGAAATTTTTTAAGGCAGTGTGAATGCAGATGACGGAGAACTTCGTATCACAATATGTTTAGTAAGTCTACTGTAAAAGGAAAGTTAATGAGGGCAAACGAACACAGTTAATGACGTAAAGTATAAACAAAATATAAGAATGTTCAATATTTAGTACGGGAAAAAGTACAGTTCAAAAAAATGTTCAACTGTGTGTGAAATCTTATGGGACTTAACTGCTGAGGTCATCAGTCCCTAAGCTTACACACTACTTAACCTAAATTATCCTAAGGACAAACACACGCACACCCATGCCCGAGGGAGGACTCGAAACTCCGCCGGCACCAGTCGAAGTACAGTTCGAAAGCGTGTTACTTGCTCATTGGTTAGTCACATAAAGCGTAGACTAACGCAGGGGAATAATGTTTTTCTATTGGCCCTAAAGGAAACCGACCAATTGGAACGGAGTATTCTTCGCGCGTCTGTTCTCTTGGAGATGTAGAATGCTTGCAGCAGTCTAAGTAGTCGGAGCCCAGCCTTTCAATGGTACGGTGGTGTAGTATGAGCTCCAAAGGAAGTTATAATTTTCCGGTTTTATTTATGCTACATGTTTCAAAAGTGTTTTAAAGTGAAGGCATATTTATTTTTTTATAAAATGGGGATTTTTAAGTAATTTTGTGTATGAGAAGAGACAGTAATTTCGCTTGCATATTGAGCAGATCGGTGACTAAAGGCATCGGTGTATTAGACACCGATAAACTTAACAGTATGGGGAGCACTTTCATTTAAGAACAGTCCGTGCTTAGTAGCTGTTCAGATTTCGGGAAATACGGTACCATAAAGTTGCTAACGTGAATGAAAGGATTTGTGCAAGATAGCGTTAAGATTAGCACGGGCATGGCAGTGAACGTGTAAATTATCAAGGTTCAGAATATACCGAAGTTTTGCCAGTATTTCCACCTTTCATTCAAAACTAAGACCTTTTCTCGATTCTTGGAATAGTAAGGTTGTATGCAGCCTGGTGCGAGTTGCAGTACGGTAGGTTTCTGCTGGGCTTTCCTACCGGCGATCTGCTGCACACAGGTAGGTTCAGGTAAAGGACGAAAGAAACCGCCCTGCTGCACATGGATTGCCGTTTTGTTTCCTGTTTGACGTGGTGAACCAGTCTTTCATCGCCTGTGACGATATTTAAAAAATTATCACGGTGAGCCTTATAACGCAATCAGATTCCCACAGATGATCTCTCGTTGCTCTTTA
The DNA here is from genome assembly GCF_023864345.2 of Schistocerca serialis cubense. Taxonomy (NCBI): domain Eukaryota; kingdom Metazoa; phylum Arthropoda; class Insecta; order Orthoptera; family Acrididae; genus Schistocerca; species Schistocerca serialis. Next base: position 280,011,916 of record NC_064638.1, read on the forward strand.
TCGTCTTCTGACAGGCGGCTAGGAACCCAGCGTTCACTCTCCTTCGACTTCTACAACTGGTGGACGACTGTGTCAGCTCTACCAACAACGACTTCCAGTTGTGCTGCGAGGCGTTTGATTATGATCCGTCGATCATCTCGAATGAGGGTGTCCGCACGTTCTAACAAAGCAAGAATCCTAGCTGTGTGCGGCTGACTAGCTCGCGGAAGATGGGACAGATTTGCGCGACCTTGTTGCGATGATGACGGACTTCTCACCTTTTTTTTCACTACCAGTTCTCGGCAGACTTTCTGCAAGCATCTATGAATATATATTCGCGAGACTGTGGTTTCCTGCCAACAAAATCAATTACAGCTCTCAGATTGGAAAGCACCTCCGTTACAGATGCTACTTTGAAGACTAACTACAGCGCCGCCACATATCGGAAAACCATGAAACTATAGAGGCTGGAGCAGGAACATTCCCCGACATCCCTCAACAAATTCCGCATTTTTTCAACCCAAACTGGACGAGAAACAATGCGTTGGATCACTTGTTGAGCATGGCTCGCACATGATGTTAGATTGAGGTCCTCTAAACAAATAATAATCGTCCCATTATTGCGAAGGGATATTGAGTAATGCGCTAATAATATTGGTGAGAGCTGATTCTATTCTAAATAAAATTAAAATTTTGCAGTAAGAAGTAATACGTTGAGTAGCAGATTTCAAACATTCATGTTATCGACTAATAAAAACGAACATTTCGGACCATGTTCCGAAGTAAAAGTTTCATAAGTGGAGAAAATTTTATGTACTACTCTTGTTACGTTGCAGTATTGCCAGACGTGAAGAAGCAGTGTAACATACTCCGTTGGCTAACAGTCTACATGCCCTCCTTTTGTTTTCAGAGCAGTTTGCAAAAAGCAAATAGCACAGTTTTGCACTGGGGTGTAACTTACATAGAAATCTAATGGTTTCAGTAGGTTAACATATACCCAGTAATACGCTGGGAAAACATGAAGTCAAATAAAGCTGTAGGGTTCCAGAGGCCTTTTCAAGTCCCAAACCTCTGTGAGATACTTATGCACACTGTAGTAACGAATGAAATTTTTTACTAAAGCTGTGACCCGAATCTTTTCCTCCTCCTCAATAGGCTAATATGCCAACCACTATGCCACCCTGGCACAGTGGCTTTGCATAACTGCACAGACTACACTCTCTCACCTCGCCCCTCAGTCCAAGTTCCCATTCAAGTGTCAGCCCACTTGGTGTTCCCCAAAAACTCGAACAGCGTTGCAGAGGCTCTCCAACTGTGTTCGAATACTGGAATAGCACCTGAGTAACGAATTAAATGGGGAATCCTGCCTGAAACCCAGGCATAGATACTTTAATCAAATGAAAGTATATGATTCCAGATTCCTTTTCAGGTCTGAAACATCTATGATGTATATATGCAGACTGAATCGACGAATGAAAATTTGATACCCAGGCTGGAGACCGAACCCAGTGCAGATGTACTAACCACTGCGCCATCCTGGCACAGTGGGGTTGCTCAACACCACGGACTACCCTATCACGTGTCCCTCCTCAGTCAAAATTCCCTTTTACGCCTCAGTCCGCTTGGTACTCCCCATAAACTCTAACAGCATTGCATAGTGTCTCCAACTGTATTGGAACAACATCTCAGCATAGAGCGGTAAGAGGAATACAGCCGGCAGCCCAGGCACAGATGCTTTAATCAATCTTATGTATGGTTTCAGAGATCTTCTCAAGTCTAAAATACCTATGATACATACACTCCTGGAAATTGAAATAAAAACACCGTGAATTCATTGTCCCAGGAAGGGGAAACTTTATTGACACATTCCTGGGGTCAGATACATCACATGATCACACTGACAGAACCACAGGCACATAGACACAGGCAACAGAGCATGCACAATGTCGGCACTAGTACAGTGTATATCCACCTTTCGCAGCAATGCAGGCTGCTATTCTCCCATGGAGACGATCGTAGAGATGCTGGATGTAGTCCTGTGGAACGGCTTGCCATGCCATTTCCACCTGGCGCCTCAGTTGGACCAGCGTTCGTGCTGGACGTGCAGACCGCGTAAGACGACGCTTCATCCAGTCCCAAACATGCTCAATGGGGGACAGATCCGGAGATCTTGCTGGCCAGGGTAGTTGACTTACACCTTCTAGAGCACGTTGGGTGGCACGGGATACATGCGGACGTGCATTGTCCTGTTGGAACAGCAAGTTCCCTTGCCGGTCTAGGAATGGTAGAACGATGGGTTCGATGACGGTTTGGATGTACCGTGCACTATTCAGTGTCCCCTCGACGATCACCAGTGGTGTACGGCCAGTGTAGGAGATCGCTCCCCACACCATGATGCCGGGTGTTGGCCCTGTGTGCCTCGGTCGTATGCAGTCCTGATTGTGGCGCTCACCTGCACGGCGCCAAACACGCATACGACCGTCATTGGCACCAAGGCAGAAGCGACTCTCATCGCTGAAGACGACACGTCTCCATTCGTCCCTCCATTCACGCCTGTCGCGACACCACTGGAGGCAGGCTGCACGATGTTGGGGCGTGAGCGGAAGACGGCCTAACGGTGTGCGGGACCGTAGCCCAGCTTCATGGAGACGGTTGCGAATGGTCCTCGCCGATACCCCAGGAGCAACAGTGTCCCTAATTTGCTGGGAAGTGGCGGTGCGGTCCCCTACGGCACTGCGTAGGATCCTACGGTCTTGGCGTGCATCCATGCGTCGCTGCGGTCCGGTCCCAGGTCGACGGGCACGTGCACCTTCCGCCGACCACTGGCGACAACATCGATGTACTGTGGAGACCTCACGCCCCACGTGTTGAGCAATTCGGCGGTACGTCCACCCGGCCTCCCGCATGCCCACTATATGCCCTCGCTCAAAGTCCGTCAACTGCACATACGGTTCACGTCCACGCTGTCGCGGCATGCTACCAGTGTTAAAGACTGCGATGGAGCTCCATATGCCACGGCAAACTGGCTGACACTGACGGCGGCGGTGCACAAATGCTGCGCAGCTAGCGCCATTCGACGGCCAACACCGCGGTTCCTGGGGTGTCCGCTGTGCCGTGCGTGTGATCATTACTTGTACAGCCCTCTCGCAGTGTCCGGAGCAAGTATGGTGGGTCTGACACACCGGTGTCAATGTGTTCTTTTTTCCATTTCCAGGAGTGTATATGCAGACTAAAGTGACGAATGAAAATTTGTACCAAGTTCAGGATTCAAACCTCTGTCTTCTGTTCACTAGGCAGATGTGCTAACCACGATGCCACCCTGTGGCTTTGCGAAACTTCACAGACTGCCATTGACTAGCTTTGACGAGGTAGCCGTGCTAGAGGTGCCTGTGCAGTTGAGGAAAGCCACTGTGCCAGGGTGGTGTAGTGGTTAGTGCATCTGCTGAGCAGGAGACCCAGATTCGATTTCCATCCTTGATACAGATTTAGCCCATCCGCGGTGGCCGAGCGGTTCTAGGCTGTTCAGTCCGGAACCGCGCGACTGCTACGGTCGCAGGTTCGAATCCTGCCTCGGGCATGGATGTTCGTGATGTCCTTAGGTTAGGTAGGTTTAAGTAGTTCTAAGTTCTAGAGTACTCATAACCTCAGATGTTAAGTCCCATAGTGCTCAGAGCCATTTTGATACAGATTTTCATTCGTCGCTTCATTCTGCATATACACAAAAAATAAAGTTACTGACAATAATATTCAATCTGCACAGAGTGTACACTTAAGAGGAGGAAATAGATGGTGGCGCGAGAGTGAGAGTAGATGCGAAGGGGAATGAAGATGCGATTTGAAGTCCCGTCGACGCTCGTACTGGAAAGGATAGGAAAGGAATTCAGTAGTGCGCTATCAAAACATCCCTTCCAGTATTCGCTTTGAGGGCAGAGAATCACAGAAAATCTAAAGCTCGGTGGCCGGACGTTGATTTGAACCTGCGTCCTCCAGAATACGATTCAGTTGACTCAGAACAGTAGCACGTCGCTGACTGAGAGTACACAGAGTCTCTGACTTGGTCGAATGGCGTCGAAGCACGATTTACAAAAGTCATCGTTATTTTGGAGGCAGATAAAATACAAAACGGTGTGGTCAGCTGGTTTGGCAACAATAATTTATATCTGCAAGTTCGGCATCCATGAAGGTCACTCAATGATGTAAACTGGCTGCAAATATCGCTGTGGATCGAGATTCCTCCTAGAAAGAACATAGTCGGTCTGTAGTTTGCGATGTTGTACTTGACCTCGAATAGCACATGTGCGATGTCCTCAATGCAAGTCTCAGTCGTGATAGGAAAGAACATCATCATCGTAATCATCATCAATTCGATGTCGTCGCTGGATTAAGGACTCCTCCATATTTTCCCTGTGTTATGTTCTTGAGCTACACGTCTTCATCCCACTTTTTCATGTCTTCTAATCAGCCATCCAGTTTTCCTTAAGTCGTCGTATTGGGATTTTCTTGAGTAATGATATCCAACAAATAAGTTCGTTATGCCGGGAACCATCTGTCACTCCACATAATCCACCCATCTTTCTTTTAAGTATAGCTGCTGTCACATTCAGGTTATCGACTCTGATAGGTTCCCTGTCTCACCACCCCATTTATTTATTTTGCTATGTTTCCTCTTAATTCCCAGCATGTATTTCCTCATTGGTCTCTAAGCAATAATCGAGCTGTTCTTACGTTAAAAATCCACTTCTCAATATCTTAACTCATAATTGATAATACCCACCCCCTTGTAAAGTTTCTATTTCAGGCACGCTGGTCACTTAATTTGGAAAAACTGTTCAGTTTATCAATACTCAACGTGATTTCTCTTTCTTTCTTATCCAGTCATCATTATCAACAGTACTACATAAACAAATCCGTCAAATGGTTTCCATGACTTGGTTGTTCTTTGTACAGTTTCCTTCAAGCTAAAAAAAAATGGCTCTGAGTACTATGGGACAACATCTGAGGGCATCAGTCCCCTAGAACTTAGAACTACTTAAACCTAACTAACCTAAGTACATCACACATATCAATGCCCGAGGCAGGATTCGAACCTGCGACCGTAGCGGTCGCGCGGTTCCAGACTGAAGCGCGTAGAACCGCTCGGCCACAACGGCCGGCCCTTCAAGCTCACTGCAGCTCCGTCTGCATTTACAGGCTTTAGACAAAAATATGGAAACACCGCGAAAAATGCATCTGTGAACATAAATACAGACGCTAGCCGGTCTGTAGTTTGCGGTGTTGTACTTGACCTCGAATAGCACATGTGCGATGTCCTCAATGCCAGTCTCAGTCGTGATAGGAACAGCATTTTGTATTGTTGTGAGTACACTATGTCGGAACTACGTGAATTAGATCATAGGTAAATATTGTTAGTGCCCGTACAGTGAGTGCTTCCGCAACCAAGGTCGCTGAAGAGTTTGATGTTTCAAGAGGCACTGTATCGAAGATTTATACCGCATACAGGGAAACGTAAGATCATCATCCGCTAAGTAACAAAGGGGTCGGAATTGTGTGTTTAGTGATCGTGAGAGACGCTCATTGAAGAAGACTGTGACGAAAAATTAGAACACGGCAGCTGCAAAACTCACTGCACAACTGGATGCCTCACACACGAAACCTGTCAGCACCAAAAAAACAACACAAAGGGAGCACCATAAGCAGGGAATTGCAGGCCAAGCTGGATTTCCGAGACTGTTCACCAGTGATGCAGCCAGTCGCGGTGGTCTAGTGGTTCTAGGCGCTCAGTCCGGAACCGCGCGACTGCTACGGTCACAGGTTCGAATCCTGCCTTGGGCATGGATGTGAACCAGTGATGCAAAAGACCATAACAGAAAAACGTGGTACCGAACCCGTAAAACCTGTGGAGGACGGAAGAAACTCATAATTGAGTTTACGTCCCAAGAGTCATATACTGCGGGTGTTAGGTTATCACCTGGGCAGCCATACCGTAGTACTCCATAGGGCTCATGGTTACCCTGCGGGGTTTCTATACTGTCACGCATTATGTCACCATTTTGGCTGACCAGGTCCATCCCATGGTCAGAGTTTGTTCCCCAATGGTGATGCTGCGTTCCAAGAGGACAGGACCCTTGTTCACACAGCATGCATCATCCACGACTGGTTTTGTGAGCACGGGGATAAATTTTCGCATCTCTCCTGGCTACTGCAGTCACCATACACTGAAGACCCAAAACTTTATGACCACATGCTTAATAGCTTGTTTGTCCGTCTTTAGAATGAAATGCATCACTAATTCTGCTTATCGGGAATCCGACAGTTTGGTGGTAGGTTTGTGAAGGTATTTGGCAATAGATTACGCACAGGTCATGTAATTCACGTAAGTAACGTGTAACCTCCCCCCTCACTTATCGACCTTAATGACAGTGCAAAATTAAACCGCGTGTACCTAATGGAAATTTGGGAAAAGCAATCGTCACCGAAGTTAATCTATCGGTAAAGAGGGAGGAAAGGGTTACATCTAATTGAAAGGAAAAATGCAAATGAAACTGGTGGAAATTAATTTTGAAAAGGGGTAAAGTTAATAAAGAAAGTAAATGTGCGGCCGTTACGTTAACAATTAACTAGCGGTAACTAGATATTTGAGATCTGGGGGAAATCACGGTCGCCAGTCCTAAGGACAATTACTATAGTAACAGAAAAAGAAAGGTTATTACACATATAATTAACACTAGAAGCGTGGCAACTGAAGGTTGGCACGTGTAGTGTGAAAACTGAAAGTTTGTCAGAAGTAATAAATTTCGCTACACTCTGACTTAATTTAGCAAAAGAATTAATAAAACCGGAAAATCGAAAGTTAATTTAGTGACTGAAGTTAATAGTGAGCTTTCTTTCTGAAGCACATCGAAATCCAGTAAAATACGAATAGTCTTGGACTACCTCAACAATCATTTCAAAAGCAACTTGACTCTACGCAATTTAGAAACAAGAGATTTAACTTTGAACTTGAATTAAATGATTCTGAACTATTAACAATAGTAAAATTTAGTACGTACCAAGCTGAGCTGCAGTCACAGGTAAGCTAAAATATGCTAACAAAACTCGCACTCTAAATTTGTGCTCGTGTAACCTAAATATTGTAGCCAGCTACTGAACTTTGAAATTAAAGCAGTGAAATCTAATTATATTATTTTAATGCTGGCGTTTGAATTTCAACGACACTCGGGTTCATTTCGGAAAAGGAAGGGACCCTGCTTGGCAATGCAATTGGGACAATGAGCAACAAAGGTTCATGCTAAGTTGCTGTAATATTGCGAGGCAAATGGAACAATTTGAAAAGCTGAGGTCTGCCATACAGTTCTGAAACTTTACGTGCTTTTAGTCTTCCTTGTTGGTTGATTGAAGGTTTGAAGCCGTCGATCGAGGAGGTGGCGACAGTCACTCATTGTCGGCCGTCGCTGTTGCAGAAGCTGGATGTTGGCGCGCCTTCTTCTCGACACGGTCACCAGGCGAAACGGGCTCTTGATGTGCGCCAGCTAATGCTTCCCGTCCGCGACACCATGTCAGAAACTATCATCGCGAGTCGAGCGCAATTACATGCTGCCAAACCCCGAAAGCGCGGCAACTCGCGGGAGCGTCACACAACACCTGCTCCACTCGCTACTCCCGCCAGACTCTCTCTGCCCGCGCCCCACGCGGCAGAGTTCACACTCCCAAAGATCCTACACACTTTGATTCTTCAAACGACCCATCGATGTAATCGTTCGATAGCAGTTTTCCCTAGGCAAGACCCAGCGTAAAAATACAAATAATATTTACGAAACAAACCAATTATACATCGACATAAGTGCATAAATATATATATACAAACAGTAAAACAATTACAATGTGTAAAGACACAGAAATGTCATATATTCAGGTAACAAAAATAAGGAAAACAAATTATTGTACAATAGATGGAAATAGGAGGATATGCATTTCCGGCGTTACAAACGGGCCAGCGATTAGCTCATGCGGTGGCATCCGACAGCGACTCAGAAGGGTTCCGTAGCATTTACATTAGGCTATTTGGTCACCGAGACATCAAAATGAGTTGACTATAATGTTTCCGAAACAAATATAGCACGGTTCTGGATCCGAAATAGGAACAATGATGACATCGCTGTCGGGGATGACACCAAACATGAAGGGTTGCAGATGATTCATAGCTCTCAGCGTTTCGAATACTACCACAGGCCCCATACAAGGGTAGGAGAATGTCTCCCACAGCGTAATACTGCTCCCACCAGCCTGCATCCGCGGCGCGCTGCAGGATTCGAGCCGCCATTCACCTCGATGACGGCGTTTGAGGAGACGACCAGCTACCTAGTGCAGCAAAAATGTGGTTCACCCGAAGACTTGACACGTTTCCATTTACCGACGGTCGAATCCCGATGGTCGCGTGCCCACTGAAACCGTAATTGACGATATCATTGGCTCAACATGTGAACACGTAGCGGTGGTCTGCTCCGAAGCTCCTTGTTCAAGAATGTACGATGATCGGTGTGCTCCGAAAGACTTGCGAGTGCACCAGCATTGTGCTCTTTCGGCAGAGATGCCACAGATCACCATCTGTCCTGCTCTACACAGCAGACAAGCCTCCGAGCGCCACGTTCTCTGAACAGTCTTGGACGTCCAACCATTTAGCGCCTAGAGGTAGTTTCCCTAGATGTTCACGACTGTAGCACGTAAACATTCGACCAGTTCCGCCGTTTTCGAGACACTCGTTCACAGGCTCGGCGTAATAATAATTTGCCCTTTGTCAAAGTCGGTTATCTAAACGGATTTCCCAATTTGCAGCCCATATCTTCGCTTGGGTGCCCGCCCTGTCTGCTCCGCTTTCATACTTTTGTTACCGTCTCACGTGCCCACAACGCCACCAAGCGGCATCCAGCGTCGGGTTGGGCACTGATCATAACGGATTGGCTCATCTGTGTACATCACTATCATTGAGGCTTTGTGGTCTACTTCGGAGAGAAGGAAGCGTGATTGCTATCCACCTCCATTATCGTTAACGTAATTTGCCACTACTTTGCATGAATAATGGCATAAAATTCCCTTGAAATCCATCCAGGACCGGTATTTATCCGTTTAGAGACTTCTCGAGGCTGTATGAATGCCGACGGGTTTTCTACACCATAATAGGCATGTTAATGCGTTTTAGGTGTTTCCGTGTTTTTGTTCAACCCGTCGCAAGACCCCTTTCGTGGGTAGTGTATTTGAGTAACTTCGAATTTTGTATGTGTATGTAAAACGCCACACTACTCCCCTCAAGTTAAATGTCTAACAAAATTTCACAACGGATACTGAATACCGTGAAATGCTAGTTAATCCTGTGACATTCAATCCAATGTTGGGAATCTTGACTTATGAATAATCCCTTTTTACAAATTTACTGAAGAATTTGCGCATATGACTAAAATAATTGTCTGAAACTGAGTCAGTGGCTCTCCCACTTAAAAATTATATACAAAAACCAACTGAAGACACGCCAGGGTAGCCGAGAGCGCTAATGCGCTGCTTCCTGGACTTAGGTAGGCGCGGTGGCCACGGATCGAATCCGCCCGGAGGATTGACGACGAGGACTGATAAGCTGGCCAACCTAGATGTGGTTTTTAGGCTGTTTTCCACGTCCAGCTAGGTAAATACCGGGCTGGTCCCCTCGTTCCGCCTCCGTTACACGACTCGCAGACATTTTCAGTCGTTCGCCCTATTTCATGGCTTAAACTAGACGCAGGAAGCTGGGGTACACTACTTACGTCCTGTAGGTTTTGGGATGGCGTCAGGAAGGCCATCCGGCCACCCTTTGCAACTATCACTGCCAGATCTGCAATATCACAGCCGACCCCGCGTTGGAGCGTGACAAATACCGAAAGAAAGAAAGAAATACAAACTGAAAGAAAGGTGGTATATTGAAGCAGTTTCATTTATTTGAAAAAACAAACAAAAGCGACATTGAACATATTTCAGCAAAATGCTGATACATTGTTGCGTACACTGAGATGACAGAAGTCGTGAGATAGCGATATGCACAAATACAGATCGCGGTAGTATCGCGTACACTAAGTACAGGGTTATTACAAATGATTGAAGCGATTTCACAGCTCTACAATAACTTTATTATTTGAGATATTTTCACAATGCTTTGCACACACATACAAAAACTCAAAAAGTTTTTTTAGGCATTCACAAATGTTCGATATGTGCCCCTTTAGTGATTCGGCAGACATCGAGCCGATAATCAAGTTCCTCCCACACTCGGCGCAGCATGTCCCCATCACTGAGTTCGAAAGCATCGTTGATGCGAGCTCGCAGTTCTAGCACGTTTCTTGGCAGAGGAGGTTTAAACACTGAATCTTTCACGTAACTCCACAGAAAGAAATCGCATGGGGTTAAGTCGGGAGAGCGTGGAGGCCATGACATGAATTGCTGATCATGATCTCCACCACCACCGATCCATCGGTTTTCCAATCTCCTGTTTAAGAAATGCCAAACATCATGATGGAAGTGCAGTGGAGCACCATCCTGTTGAAAGATGAAGTCGGCGCTGTCGGTCTTCAGTTGTGGCATGAGCCAATTTTCCAGCATGTCCAGATACACGTGTCCTGTAACGTTTTTTTCGCAGAAGAAAAAGGGGCCGTAAACTTTAAACCGTGAGATTGCACAAAACATGTTAACTTTTGGTGAATTGCTAATTTGCTGCACGAATGCGTGAGGATTCTCTACCGCCCAGATTCGCACATTGTGTCTGTTCACTTCACCATTAAGAAAAAATGTTGCTTCATCACTGAAAACAAGTTTCGCACTGAACGCATCCTCTTCCATGAGCTGTTGCAACCACGCCGAAAATTCAAAGCGTTTGACTTTGTTATCGGGTGTCAGGGCTTGTAGCAATTGTAAACGGCAAGGCTTCTGCTTTAGCCTTTTCCGTAAGATTTTCCAAACCGTCGGCTGTGGTACATTTAGCTCTCTGCTTGCTTTATTCGTCGACTTCCGCGGGCTACGCGTGAAACTTGCCCGCACGCTTTCAACGGTTTCTTCGCTCACTGCAGGCCGACCCGTTGATTTCCCCTTACAGAGGCATCCAGAAGCTTTAAACTGCGCATACCATCGCCGAATGGAGTTAGCAGTTGGTGGATCTTTGTTGAACTTCGTCCTGAAGTGTCGTTGCACTGTTATGACTGACTGATGTGAGTGCATTTCAAGCACGACATACGCTTTCTCGGCTCCTGTCACCATTTTGTCTCACTGCGCTCTCGAGCGCTCTGGCGGCAGAAACCTGAAGTGCGGCTTCAGCCGAACAAAACTTTATGAGTTTTTCTACGTATCTGTAGTGTGTCGTGACCATATGTCAATGAATGGAACTACAGTGAATTTATGAAATCGCTTCAATCATTTGTAATAGCCCTGTATAAAAGGGCAGTGCGTTGGTGGAGATGTCATTTGTACTTCAGGTGACTCATGTGAAAACGTTTCCAACGTGATTATGGCCGCACGACGGGAATTAACAGACTTTGAACGCGGATTAGTAGTTGCAGCTAGACGCATAGGACGTTCCGTTTCAGAAATCGTTAGGGAATTCAGTATTCCCAGGTCCACCGTGTCAAGAGTGTGTTGAGAATAGAAAATTCAGGAATTACGTCCCATCAGGAACTGCGCAGTAGCCGACGGCCTCCACTTATCGACCGAGAGCTGTGGTCAGTGCTAACAGGCAATCAACACTACGTAAAATAACCACAGGACTCAATGTGGGACTTACAATGAACATATGCGTGTGACTGTGCGGCGTAATTTTGGGGTTAAGGGGCTATGGTAGCAGAGGACCGACGCGAGTGCCTTTGCTTACAGCACACAGCGGCGCCTCTCCTGGGCTCGTGACCATATTGGTTGGACCCTAGACTGGAAAATCGTGGCCTGGTCAGACGGGCCCCGATTTACTTGGTAAGAGATCATTTTAGGCTTCGAGTATGACGTAGACCCGACGAAGCCATGGACCCAAGTTGTCCACAACCGGCTGTGCAAACTGGCGGTAGCTCCATAAGTGTGCAGCACGTGTTTACATGTAATGGACTGGGTCCTCTGGTCAAACTGGACCGATCATTGACTGGAAATGTTTATGTTGAAGGCCATCTATAGCCATTTATGGACTTCATGCCCTCAAAGAACGATGGAATTTTTATAGACGACAATGCGCCATGTCACCAGGCCTCAACTGTTATGATTGGGTTGAAGAATGTTCTGAAAAATTCGAGCGAGTGATTTGGCTACCCAGGTCGCCCAGCATGAGTCCTATTGAATATTTATGGGAGGTAAACGAGAGTTTAGTTTGTGCGCAACATCCTGCACCGGCAACATTTTCGTAATTGTGTACGGCTGCAGAGGCAGGATGGCTCTATATTTCAACAGGGGACTTACAACGACTTGTTGAGTCCATGTCACATCGAACTGCTGCACTGTGCCTGGTGAAAGGAGATCCGACACGATATTAGGAGGTATCTCATCACCTTTGTAACCTCATTGTGTAAGCAAGAGTAATTTCACAAAAACTAAATTAATTTAATTAGTTGCTTGCTGAATGTTTTTAATAGAAGGGAAAAGGACTGTAGCGATTTGACAGTTTTTCTACTGCTCATTGACGAAAGAATACGCCTTTCGTAATCAACAATGAATGTACAAAAAATGGTTAAAATGGCTCTAAGCACTATGGGACGTAACATCTGAGGTCATCAGTCCCATAGACTTAGAACTTCTTAAACCTAACTAACCTAAGGACATCACACACATCCACGCCCGAGACAGTATTCGACCCTGCGACCGCAGCAGCAGCGCAGTTCCAGACTGAAGCACCTAGAACCTCTCGGCCACAGCGGCCGACAATGAATGTACATTACAGTATTAAATTTGGTATCCAAGTCTAACGATCAACTGAATCATGACCAGAGCTGAGCAAGGAGTTAACGCCGAGATTTTCTACATTGCCGGAGCTGAGTTGTACTTTGTCATACCGAATACTTGTGCTGTGTTGTCGTGGCTGCATCTGATGGTGTTATGACTCGTCTCATGTACTGCATGACGGGTCTATTTCTACAGTCACTGCTCTGATGGCTGGTGGGATAAATACGATTAATCCTGCCCTAAGCAGAAATAACTATGGCAAGATACCTGTACAGATTTGCTTTAATAAGGACGATGTTATGCGTCCTTTCCAACAAAAACCTATATTTAAACTTTCAAACGCCCAGATTACAAGTTTATGAACATTCAGTCTGTACGAACAAAGTCAGAAGGACTAAATTCACTATAATTTGTGATCGTGAGTAATGCTTACTTCAGATCCGCACTTACAGTGAAGCTGTCGTACTTGGATCAAAAAATATTAAGTGCTCTCCACTTTCTGTAATCTAAACCAAATGGCCATGAAACTTATATCTAAAAACAAATTTTTAATCCAACAAAGCAGAAAATTAAACATAAATCTGTATACCTGTCTAAATTATAAGGCAGAAGATCATTCCGTAATTACACAGGCTCAAGCAGAAGTTGTCCATGACCACACGCCAGGGCAGAAGCTTTCCTGCAATCACCTGGGGTCAGTTAGACTGTGTGTAGTCTGAGAGTGGAGAGTGAAGTTTGATAGTATATATCTGCCGGTGGCAATCACGAAAACTCGTACCCCTGTTTTCCTATCTTTTCCACTTGTCTTTTCCAGTCACAGGTCTTAGTGCCTGGCGTGTCTCCTTGCTACCTAAAGAAAATAAGGGTCTTCTCAAGTAGAACACTTGGCTTCAGTCTACTAGTACAAGTGAGGGATATGACAGCTGCCTCTATGATGTCACAACGTCCTCACCAATAGGAACTGCACTCTCTGATTGCTACAGGATTCCCCATTGAGCGAGGTTGTGCAGTGACAACTTTGAACTCGCACTTGAAAAAACGGTGTTCACAGCCCCTGTCCGTCTTCCGTTTCCGTTGTCTCTCTAAATCGGCCGATTTCCTACCCCATTCTCATGCAATCCAAGCATATCTCTAACGACCCAGTTTTTAACGCGTCGGTTAACCAGAAACCTCCTTCTTTGGAAGCTCAGCGTCATAGGTGCTCCATCGTTGGAAGTAACCCTGTTGTTCCTACTTGTTAGTTTATAGAGTCACAAGCCTGCTATAAAAAAAAGACCACACGCACTAAACTGGCCTACGAGTTTTCGTAAATACATTGTCTGACAAAAAGATTGAAGTATCCAGGAGAGACGCAGTGAATGAAATGGGTTGAGAGGGTGTGTGGTGTTCTCCTAGTGCTTACAATATTGAGTCAAATTTACAAAGAACTTGGCAGTATCAGCCTGTGTATCATTGCGGCGTTGCATTCCGTCTGCACTGGATGCATACACTGGTTTAGTTGGGAATAGTGGCTTAATGCTATTGTATCCTCTCCTAAGGCAAGCTGGCATATGACAGCGGCAATTGGTTCTTGATACCATGGATACTGACACTACGATACACCTGACTTCCGAGCTGCTCCCAGACGTGGTCTATCGTGGACGGATGTGGAGACTTTGCTGGCCACCGTAGTACCTCGGCTTCACACAGACAGTTCAGAGAGATAAATGCCACATACGGCGAGCACTGTCTTGAAAAATAGCAGCACTGTGATGTCGCGTAAGATTTAACACATGAGGACGCAGAATGTCCATTATGTACAGTCAGAGTTCCCTCAGTCACTACCAGCCATGACCTGAAGTCATATCCGACGGTTTCCCACAGCAGCAAAAAGTAGGCCCGTCCCTAGGTCGCCTTCTTATTCACCGACGATGGTCTATGGAGTAGTGCAGAAATACGATTCATAACTGAGCGCAATGCGGCGTCAACAGTCCATGCTTCCCATTCACGACACCACTCACATACGAGATTGCGCAGTGGTTAGCACACTGGCGGGAGGATGATTGTCCATTTTCCGTCCGCTCATCCAGATTTTGGTTTTACATGATTTCCCTAAATTGCTCCAGCCAAATGCCTGGATGGTTCTTTTGAAAAGGAGCCGGCCGTAGCGTTAGAAATATTTCATTCACTATACGCAAGTTGGATTCGGTTTCCGAAGAAGGACAAGCAAAGATCAAAATGGAAAAATGGAAATATGTCGAATTGGGATGGTCATCAGTATGTGATCTTCACATAGAATCAAACAACTGGGACAATACGTTTTATATATAAACAGTTGTTGCTGTGGTCTTCAGCCCAGAGACTGGTTTGATGCAGCTCTCCATGCTACTCTATCCTCTGCAAGGTTCTTCATATCCCAGTACCTACTACAACCTACATCCTTCTGAATCTCTTGGTGTCCCTCTACAATTTTTACCCTCCACGGTGCCCTCCAATACTAAGTTGGTGATCCCTTGATGCCTCAGAATATGCCCCACCAACCGATCCCTTCTTCTAGTCAAGTTGTGCCACAAATTTCTCTTGTCTCCAATTCTACTCAATACCTTCTCATTAGTTATGCGATCTACCCATCTAATCTTCAGCATTCTTCCGTAGCACCACATTTCGAAAGCTTCTGTTCTCTTCTTGTCTAAACTATTAACCATCCTCGTTACACTTCCATACATGGCTACACTCCATACAAATACTTCCAGAAACGGCTTCCTGACACTTAAATCTATAATTGGAGTTAACAAATTTCTCTTCTTAAGAAACGCTTTCCTTGCGATTGTCAGTCTACATTTTATAACCTCTCTACTTAGACCATCATCAGTCATTTTGCTCCCAAAAAATCAAAACTCGTTTACTACTTTAAGTGTCTCATTTCCTAATCTAATTCCCTCAGCATCACCCAATTTAATTCGACTACATTCCATTATTCTCGTTTTGCTTTTGTTGATGTTCATCTTATATCTTCCTCACAAGACACTGTCCATTCCGTTCAGCTGCTCTTCCAGGTCCTTTGCTGTCTCTGACAGAATTACAATGTCATCAGCGAACATCTAAGTTTCTATTTCTTCTCCATGGATTTTAATTCCTACTCCAGATTTTTCTTTTGTTTCCTTTACTGCTTGCTCAATATACAGATTGAATAACATCGGGGAGAGGCTACAACCCTGTCTCACTCCCTTCCCAACCACTGCTTCCCTTACATGCCCCTGGACTCTTGTAACTGCCGTCTGGTTTCTGTACAATTCGTAAATAGCCTTTCGCTCCCTGTATTTTACCCCTGCCACCTTCATCATTTGAAAGAGTGTATTCCAGTCAACATTGTCAAGGGCTTTCTCTAAGTCTACAAATACTAGAAACGTAGGTTTGCCTTTCCTTAATCTATTTTCTAAGCTAAATCGTAGGGTCAGTGTTTCAGTATTGCCTCACGTGTTCCAACATTTCTACCGAATCCAAACTTATCTTCCCCGAGGTCGGCTTCTACCTGTTTTTCCATTCGTCTGTAAAGAATTCGTGTTAGTATTTTGCAGCCGTGGCTTATTAAACTTAGATAATTTTCACATCTGTTAACACCTGCTTTCTTTGGGATTGAAATTATTATACTCTTCTTGAAGTCTGTGGGTATTTCGCCTGCCTCAAACATCTTGCTCACCAGATGGTAGAGTTTTGTTAGGCCTGGCTCTCCCAAGGCTGTCAGTAGTTGTAATGGAATGTTGTCTACTCCCAGGGTCTTGTTCCGACATAGGTCTTTCAGTGCTCTGTCAAACTCTTCGCGCAGTATCATATCTCCTATATCATCTTCATCTACATTCTCTTCCATTTCTATAATTTGTCCTCAAGAACATCGACCTTGTATAGACCCTCTATATACTCTTTCCACCTTTCTGCTTTCCCTTCTTTGCTTAGAACCGGGTTTCCAGCTGAGCTCTTGATAGTCATGCAAGTGGTTCTCTTTTCTCTAAAGCTCTCTTTAATTTTCCTATAGGCAGTATCTATCTTACCCCTAGTAATATGTGCCTCTACATCCTTACATTTGTCCTATACCCATCCCTGCTTAGCCATTTTGCACTTCCTGTCGATCTCATTTTTTAGACGTTTGTATTCCTTTTTGTCTGTTTCATTTAAGGCATTTTTATATTTTCTTCTTTCATCAATTAAATTCAATATCTCTTCTGTTATCGGAGGATTTCTGCTAGACCTCGTCTTTTTACCTGTCTGATCCTCTGCTACCTTCACTATTTCGTCTCTCAAAGCTACCCATTCTTCTTCCACTGTATTTCTTTCCCCCATTCTTGTCAGTCGTTCCCTAATGCTCTCCCTGAAGCTCTCTACAACCTCTGGTTCTTTCAGTTTATCCAGGTCCTATCTCCTTAAATTCCCACCTTTTCGCAGTTTCTTCAGTTTTAATCTACAGTTCATAATCAATAGATTGTGGTCAATGTCCACATCTGCCCCTGGAAATGTCTTACAATTGGAAACCTGGTTCCTGAATCTCTGTCTTACCATTATAAAATCTATAAGATACCTTCTAGTATCTCCAGGCTTCTTCCATGTATACAACCTCCTTTCATGATTCTTGAACCAAGAGTTAGCTATGATTAATCATACAATGAACGCTTTCACGACCATATGGCACTGTTCTTGATAATTCTTCCGGGTTATATGGCCGTGGCCCATGTAATTCTTCTATTCCTAACGTTTCGTCCAATACCACGTTGGACATCCTCAGAGGTATGGTTGGTCCTGTTGAGTCCTGCCGACTGACGAATCGGGCGTCGGAGAGCGGCCTAAATACCGAGGAAAGTGGGCGTGGCCTAGCTTGTACATAGTAACAGAGAGAAAACTAGTTAAAGATAAAATGTAACTATCGATAATAGTCCGTCATAGATAAAAATCACTTATCGATTCTGTAACTCCACTGTCCATATCTCGCTTAATTTCAAGGCTTCTTCTTTTCTATTAAAATTATATTCATGTTTATAAATTTCAATAGCCTCCCTATACAGTCGTGGATAATAGTTCGTGGTAGCACTCAAAACTGTAGTTTCAGAAAACTTAACTACATGGTCACCTGACTGAAGTGCATGTTCCGCAACGGCCGATTTATCTATTTTTCCCAGTCGGCAAAGACTTTTATGCTCCTTTACCCTCGTATTCACACTTCTTTTCGTAGTACCATTATAGACCTTGCTACAAGTACACGGAATTTTATACACACCGCTAGAAGATAATGGTGGCCTTCTATCTTTAACAGAACGAAGTACTTGTCCTATTTTTCTGGTAGGTTTGAATACCGGTTTCACTTTATGTTTCAGCAAAATTTTGCCGATTCGATCTGTAACCTTACTAATGAAAGGTAAAGACATCGTGTTCTTCCATTGTTGTGTACCATCATTGCCCTTTGGACTGCTGTAATTAGGTCTTAAAACTCTATTAATTTCTATGTTTGAGTACCCATTCTTTTCGAAGACCTGTTTCAGATGATTCAGTTCCGTATCCAGATGTTCCGGCGTACAAATCCGTTTTGCCCTGTCCACTAAACTTTTGATTACACCTATTTTTTGTTGTAGGTGATGATTGGAGTTTTATGTAAGTATCTATCAGTATGTGTACTCTTCCGAAACACTTTATGTTTTAGACTGCCATCGGTCTGTCTCATGACTAACACATCCAGAAACGAAATAGCCTGATCTTTTTCCACATCAATGGTAAACTGAATTTTAGGGTTCATGCTATTAAGATAATCAAAAAATTGTGAGCTACATAGCTGAGCAATGTAATTTATATTATGAACACCTTTGCAATGATGCCAGTGAAAAATCGTGACTGCGACCTTGGAAAAACACAAACAGTGACGAAGTTTACTTTTACCTTGCTGTAAATTTTCTGATGGCTCCAGTGAGAAAAAAAAACAGTTATTGGACCAATGATCAGTTACTGTCTACTCCAATGTTTGCGCAAATCATGCCGAGAGATAGATATCTTCTGTTACTTACAATGTTACATTTTGCTGATAACAGTTAAGACCCTGGAGATGACAAAATCTGGAAATTACGTCGAATTGTGGATCACTTAAGAAAAGTATTTCCAGGTGCTTTCTATCCTTTTAATTGACGAAAGTTTAGTTCTCTTCAAGGGTCGTGTCTTCCTCAAGCAGTACATTCCTTCCAAACGCCACAGATTTGGTGTTATGTGATTGTAAAACTGGTTATATTCTTGACTTTATTATTTATGTGGGTGCAGCAACAGACGTAAAAAAAGACACTGACTTTGGTGTAAATGTTGGAATACCTGGAGCATTGTTCTCACTTTACTTGAACGTTACCTTGGTAAAGGTCACACATTATATGTTGACAATTGGTACACAAGCCCAACGTTATTTTCTTATTTGCACGACAGAGTGAGTAATGCCTGTGGAACTGTGAGAACAAACAGCAAAGGCATGCCTGCTTTATTTAAAAAATCGTAGAAAAGGCGAGATCGAGTTTATGTCAACAAATAAACTTCTTGCTCTGAAGTGGCAGGACAAACGGGAAGTGAGGATGCTTTCAACTCTTCATACAAGCGAAATTACAGCGACTGACAAAATTGACAGAACAACGAATGAACCAAAAACAAATGCAGCTTGCACCGAAAGCTACACTGAAAATATGGGGACCGTCGGCAGGAGCGACATGATGTTCAGTAGAATGTGTACGAAAAACTGTAAAGTGGTATAAAAAAGTATTTTTTCATTTGGTGGATCTGTCTCTGTTCAATGCGCATGCACTATATAAAACTCAAACGGGACGAAATATTTCAGTATCTGATTTTCAACAGAAAGGTATCAAGGATATCCTAGAGATCCACCATCAACAGCAAACAGAGGGACGTCGTGGAAGGAGATCGGCTGATGGTGACAATCCATTACGCCTAACCGAGCGCCACTTTGTCTCACTAATCCCAGGAACTTCAAAGAAGATGGCCGCCCAGAGAAAGTGTATTGTATGTGCAAAACATGATAAACGAAGTGACACAAGATACATTTGTGTAAAATGTAATTTTTGTTTCGAGAGATATCACATTTTGAAGTATAACTAATGTAATATGTCTTGTATTTTTTTCTCCTAATAAAGTACCTTTTTTGAACAAAATAAGACTTTCTGAACAAGGAAACGATTTGCACCGACAATACTGGATTTTACGTCTAATTTTTATCTCAATAATAACGGTAGACTGCTACAGTCGTATATATACGCACCGGGTGAAAATAACGCGCACAGGGCGGGAGCCGCTGAGAGTAAATGCGCAGTGAAAGGGTTAATGTTTAAAAGTAAGGACAGCGTGTCCAAGTAGCGATTGGTCATTAGCGTTGCTGTCACGCTGGAGTATCATTCCTGAGTCAATTGCCGCTTAGTGCAGGTCTGTAAGCAGAATAGTTAGACGTAATCTGTGGCGTAACGTGACTTTTCTTTCGCGTCAGTATTTCCTTCAAAACAATACAAACTTCTCTTGAAACACTACTCACATGCCTCACTAAGAACCAAACCATATCCCGTAGAGTCTATATTGCGTTGTCAGCCTCATTTTACTTTCGACACGGCATGCGACAACAGATACAAACGTATTGAACTTTCTAGATACTCTGAGTATTTCGGTGTCGGACAACAGCTAATTAGTTGAATTGCAAAAATACAGAGATTATTAACAACCAATGGCCCTCAATAAACCATAAAACAACACCTAATGGAATCAAAGGATAGACCAACTACAGAAAAGGAACAAAAAAAGTAGAAATAGAACTACAAAATCACTTTTATTTGCGAGAGAGTGCTGAAAGGTAATGCCTCCGAATTTTTATGTGAAATTTCTTAAATATTTTTAAATAAAACAAATGTTATCAGCATTCTACATCTTTACTCTTCACGCCCATATATTTTCACGCGTCTGCCGCTAGAGGGCTCCGAAGTGTGACGTTTAACACGGCGGTGTGTAAGGTAACTATGTTGGTGCAGGAGAAACAGCGTGCTGTAATCGAGGTACAAGTACGAATTGGAAGAGTTCGTACACACATTGAGCACCCTCTCTTCCAGCATGACAATGCAGCACCGCACACGGGCGTTGCAACATCTGTAACAATACGACCCTTTACGTTTCACTGTCAACGATCATCCTCTATAGTCTATACAATCCCGACTTGATCCCATCCGATTTTCATCGGTTTACAAAACTTAAAGAATACCTCTGACAGCATCACTTTGATAGTGATGAAGTGATGCAAGCAGAGGTGAGATTGTGGCTCTGTCAACAACGTCAGTCAGTGACGATATCAACAACTAGTCTCTCATAGGAAGAAATGTGTTTCTCACCAGAAATAAATACGAAGACATGAAGGATAAAGATGTAGAATGTTAATAACGTTAGTTTTATTTGATAATCTTCCAGAGTTTTCACGCAAAAAATTCGAAAGCATTACTTTTCAGAACGCCCTCGTACTTCAGCGCCATAGATTAGTGTCAAATTTTCACCAATACTTCAGACGTCGCCTTAGCCCCGAAAGCTCATTTAAATTGCTCTACTGCTGAATCCTCTATTGGTACGTCCCTCCATATGCTACAGTGCTTCCATATTTTTCACACAGACTGACTTGTATAATACAGAAGAAAGAGTTCGAAATTTTACCTTTGTGTCGCTTGTTTACTGCGTCTAGTAAATGCTACTTTCCGCCTGTCCTTTAAGTTCCTCTGACCTCTCACGATACCCCCCCCCCCCCCCAACTCCTCGTTTAGCACCTACTTGCTTCTTACTCTTTACCTCAAAACCTCATGACTCACTGGCTCGGAATTATTAATAACATTCTTCTTGAACCGGTGTATAAGTTGCTTCTCAGTAGACACGACCTATAGTACACTTTTCAGCAGGCTTAGCATCCATAGTTTTCGCGCAACCACGAGTCTGGAGTTTTCCACACCGGATTAGGTATTCAAAGGCACGATAGGTCCCATACGTAAGCAGCGAGCGTGGCAACTATTTAGCAACCTGCGTAGATAAGACGGCTAATACATTTGGTATTTTCATGTCAAAGTGCACTATCATGTCTGTGGTTCATATGTCCCATGTCGACGTCTTTGTACATCAATGTCTTGCAAGACTATTAAATAATGCCTTTATAATAAAAGATCTTGGTTCCATTCGAAAACCTGAGTTGAACCCTCTTTCAAGTTCACCTCCACTCCGCAAGGGACTGTTTAATGCATGGCAGAGGTTACATTGCACAGTATTATCGATTTTGTTTCCTACTCCGTTGGTCTGTTGAGCGAGGGTGCAAGAGACAGCACACGACGTAATCTCATGTATTATTGATATGATTGCTATGCGAGACACACTGTGCGATGGTGCCGGCATATTGGTGCCATACTGTTGTTGGAATAAGGATTCTCTAAATTTACGCAACACTTTCCGTGAGTACTACGATGTCTTTCTTGCTGGGATTCTCTTTTAAGTTCCCCAGAATTTCTGTTACACTTGCCCATGGACTATATGGATCCATTAAAATCCTATCAGCGAGTCTATGAATTAATTCGATTTCTCATGCCATGTCTATTCGACAAGGATTTCAAATAATGGACTAGTACCTTAGAATTGATCGCACTACCGTCTGCTATGCGATTATCTTAACCGATGCATTTCATTTTCCCACAACGTTCCACCAGAACTAAGTCGTTCACAAGCCTTCCCATTTTACGTAACTGTCGTGCAATGGATAATAGCCTTCATGCAGTGTCCTGACACTACGTCTGGCGATAAAGCATCGTTGTGGCATAACTTCTCATAACGCTTCCCCTAAAATAATGGTGATGGAAGTCTATTTCACCATCGGAATTTGAACTAGAGACCTTCCAGACAATCCCCACATCTCAAACGCACACTGACAGCCTCGCGGTGGCGGCGGGTAAATTACAAGTGGGTATGTTTGCAAGTGTTTCTTTCTGATTCAAAATTTGGATCGGTATTAACTTCTTTTATTATCAGATTAAAATGAAATTTATTGTGGGTTTAGGGAACCGATGACAGTGCATTAGCGCACATCCAGACGCCATAAATAAGACAGAGGCTCCAAAACCATGTACAAATACAAAAATATTTCCTGTCGGATTTTACTGAAAATCAACGTATGATTGCCTGCATCTCGAGGTCGTGCGGTAGCGTTCTCGCTTCCCACGCCCGGGTTCCCGGGTTCGATTCCCGGCGGGGTCAGGGATTTTCTCTGCCTCGTGATGGCTGGGTGTTGTGTGATGTCCTTAGGTTAGTTAGGTTTAAGTAGTTCTAAGTTCTAGGGGACTGATGACCATAGATGTTAAGTTCCATAGTGCTCAGAGCCATTTCAACCATTTCAACGTATGAGAGGCTTCAGAGTGGAATATAATTTAAATGTGAGCGTTACAAATAAAATTTAAAGTATCTGTCTCGCAGTTCCTTCCCTGTTATGAGTTGTGTATTAATGGTTTTAAGATTCAGATAATAAGGGAAAACAATATTTAAAAAGTTGTATTAAAACGTCAGTCCTTACAAACAACTAGGCTGTTTTCTCTTTATAAACGACGCCGAAACATTGAAAATTAGTGTACTTCATCATGAAATCATTTTCAGGCTTTAATGAGACGGATGTATATCAAGAATTGTTATTCTGAGTTCTTGTGCGAATTTAGTTTTAATTGAAGATAAAATCTCCGTGTCTTCCGTAAAAAAGTAGGTGTCGTTTTCTACAGAAATGAATAGTCATGAGATTGATCATACCACCACCTAGCAGCTGCAATATCCCAATGCTGTTCCCTTATACAGTTATTTAATAATTAAAGAAAATAAGAGATCTGATACATAGCTTTAAGCAGAGTCTTAAAATTAAGAAAATAATACGCTTCAAACATTTTAATAAATTTTTTCATTCATCTCTTGATTAACAATCTGATCCATTACAAAGTTACGTGTAGTAAAGGCTGCAAAAACTGCGAGCAAATCAGTACGTGTGCACCGTACAACCGTTAACACGACAGTCCTCCCATATACATCAATTCATTTGCATCTTGTCTACGGATAACTGAACGTGCCGCGGCAGTAATGATATCCCTTCCTAATAAAGTCAGTGCAGGTAAAGATGTCGCAACTGGGCGACTTTAAATTGTCGCGTAAATACGCCTAGATAGTCATGACGACTGGCTAGAATAAATATGACAACCCTGTCTGTGGAATCGATAAGTACTTCACCAAAGTACTAAACAGTAACAAGTGAACTGTAGCGAAATAACAGTATACAACGGTACCTCTGCATAGTGTGGCATCTTCTCCCTGACCTTTACTAGCAAGATCAAGGGTGTCCGACTTATTAATGACGTGGGTGACCTTTAGACGTACGATTCATCAATCTATTCACCCCTTTGACGCTTTTCTATTAAGATGACTATAATAGCTTCCTAGTACAGTTTCGCGTGAAAGATCGATGAGTCTGTTGCAAGCCTTTCGTTCTTCTCACTAGCCGCTACTGCAGTGCTGTTACATGATATATTGCCCCTTGCATTATATGTTAAAATAGCCACCTCGAGGTGGCAGTATGGGACAACGACAGCAGACCTTGGTCATGTGGTACGACTACCTGTTTGATCTCTGTTCCTCGTGCGTCAGTGCACGTGTATTTAGCCTCTTCGGAACTTTGTTGTATTTGCATTTCTTTGTGTACAGTATTTCTCTGCATTATACAACTTTCCCTTCACCTA
Organism: Schistocerca serialis cubense; assembly: GCF_023864345.2. Classification (NCBI taxonomy): domain Eukaryota; kingdom Metazoa; phylum Arthropoda; class Insecta; order Orthoptera; family Acrididae; genus Schistocerca; species Schistocerca serialis. Next base: position 280,036,599 of record NC_064638.1, read on the forward strand.
CTCTTGGTGGAGATTATCTTTTAGAGCCCAGACAATGCTTCGTTTTCCAACAGTATCATGCAGTAACAAAAAGAAATAGTTGGCATCTTTTCTGGACACATGGTCCCCCGCGTACTTGCCAGAGGGACCATTAGCAGAGAAACTACGCTTTATGTTTGTTTCCAGCTTCTGTCTCTCTGCCTGAGGACCCCAGAAACAGGTGTAAGACGCTATACTTGCCTTCAAATCGTCAAATTGTTTCTTTGCTCACTCTGCCTGTCCTGCACTATGGGACTGTGAAAACTGATCAATGGCTGCAGGCACGAAAAGTCTGCAGTAGGCCTCCTGAAATAGGAGTCTTCATGAAAATATGCAACTATGATGATGGAAAAGAGAGTGGCCTGGAAAAGCAGACCACTTATAAAAGCGTTATTATTAAATAAAAAACTGTCAGCGAAGGTGTGACGAGAAAGTACCAGATGGACAGAACTCGAAGACGACTAAGTGAAGGCTGGTGTCTTTCTCATACCGTTTTCAATCCACACTTCGAAAATATGACTGCTCACTGCCCACTAGATGACAAGGGAACAAAAATTGGAGGAGGGAGAATCTGGTGTTTGAGGTTTGTGGACGACATAGTCTTTCAAGTAATAGATGAGAAAGACTTACAGGATATAGTGGATACCACTGAAGCTAAACATAAGATTTAGAGAATGAAAATCACTGCTAAGAAAACAATGGCAATGGCACTAAGAGGAAATACGAGGGCTATTCGGAAAGTAAGGAACGATAGGTCGCGAAATGGAAACCACAGTGAAAATGAAAACTTTTATTTGAATCGGTTAGCTACAGCTTCCGCCTACTTCTGTACACAGGCGCTTTTGAGGTGTGGGCATGATGGAGGATGGAAAGAACAAGTTTAGTGGATAGAGGGGAAAATTAAGACGTACTGAGAAACGTGGGGAGAAAATACAATTACTGAATGTAATAAAAAGAAGGGAAAGAAACTGGCTTGGAAACCTACTAAAAAAATGGAGGGCTTATAGAAAGAGTCTTGGAAGGGTACGCTACGGTGGCGGGTTCGAATCCTGCCTCGGGCATGGATGTGTGTGATGTTCTCAGGTTAGTTAGGTTTTAATAGTTCTACGTTCTAGGGGACTGATGACCTCAGATGTTGTCCCATAGTGCTCAGAGCCATTTGAACCATTTGGAAGGGTAGATGGAAGGCAAGAGGAGGCGAGGGAAGAAGATATTACAGATTCTGGATGATGTGATGGACAGCAGCATTAAGAAGAAAGCACGGCGTCGCAGGAGTTAGAGACGCAAAGGACCTAGTAACATAGCAGAAAACTGATAATCATGAGGATAGCAACTAAAATTTACATCAGGTGTCATATTCTACTAATCGTCAGTATACAAAGCAATAACGCAAATAAACCTAGATTTGGCGGAAATAGATCTGTTTTCGGGCATCCAGATTTCGGTCTACCAAGCACCAAAATGATATCATTTGAAAAGGACACAGTCTGTTTGCTTCTACATCCACCTCAAATACGAGCACGTGCTCGATCACTAATGACATCGTCGTCGATGCGATACTGAATCCTAATATTCGATTCTTATTGGTAGACTCTCTGCAAATTACAGTGTGTGAGTGGGGAATTGATTGCTGATGCACGGCAGTCTTTAAATCCTATTCTGTCCTTGTCACGTATGAAACAACAGTAATACGGAAGAAGTTATTCCATAATCCACATCTGTGTTAAAAATGGAAAATATTCATTAACAAAAACAAGCACCCAGTTAGCTTTAGATGCCGGATTAAGTACCTACGAATCAGTATGTGTCTGTAGGAACACTTTCAATCACGCGATCTTTCTCTGCATGTAAAGCTGCCTTTAAGTAGCAATTTGTCTCTATTCATGAAGAGCTTCATTGCGTATGTGGCTTCGTGTATGGGTCTGTAGACTACCCCTGATGAAATGTTGCGTGTGATACACTCAATACGCACACGTACATTCTACGAGGTACTGCACTGAGACTGTTTTATTCACGATTTGCCTTTCAACGACAGCTTAATAACTGAAAAATAGTTCAAATGGCTCTGAGCACTATGGGACTTAACATCTGAGGTCGTCAGTCTCCTAGAACTTAGAACTACTTAAACCTAACTAACCTAAGGACATCACACACATCCATGCCCGAGGCAGGATTCGAACCTGCATCTGTAGCGGTCGCTCGGTTCCAGACTGAAGCGCCTAGAACCGCTCGGTCACCCGGCCGGCTTAATAACTGAAATTTCACACAGTATATTTTTACCCGCCAAGAATTATGGGCCAAATGGAAGCCAGGTAAATACTAGTGACATAAGATGCTAAATTTTTAACTGATAGAACATGTTGTAACACCATGAACTAACGACAGCAATTTCATAAAAGTTTATAAAATGAAAACAAAATTTTTAACGATTCAAATGCATGTTTGCGCTTCGCCAGGATCGTACGGGCCTAGAAAAGGGTTCACGTTTCTTCTTTCTTCTACATTTGCTCCTGCATATTATATCGACAAGCTACTGTGCAGTGGATGGTGAAGGGTACTTCATAGTAATGTCTTTCTGCACTTTCCATTAAGGTACAGAGTGTGGGAGAAAATGACTATCCATATTCTCCGCTAATCGCTTTAATTGTCGTTGGCCTGCAAGAGATGTACAATGCAGGGAGCACAACTGTCGTTCTGTAAAAATCGTTATAATCTTGTGCCTGTGTGTCAGAAACTTAAGACACTCACACAGTGTCTACCGGTGGGGAAAATTCCACATCTACGGGTTTATATGATCCTTAAGCCACTGTACAGGGCATGTCAGGAGGTACTTTTTATGAGTATGAGAAAATCCGTCTCCAGTTCCATTCGCTTGTGGACTAGCTGTAAAACGCCCTACGCATATCAATCTCTCTTATACTGTTCTCACTATTCCCATGCCAGATGTACGATGATGTAGCATAATGCTCCCTAAGTCGCCTTGGAGTACCAGCTGTCTGGATTTACCCACGAATGTTTCGAGAGAGAAATTTCGCACTTATTTCAAAGATTCCCCTTCAAGTTCCCCGAGCATATTTCTAGGGGAGGGTCGGACATATGGGTCACCGATGTTGATCATCTTTGTAATGACTCGTGTATTGAACATAAAGAGACAAATGTTTCAGCTTTCTGCCAGACACTCTAGTTCTTCAAAAAATCAAGACCAAACTTGACGACGGAAAATAGTATTTTCAATGCTGTACATCGAAAGATCGTTTAAAAGGAAAAATTTTTATTAATACATTATGGTGTCCGAAATTTATAATGTCATTAACATTTCTTTGTGTTTTCGTGCTGTACCTTGCGTACTCGTCGTTCTACGCATCTAGAAGAGCGAGGTCGGTAGTCGAACATCTTGGCGTTGAGGCAGAAAACCTGAAGGAGGACGTCACTTGCGATGGCGTCAAGGAGACGATAGCGAAGGGTGCTCCAAACAAGTGGCGTCTCGTGGACTGTCTGTCTGTGGAATTTTACCGGGTTTTCCAGGATTTGCTGGTGCCAAGGCAGACAGCGGTGCTCCAAGAACGGTTGACGCCGGCCGCCACCGTTCCGCCGGCGTTCGTCGAAGGCATTATCATCCCAACAAACAAGTCGACGCAGATAACTACGGTTGTCCATTACCGCCCCTAACCTTAATGCAGATTACAAGATATTCGCACGTATTCTGGCGGCACGTTGCCTTCAGACCCTTCCGAGTATAATACCCACTGAACAATCGGCGCCGGATGGATTCCCCAGTGCTGAGACGGCCAGTGGTGAATGTCGAGATGCGACCGCTCTATCGGCTGAGCGCAATCGCCGTGCGGCATTTGTGGCCTCCGACTTTGACAGCGCTTTTGCTCGGGTGCGACGTGGTCACGTCTTTGCTGTAACGGAGCGGATGGGCTTTCCGGCCCCTTCACTGGTACCTTAAGCCGTCTCTACGCCAGCGCTCACTCCCATGACCAGGCTAATGGTCGTATCGGCGGACCGGTACCGATCCGCCGTTCCTGACATGAAGGATGCCCGCTATCGATGCTCCTCTACGCTCTCGCCCTAGAGCCGTTAACTGACAATCTCACGACGCATTTGTCAGAAACCACCCTGCGGCAATAAACGCTCCGCTGTCGTGCCTACGCAGACGATCTGTTGTTGCTGGTACTGTCACGGGAAAAGACAACGTAGCCGGCCGGGGTGGCCGCGCGGTTCTAGGCGCTACAGTCTGGAACCGCGCGACCGCTACTGTCGCAGGTTCGAATCCTTCCTCGGGCATGGATGTGTGTGATGCCCTTAGGTTAATTAGGTTTAAGTAGTTCTAAGTTCTAGGGGACTGACGACCAGAGATGTTAAGTCCCATAGTGCTCAGAGCCAAAAGACAACGTACATGCTTGACTGATGTCCACGTACGTGGACGTGGTGGGCAGCGCTTTGAGCATGGGCAAACGTACGGTGGTGTTAGCGGCCACGGAATCACACGAGATTTGGCGCCCCTACCTTGCGCCCAGAGCATCTGCTACCTTAGCATTGTCTTTACGTCCACCACCCGCCGCAGAGCAGCAGTCAACTTTTGGCGTGTCCTCCGGATCACCTGGGCCATCGTTAGGCGTCGTCTCTGTTGCCTTCATGCATCGCAATATGTGGAATATCTGAACGTCCACGTAGTTTCCACGCTGGTGCATGTAGCCCATGTCTTTCCGACATCGCCGGCGATCGGTCGCAGCCTACAGGCCGCGTTGGACTACTTCTTGATGGCTGGTATCATTTTTAAGGTCAAGTACGATACATTCAGCTTCCCCCAGAAGGTCAGGAGACTTGCAATCACCAACGGCCGATGTCGCGTGGAGGCCTTATATTCAACACCACGAAAAAACAGTGGTCGGGTGCAGGGAACTCACTCACGCGATAACTCCTGGATATTTGTACGCCACTCTCCATTAACCCCATCGGTCTCGGTAGGATACGTTGTGCCCCCATTCACACATCTATCTTCTTTATGGAGCTTAGCTATGTACGTGCCCGCCTCGGACGCAGGCGCCGCACTCCCAAAAGATTTCTACATTCAATTACCTTGCAGCAACGTAGACATCAAGTATCCATTAATGGTGTGGACTGAGGTGTGGTGCAACTTTCATCAGCCGTACCCCCCGACATAAATCAGAGAGAAATAGATTATGTCACCAGTGGAAAATTCCTCACTGGCCAGCGTTCACGTGCGATTGGTTTGATGGGCACTCTTTCATGCTCCACGCTCAGTAGACCATGATGCTCGTCGCCTGACATGTGCCGCCGTTCGTGAAGTCTCGATATTGGGGCTGCGGCAACGGGTCGCCGTTGCCTCTGCGCCCCTTCATCCATGGTCGCCCTGTACACATTCGTTCGCCCAGAGAACGTATGTTTCTCTTCAGCCAAGACTCATGCGATACTCTAGTCAAAGGATGAAGTTCGCCTACCTTTTCGGAGACTGTGTCAAATTACAGCTTGATCTTTGGACCATCCTACTAAATCTACCTGCGGTGACTGAACGACATCCAAGCTACTGCGCCCATTTCGCCAGTTACCTCCGAGGGATTTTCTGTGATGCTAGCTGGAATGTACATAGCGCGATTGCCTCGACTGCAGCCGAGGGGCACTATTAACACCCCCTCGAATTACATTCAAGCCCGCAGAGGGCGCAGCGCCTGGCACCGCACTGTCCTTGTTTTCCGTTTCCCCTCCGCCTACCTAACGCTGCTGTGCCACACGATGGAATTCCATGGTTATAACTGAGTATCTCCTCCCTTGACTATCCCTCCTTCTCGATTTCCAGTTGGCTGGTGGTGGGGACGCCGTAGTCACCCCCAGCCCACCCTCTACAGCCTTGTGTAGTCGATCCCCGCCCACTCATGGAGACGGAGGTGACCGACATGGGCTCTTCTCCCATCGTTCCTACCTCAACATACAAGGAACGGTCAGTTCCTCCCATTTGCATTTCCTGGCGTTATCTGCTGATTTGCTGCTTTTTTATTTTTTGAAAAACTCGTTTTCCCTCGTATGTTTCCTAATGTTCCCAATATAATGGTCAAGGCATTAGCCTACCAAACAGTTCATCAGTGTTCAAGTCTTATTCATTAATCTATTTTCGTTCGATATTTTTTCGATGTATCTGATAATATTCTGATAATAAGGATAGCTTTATTTGCCTTTTTCTGAAGTAAAACATCGCAATATGTGTTTATGTCCATTATAACTATCCGGGCTTCATGCCGTGGTCGGTTGATGAATTTTGTCTCAATTCCCAACGTTTCGTCTCCGACTGCGGGAGACATCTTCAAGGGGGTCCGTAGGTCGATGGAAGGTCCAACACACCCACTGGCTCGCTACTGTGGGTGTGTTGGACCTTCCATCGACCTACGGACCCCCTTGAAGATGTCTCCCGCAGTCGGAGACGAAACGTTGGGAATTCAGACAAAATTCATCAACTGACCACGGCATAACAGCCCGGATAATTATAATGGACATGATATTTCCGGCCGTGAAAGTCTACATTTTAATATGTGTTTAATAATCAAGTAAGTATATACAGTGTATTGATTGTTATTTCCATCATGGTAAATAGTACAAAAATACACCTAAAGTAGATTATTGCCTAATTCTAACACATCGTCTGTTCGTGAACGTTCTCGCAATCAGTGGGGTGAAACTTACAACAGAAACAGGCAAAATACTTCTCGCACCACGCGCAACACAGCAACACACTACCGACGTCTCACCGCATTGACATGTTTTCCGGAATCTTGTTTGTAGAAAACATATGTGATTAACGTTGCTGCAGCCAGATCTATCAAATATCAATCTGGATGCGTACTAAGCGCGTAAAAGCATATTTTGAAAGACCGACGTCGATGACTGATTCCGGATCAACACAAGAGTTTCGCTACCATCTGCCCTATCTAGTAATTCTCTCCTCTGCTAGGATGTCGCATTATTTTGAATTCGTGCGATGAAATTCTTTATCTCTCGGAAAGAATAAAAGCCAAACGATTGACATAGAGAGGTAAGTTTTAGTGATATAACTTTCATGGGGCATTTCGGTTAAGCATCATCATCTATGAAAGTGATATCGTAGAACGTCATGTGTCACTATTAAAATACTTGTCAAGACAATAATTATACTTACTTCATTTATATTCACACCTCTTAATGTTTTACTTTTAAAAAAAAGGGAAGAAGCATATTCCCATGATCAGAATATTATCAGATACACCGAAAAGGTATCGAATGAAAAAAGCCGCTACCAACAATGGAACACGGACTAATAACTTGACCACTCGTCCGCCGACCTTGCGCTTGTAGGTACGTACAATGACGGGTGTTCAAGGTACAGTGCATGAAAATACAAAAAATGTTCCTACCATGAATTTTATCAAATTTTGATCTCATAACATATTAATAAAAAACTCCTTTTTTTAGACGGTCTTTCCTTGTATAACATTGAAAATACGCTTTTCCGTTATCAACTTTGCTCTCAATTTTTTTCGAAAACCGGGGAGTGTCTAACAAAAAGCCGAAGCACGTGGCTGTCTCTTTTGAATATCGGACGTACTTGCAAAAACTGATCAAAATCGCTGACCCATACGTCAGACCCTCTCCTTGTTGGTTAAAGTTTCGTTTACTGTAAGCTGACCTGATACTATCCTAGCAGCTTGCGTCTCAATTCTTTCAACGTCTGTAGTAGTGACTATTTGATTGGGGCTCCAGACTCTCGAACGGTACTCTACAACTGGTTGCTCTAGCATCTTTTATGCTGGTATGTTAACAGCTTCAGACAGAAGCGAGATACTTCCAGACAAAACTTCGAAACAATACACAAAGGAATGACATGCAGGATTTATAAAACACGTTACAAACAATACATTAAGTGTTTGAAATATGAAACAACCCATTACACATTCGCAGAGAACATAGAGCACTATAACCATCTTCCTACTGGCTTAAGAATAAGGCATGAAAATCGTCAGGATAAATAACCACAACAAATGCCTTATCCCAATGCAGGCGAATAACCACTTCGAGAAAGCCCTTGCAGAGAACAGACAGGTGATAATAGACCAGATACATAGCTACACAAACTCTCTGCTAAGTGGTGGTGGCAAGTTCCTATGGGACCAAACTGCTAGAGGTCATCGGCCCCTAGGCTTACACACTACTTATCTAACTTAAACTAACTTACACTAAGGACAACACACACACCCATGCCCGAGGCAGGACTCGAACCTCCGACGGTGGAAGCCGCGCGAACCGAGGCATGGCGCCCTAGACTGCAAGGCTACCCCGTGCAGATAAGTCCAATAGAAGAAATGAGAAAGTAAAAATTCTATCCCCATATATAAACCTAACTGTACTAAAACAAACCCACACTATTAAAAAAATACCTCCATGCATACATGCACCAGAGAGACAGAATACAGATATTACAAACTTACATTCGATAGGTGGCAATGACAATCAATTGTTGGATAGGCGGCAATGTCATTCAGTAGTTGGCAACAACATCCAAAAGAGACAGATCACAAACACACATTCGACATTCCATACAGAGAGACGGAATACAGATATTACAAACTCACATTCGATAGTTGGTAATAACATTCAATAGTTGGCAACTATTCAATAGTTGGCGACAACATCCAAAAGAGACAGAGCACAAACACACATTTGATACTCCATCATTTTTCTGGAGTGCATCCGGGATATTTTTCCTGCCATTCTGAAGGAGTAAACGCACATGCGGCAAGGATAACGGTGTTTGTACCAAGAGCGTCAGTCATAGGTTAAACTTGATGTGTCTAAGAATGAAACAAATCAAGCCAGAATCAGCAAATCCACAGCGCTTAGCAAATGTGTTGTTGATAATTACGGATGGCATGAAGACTTAGAATATTTCCTTTGAGAGCACATACGTAAAATGAGAGGTATCCATAATGTGTTGAGTTGGCAACCTCGTCTCGGTTGAGCACGTTGTTTGCTAGGAGGAGGAGGAGGAGATTATTGTTTAACGTCCCGTCGACAACGAGGTCATTAGAGACGGAGCGCAAGCTCGGGTGAGGGAAGGATGGGGAAGGAAATCGGCCGTGCCCTTTCAAAGGAACCATCCCGGCATTTGCCTGTAGTGATTTAGAGAAATCACGGAAAACCTAAATCAGGATGGCCGGAGACGGGATTGAACCGTCGTCCTCCCGAATGCGAGTCCAGTGTGCTAACCACTGCGCCACCTCGCTCGGTGTTGTTTGCTACTTGTGTTCCTACAGCTTCCTTGACCACTGAATATCAGTAGAATAAGGCTGTGGCCATTATCTTCACTTTCCCATAGTCCATGAAATGGCCAACGGAAATGCAATGTTCAGCCACTGCTGAATTATTAACCTGTAGAAGGCGGGTAAATCGCTGGTGTTCAATGCATCGTTCTTTTACAGTGCGTACTGTCTGTCGTACGTACCTTTTACCACACTCATATGGAATTTCATTAACTGACGCCTATTTCCTAGTAATAAAAATAAAAGTTCGAATGCCAGTAAGCAGAACAGCTCTAAAACCGGAACGAGAACACATGTACAACAGCATCCACGAAATTTAGAAGTAGAACTTCCAACAATACCACCACTCGCAAAGTAGGTTAGAAATCAGATTAATAACGTTGCTCACGCAGCATATGTTCCCTTTATCGGGCAACAACAAAGGTATTGACTGTGGATGGTATCGTCAGAGTGGAAATAATGAAGTCACTGTAAAAAAGTCATTAATTTTGGCACTTATCTTAAATTGATTCCCACGTAGATTTCGTCGAAGTTGTTATGGCTTATCTTGTTTATTCTAGAGTGATTCCACTTTGACTGCTAGAAGGTCCAGATCTGTATTTTAGCAATATTTGAAGACCTACAAATGCGTTTTCAGGAAATTCTTAATGATCAAACAATTCCAGATCAGAACAATGGTTTGGTAGAAATAATTTTTGACTTGGTGTTCACGATCCACATTTTTATTAAACTTCTTGTAAATTCACATATACTTCTTCTTAATTGTCACATCATCAAGAAAACAGTTTTGTATCAATCTTCATATATTTAATTTCCACTTCAACCAAACACAAGACTTGACTGTTCTTTTACAAAGCGAAGTAACAACTTAACTTCTGCAAAGTGAAACAAAGACTGCTCTGTGCGCATTCGCGCGTAAACGGTTACAAGTAAGTCAAAGATTATGACAGTCTCACAGAAATGAATACACACATGAACCTATACATTAATAAAACCAAATGTGAATATTGTCACAAAAATATGTCTGTCACTTCGCAGAAAACTGGTATCGAGAACTGGGGTTGGAGTGCCGTAATGGTCACGTAAATAAAGAACCATTACAAACTTCAAACTTCGATAGAAAATCATGAAGTGCCACAACTGTTTGTAACCGAAAATGAAGCTCCTGGAGTAGGTTTTGTTGTAGGTGTTGTCGTACCTGCCGCCTTGGAACTTGTTTTCTTTTCGCTTTAGCCATGGACGGTGCCAAGCCTTTTTGAAACGAGAGGACCACTTTACCTACTTTACCTACTCTTTGTTATGTCTGACGGTTTAAATAGAGGAGACGGGCTGATATCAAATGTATAAGCTGCTGTTTTTTCAATTCCATTAACTACAGTCGACAATGGCCATACTGAAGCCTCTGAGGCCTTATCAGCCCTTGCTGCAGGTTGCTGAGGACAATCCATAGATGGAACAATCAGGGGGTCAAAACGACAGATCCCACGTTTTTTGAAACCATTTGAAGTCGCTTCTATTGTTGCGGCTCTGCAAAATGCCCTACCCATCAATGGCCCAACGTCTTTGGCTCTCAAAGGATAACCAGCAGGACAGTTTTCTGCCTCTTGATAACAGAAACACTTGAATGGGGACACGTCCAGAGCCCGTGAGCTACGTGTTGTGCGAGGTGGTAGGCAGACTAGTGTGACACACTGTACTCGAGCACCATCAACAACCTCAACGTTACGAGTATGAGAATGATGCCCTTCAAAAATAAGCATCGCTGGATGCTCAGATGTAAGGCTTAAATTGTTTATAAAGAGTTTGTGTTCCAGTTACTCTGTGAAAAGTTTAAAATAATTATTGCAGGTACAAAATGGCTGGTTGGACTCATATATGTAGCAACAGCCATAAGAGCTCCTCTTGTGACTGAAGACATTTTTGAGACACACTCCTTGCCTTTCAAACTTATAACCTTACTAAAACTACCCTGTCCAATCTCGTCAAATTGAAAATTCGGTTGAGCGCAAATTGCAGGGCTTTTGCGTCATTTTTCAGTAGCTGAAATAAAGAGTCAAGTGTCTCCTTTGTGAAGCCTTAAGCTCTGACTACAGAAATATTCTCAAGTGTTCCAAATCACAGTTTGGGATGTCGTTTCAGGAACCTTCCCAGCCATTTTTTACACGCAGAGGCCTTATGCTCGTTCAAAACATTTGGTAATTTATTGAGCAAGTTGAAATGTCAGAGAGCTAATATCTCTAGAAACAAATTCCATACAACCTCTGGTCCGTAATCCTGATATGCGTCACCACGAATAAAAATAAATAAAGCGAGCAATGCACCGTTCATAGGGCCTCCGAATGCGTGGTTGGATTTCAAAATATTAGCTACATCAATGCCCAGGAACCAACCATCGCATCTATCGCATTAACACACAATGAAATCAGTCACAACTTTAATAAAAATGCAGGCAAGAATTTGTGGTGAAACAATGTTTGCTTCTCATACCTATTTAATCTTTTCACAAATTAAGTTATTGCAGAAAAAGCAAACAAAATATCCTTTCATACTTTTCACATCAGATTATTGTTAACATAATATTTTTCAATGCGAGAATCTAAGTAGTTTGCCAGCATCTCGTTTCTGTTTAACCTTTCCTGTAACTGAATCTTTGCGATCAACACATGTGAAATATTTACAAGTCCCAACCAACCAGCCCATATGACGTGAATTTTTCTTAAGTCCACAGAAGCAGAACACATTGCAGAGATTCTCGTGATCGTTACAGGCGAAAGCTTTACAGGTCCGTGACCAAATATGAAAATATTTCTGGTGCACGCAAGAGGCGACATCGTATCTGTTCGCGAACTCCCTTCCAACCGACTACGGAAATCCCATTCCCCTAGACGAAAATGGTCGTCGTTCCTTTTACCCTCGCACTGACATTAGCGAAGCTCATGCACTTTCGACTTGCGAAAGGGAATGTAGACTATAAATTTAACGATATACAGGGTGGTCCATTGATCGTGGCGGGGCCAAATATCCACGAAATAAGCATCAAACGAAAAAACTACAAAGAACGAAACTTGTCTAGCTTGAAAGGGGAAACCAGATGGCGCTATGGTTGGCCCGCTAAATGACACTGCCATAGGTCAAACGGATATCAACTGCGATTTTTTTTAAATAGGAACCCCCATTTTTTAATACATATTCGTGTAGTACGTAAAGAAATATGAATGTTTTAGTTGCACCACTTTTTTCGTTTTGTGATAGATGGCGCTGTAATAGTCACAAACGCCAGTGTGGACGGTATTTGCTTCGTGATACATTACCCTTGTTAAAATGGACCGTTTACCAATTGCGGAAAAGGTCGATATCGTTTTGATGTATGGCTATTGTGATCAAAATGCCCAACGGGCGTGTGTTATGTATGCTGCTCGGTATCCTGGACAGTTCGGATAGCTACGTTATTTAAAGAAACAGGAAGTGTTCAGCCACATGTGAAACGTCAACCACGACCTGCAACAAATGATGATGCCCAAGTAGGTGTTTTAGCTGCTGTCGCGGCTAATCCGCACATCAGTAGCAGACAAACTGCGCGAGAATCGGGAATCTCAAAAACGTCGGTGTTGGGAATGCTACATCAACATCGATTGCACCCGTACCATATTTCTATGCACCGGGAATTGCATGGCAACGACTTTGAACGTCGTGTACAGTTGTGCCACTGGGCACAAGAGAAATTACGGGACGGTGACAGATTTTTTGCTCACGTTCTATTTAGCGACGAAGCGTCATGCACCAACAGCAGTAACGTAAATTGGCATAATATGCACTATTGGGCAACGGAAAATCCACGATGGTTGCGACAAGAGGAACATCAGCGACCTTGGCGAGTTAATGTATGGTGCGGCATTATGGAAGGAAGGATAATTGGCCCACGATTTATCGAAGGCAATCTAAATGTTGCAATGTACGCTGATTTCCTACGTAATGTTCTATCGATGTTACTATAAGATGTTTTACTGCTTGACAGAATGGCGAAGTACTTCCAACATGATGGATGTCCGGCACATAGCTCTCTTCCGGTTGAAGCGGTATTGCATAGCATTTTTCATGATAGGTGGATTGGTCGTCGAAGCACCGTACCGTGGCCCGTACGTTTACCGGATCTGACGTCCCCGGATTTCTTTCTGTGGGGAATGTTGAAGGATATTTGCTATCGAAGGCCTGACAACATGCGTCAGCGCATTGTCAATACATGTGCGAACATTACGGAAGGCGAACTACTAGCTGTTGAGAGGAATGTCGTTACACGTATTGCCAAATGCATTGAGGCTGACGGACATCATACTGAGCATTTATTGCCTTAATGTGGTATTTACAGGTAATCAAGCCGTAACAGCATGCATTCTCAGAAATGATAAGTTCACAAAGGTACATCTATCACACTGGAACAATCGAAATAAAATGTTCAAACGTACCTACGTTCTGTAGTTTAATTTAAGAAACCTACCTGTTACCAACTGTTCGTCGAAAATTGTGAGCCATATGTTTGTCACTATTACAACGCCATCTATCACAAAGCCCTATGGCAGCTCCATCTAGCTGGCTAATCATAGCGCCATCTGGATTCCCCCTTCAAGCTAGACGAGTTTCGTTCTTTGTAGTTTTTTCGTTTGATGCTTATTTCGTGAGATATTTGGCCCTGTCACGATCAATGGACCACCCCGTATAGTGCGCTGATAGTACTGCCGTGCAGGCGTTGCAGTCGCGGAGACAGAAAGGCCACACCGCCAGCGACAGCGCCCTCGCTGTTGGAACTGCAGTACTCAGCTGCCGTCGGTATTGTCGCTGGTCTCAGGTGTCGAAGTCTTCTGGCATCTTCGTCTCGAGCAAATTTCGGAGATGACGGGATTCCATGCGTTATTCAATTCGTAACCACTGTCACGGTTCATTAGATTTCCCGCGATGCGTATTTGCACGCATTCTTTGATAATGGAGTCCCAAAAAGTTGTTCCTGTGGCGAAAATAGAAGTTTTGTTGTACTCCATTGAATGTCCGTTAGAAATACAATGTTCCGCAACTGCAGACTTAGTGGGTTGCAGTAGGCGAGTGCAACGTTGATGTTCTGTAGAACGCTCTTCTACTGTACGCATTGTCTGTCCTATATAGGTCATGCCATATTGACACGGTATTTTGTAAATTCCCTCATTCCGCAGTAACAAATCATCCTTCACCGATCCCAGCAAATCTGAAATCTTGGACGAAAAACCACTTTCACATGAAGGAGATACTTCCAACGAAGGAAGAAAAGCTAGGGACTTGGCTGGCGCGTTCTCCTCTTTATTCACTTCCCGATTCCTGGCTCTAGTTGAGAAGGCCCTGCTAATTTGCCGGGTCGAGTACCCATTGTCTCTGAACACCGTCCTCAAATGTGCAAATTCTCTGCATCCGACACCGTATGTGCCCTGTGTACAAGGGTTTTAAGTACACTCATGGTCTGGGATGGGTGATGGCAACTTGAAGAATGCAAATACAAATCAGTGTGAGTGGGCTTACGATAGACAGAATGTCCCACCGTGCCGTCACTCGTCCGTTTAACCAAAACATCCAGGAGTGGAAGGCAGTCATCTTTCTCTAGTTCCATACTAAATCGGATATTCTCATGGATGGAGCTTAGGCCAGCGACAATACAGACGGCAGCTGAGTACTACAGTTCCAACAACGAGGGCGCTGTCGCTGGGCGGTGTGGCCCTTCTGTCTCCGCGACTGCAACGCATGCGCGGCAGTACTATCAGTGCACTATATAAGACGGAGCGAAGAACGTCTTCGTCGGTCCTCGTTCAGCTCACCTGAAGATGGCTGGCAGTTGTCCAGCCTAAATAGCGTGCAATGAAGTTTACTACGACCGGCTGCAAACCCGAAATCTTTTTGAACAGTTGATTCGCCGGGAAAATTTCATATTTTTGCAACATCCCCACGGTTTGGTAGTTTTATGGAATCTACACTACTGGCCATTAAAATTGCTACACCAAGAAGAAATGCAGATGATAAACGGGTATTCATTGGACAAATATATTATACTAGAACTGACTTGTGATTACATTTTCACGCAATTTGGGTGCATAGATCCTGAGAACAACCACATCTGGCCGTAATAACGGCCTTGATACACCTGGGCATTGAGTCAAACATATTGTGACGAGCCAGTTGCTCGGCCACCATTGACTAGACTTTTCAATTGGTGAGAGATCTGGAGAATGTGTTGGCCAGGGCAGCAGTCGAACATTTTCTATCTATTGAAAGGCCCGTACAGGACCTGCAACATGCGGTCCTGCATTATCCTGCTGAAATGCAGGGTTTCTCAGGGATCAAATGAAGGGTAGAGCAACGGATCGTAACACATCTGGAATGTAACGTCCACTGTTCAAAGTGCCATCAATACGAACAAGAGGTGTAACCAATGGCACCCCATACCATCACACCGGGTGATACGCCAGTATGGCGATGACGAATACACATTCCAATGTGCGTTCACCGCGATGTCGCCAAACGCGGATGCGACCATCATGATGCTGTAAACAGAACCTGGATTCATCCGAAAAAATGACGTTTTGCCATTCGTGCACCCAGGTTCGTCGTTGAGTACACCATCGCAGGCGCTCCTGTCTGTGATGCAGCGTCAAGGGTAACTGCAGCCACGTTCTCCGAGCTGATAGTCCATGCTGCTGCAAACGTCGTCGAACTGTTCGTGCAGATGATTGTTGATTTCCAAACGGCCCAATCTGTTGACTCAGGGATCGAGACGTGGCTGCACGATCCGTTACAGCCATGCGGATAAGATGCCTGTCATCTCGACTGCTAGTGATACGAGGCCGTTGAGATCTAGCACGGCGTTCCGTATTACCCTCCTGAACCCACCGATTCCATATTCTGCTAACAGTCATTGGATATCGACCAACGCGAGCAGCAATGTCGCGATTCGTTAAACCGCAATCCTGATAGGCTGGAATCCGAGCCGCGCGGGTTTAGCCGAGCGGTCTTAGGGCGCTGCAGTCATGGACTGTGCGGCTGGTCGCGGCGGAGGTGCGAGTCCTCCCTCGGGCATGGGTGTGCGTGTTTGTCCTTAGGATAGTTTAGGTTAAGTAGTGTGTAAGCTTAGGGACTGGTGACCTTAGCAGTTAAGTCCCATAAGATTTCACACACATTTTTTTGCTGCAATCCGACCTTTATCGAAGTCGGAAACGTGATGGTACGCACTTCTCCTCCTTACACGAGGCATCACAACAACGTTTCACCAGGCAACGCCGGTCAACTACTGTTTGTGTATGAGAAATCGGTTGGAAACTTTCCTCATGTCAGCAATTTGTAGGTGTCGCCATCGGCGCCAACCTTGTGTGAATGCTCTGAAAAGGTAATCATTTGCATATCACAGCATCTTCTTCCTGTCTGTTAAAATTTCGCTTCTGTAGCAAGTCATCTTCGTGGTGTAGCAATTTTAATGGCCAGTAGTGTAATCATTAATGGCTTCGCGTGCTTACGGCATACCTGAATCAACCTGAAATCGTCGCTGAATTGAGACCTCAGTGTGTTGGCCTGTAGGGTGAATAATTTTTTTTGTCAGTGTGCTTAATTCACACCTGTGAGTGACTCTGAGTTGATTACACCCGCCCGTACGGTTTTGCCTGCAGTGCAGGCGAGGGCCCTTTGCCGGCGTGGCGTTATCTGACGCCTGCCAGCCCGCCTTATGGCGGCATCGACCGCGGACCTTGAGGGCCTGGAACAGCTGTCAGCGCCCGTATCGCCTGATGCATCACTTACCGCTGCTGCCACGCTTCACTACCGGTGACTCACAGCAGACAGCCCGTCGACGCCTTTCAGAACGGCCAATTTCTGGACGCCGCACACATCCCTGCAGTGGAGAGGTCAACCAAGCGCTGGAGCAAGCTGGGCTAGTAATTTACCAGCCGCGAGTTGTTCAGCGTCTAAAAGTGTTTCGAAAAGAAATTATGGAGCAGCTTTGTAAATTGATTCTCAGAAGCCGATTCTGTAAAGCGCATAGTGACCAGGTTGGAGAATCTGAGGTGGTCAATCAGATATAATGGAATTCCTGAGGCTAATTTGGCAGAACCCCAAGCGAAAGAAGATTTATTTCTACTAGAACTGATGTTTGTAATCTTGCCACTTTTTATTTGAACAAATAAAGAACGCATTATTGTGGCCAAGATAGACACGAAGCCCACGCCTACTACAGTAGTACACGTTTATAAGCCAACTAGCTCTGCAAATGACGAAGAGATTGATGAAATGTATGATGAAATAAAAGAAATTATTCAGATTGTGAAGGGAGACGAAAATTTAATAGTCATGTGTGACTGGAATTCGACAGTAGGAAAAGGAAGAGAAAAAAAGGTAGTGGGTGAATATGGATTGGGGGTAAGAAATGAAAGAGGAAGCCCCTGGTAGAACTTTGCACAGAACGTAACTTAATCATAGCTAACACTTGGTTCAAGAATCATAAAAGAAGGTTGTATACGTGGAAGAAGCCTGGAGATACTGGAAGGTTTCAGATAGATTATATAGTGGTAAGACAGAGGTTTAGGAACCAGGTTTTAAATTGTAAGACATTTCCAAGGGCAGATCTGGACTCTTACCACAATCTATTGGTTACGAACTGTAGATTAGAACTGAAGAAACTACAAAAAGTTGGGAATTTAAGGAGATGGAAACTGGATAAACTGACTAAACCAAAGGTTGTACAGAGTTTCAGGGAGAGCATAAGGGAACGATTGACAGGAATGGGGGAAAGAAATACAGTAGAGGAAGAATAGGTAGCTTTGAGGGATGAAGTAGTGAAGGCAGCAGAGGATCAAGTAGATAAAAAGACGACGGCTAGTAGAATTCCTTGGGTAAAAGAAAAAAATATTGAATTTAATTGATGAAAGGAGAAAATACAAAAATGCAGTAAATGGAGCATGCAAAAAGGAATTCAAACGTTTCAAAAATGAGATCGACAGGAAATGCAAAATGGCTAAGCAGGGATGGCTAGAGGACAAACGCAATGATGTAAAGGCTTATCTCACTAGAGGTAACATAGATACTGCCTACAGGAAAATTAAAGAGACCTTTGGAGAAATGCGAACCACTTGCATGAATATCAAGAGCTCATATGGAATCCCAGTTCTAAGCAAAGAGGGGAAAGCAGAAAGGTAGAAGGAGTATATAGAAGATCTATAAAAGGGCGATGGACTTGAGGACAATATTATGGAAACGGAAGAGGATGTAGATGAAGATGAAATGGGAGATATGATACTGCGTGAAGAGTTTGACAGAGCACTGAAAGACCTGTGTCGAAATAAGGCCCTGGGAGTAGACAACATTCCATTAGAACTACTGACAGTCCGGGGAGAGCCAGCCATGACGAAACTCTACCATCTGGTGAGCAAGATGTATGAGACTGGCGAAATAAGCTCAGACTTCAAGAAGAATATAATAATTCCAATCCCAAAGAAATCAGCTGTTGACAGATGTAAAAATTACCGAACCATCAGTTTAATAAGTCACGGCTGCAAAATACTAACGCGAATTCTTCACAGACGAATAGAAAAACTGGTAGAAGCCGACCTCGGGGAAGATTCCGTAGAAATGCTGGAACACGTGAGGCAATACTGACCTTCCGGCTTATCTTAGAAGATACATTATAGAAAGGCAAACCTACGTTTCCAGCATTTGTTGACTTAGAGAAAGCTTTTGACAATGTTGACTGGAATACTCTCTTTCAAATTCTGGAGGTGGCAGGGATAAAATACAGGGAGCGAAAGGCTATTTACAATTTGTACAGAAACCAGAAGGCAGTTATAAGAGTCGAGGGACATGAAAGGGAAGCAGTGGTTGGGAAGGGAGTGAGACAGGATTTTAGCCTATCCCTGATGTTATTCAATCTGTATATTGAGCAAGCAGTAAGGAAAACAAAAGAAAAATTCGGAGTAGATATTAAAATCCATGGAGAAGAAATAAAAACTTTGAGGTTCGCCGATGACATTGTAATTCTGTCAGAGACAGCAAAGGACTTGGAAAAGCAGTTGAACGGAATGGATAGTGTCTTGAAAGGAGAATATAAGATGAACATCAATAAAAGCAAAACGAGGATAATGGAATGTAGTCGAATTAAGTCGGGCGATGCTGAGGGAATTAGATTAGGAAATGCGACACTTAAAGTGAAGCAGAGAAGATATAAAATGTAGACCGGCAATGGCAAGGAAAGCTTTCTGAAAAAGAGAAATTTATTAACATCGAGTATAGATTTAAGTGTCAGGAAGTCGTTCCTGAAAGTATTTGTATGGAGTGTAGCCATGTATGGAAGTGAAAAGTGGGCGGTAAATAGCTACAGAAGAATGCTGAAGATTATATGGGTAGATCACATAACTAATGAGGAGGTATTGAATAGAATTGGAGAGAAGAGGAGTTTGTGGCACAACTTGACTAGAAGAAGGGATCGGTTGGCAGGGCATATTCTGAGGCATTAAGGGATCACCAATTTAGTACTGGAAGGCAGCGTGGAGGGTAAAAATCGTAGAGGGTGACCAAGAGATGAATACACTAAGCAGATTCAGTAGAATGTAGGTTGCAGTAGGAACTGGGAGATGAAAAAGCTTGCACAGGATAGAGTAGCATAGAGAGCTGCATCAAACCAGTCTCTGGACTGAAGACCACAACAACAACAACAAAGTGTATTATTGTTAAAGGAAGAAAGAAGTACATTGTATTAAAGTGAAGTATTATTTATTTTGCCCGTGTAGAGCTGCTAGTCTCCCACGGGGCGCCTCCCCAGATGACGGATAGGAAAATGCTCACCAGTTGTGGTGGGTATCGGGGAAATAAAATACCCGAGGTGGACTAAAACTACCGCTTACTGCCTTGTAGCGTGCTATTGGCTTATCAAAGCCTAAAGAAACAAAACCTTGAGAATAAATTACCTGGTCACCCAGGTTGGGGATTGTGCATTGAGATAGCTCCTTACTCACGCGAAAAAATTAAAATGGTAAAAAACCTAATAATATGTTTCGCGAAAACTGGAATCTTGGACGAAGAACGGACGAAGAAAATGGGAAAAATGACACTTGGATGCTGGAATGTGCAACGAATCTCCACAAAACTGAATATATTACCAACAGAACTTGACAGTTTCAAAATGGATGTTGTTGTACTCTCTGAGAACAAGAAGAAAGACAAAGGAGAAGAACTTGGTAATTACGTAGTTATCCGGAGTGTGGTGTCCAAAGGGGTAATATCCAAAGCAGGAGTCTCCATTACGATAAAGAAAGCGTGGAAAAAGAAGATTACAAATTGGAAATTTATTAATTAATGTACTATTGTGGTAGAAATGACTCTATCTGCCAGGGAAGTTGTAATTATTGGTGTATATGCACCCACGAATGATTCAAGAGACCAGGAGAATGATACTTTCTGGACAATCCTTACGGAGACTATAGAAAAAAATCCGAAGGAGGAAGGAACTGATCATCAGGGGGGCTATGAAGGGAAGAGTAGGGATTAGAGA
This sequence comes from Schistocerca serialis cubense, assembly GCF_023864345.2. Lineage (NCBI taxonomy): Eukaryota > Metazoa > Arthropoda > Insecta > Orthoptera > Acrididae > Schistocerca > Schistocerca serialis. Next base: position 280,057,470 of record NC_064638.1, read on the forward strand.
ATCATGTGGGAAAACATGGAGAGATAGAATATAATGACAAATTTCATATTATGACAGACCTTAGACAAACATAGGAAAAAATTTTAAAAAAACATAGAATTAATTTTCATAGCTTTAGAAAAAGCATATGATACTGTCAAGAGAAAACTATGTGAGGGCTGAGTTTCTCCTGGCGTATACAATTTTCAAACAACTTACGGGAATTCAGCTAGGTAATATTTACAGCGACCGCCGATATTTCGGTGGGAGTACACCCCGCCATTTTCAAGACACAATCTGTGTCTTGAAAATGGAGGGATGTACTCCCGCCGAAGCCGGCCGCAGTAGACAAGAGGTTCTATACGCTTTAGTCCGCAACCGCGCTGCTGCTACGGTCGCAGGTTCGAATCCAGCGCTGGCCGCGGTGGTCTCGCGGTTCTAGGCGCGCAGTCCGGAACCGCGCGACTGCTACGGTCGCAGGTTCGAATCCTGCCTCGGGCATGGATGTGTGTGATGTCCTTAGGTTAGTTAGGTTTAAGTAGTTCTAAGTTCTAGGGGACTGATGACCACAGCTGTAAAGTCCCATAGTGCTCAGAGCCATTTATCGCCATCGAATCCAGCATCGGGCATGAATGTGTGTAATGTCCTTAGGTTAGTTAGGTTTAAGTAGTTCTAAGTCTAGGGGACTGATGACCTCAGGTGTTAAGTCCCATAGTGCTCAGAGCCATTTGAAACATTTTTGAACACCGGCGGTCGCTGTAAATATAACCTGACTGAATTCCCGTAAGTTGTTTGAAAAGAGAAAACTACTTTCGAGAGCACTGCATATAGCAAACATAAAGGGTCCTTTAATTAAAATAATACAAAAAATATATAAAGATAACTTTTGTCAAGTGACAATTGGTAGCACACTTCCACAGAAATTTAGAACAAGCAAGGGTCTCTTACAAGGTAGCCCCATGTCACCAACATTATTTAAAATCTATGTAGGCATCAGTCTTATGACATGGTCTCGTAAATTCAATGGGATGGGGCTAGAAATTAAAGATGGAGTTTATTTACATCACCTACTATTTGCTGATAATCAAGGAGTTACAGCACAAGTTGGGGAGGATGAAAATTATACATGTAACCAATTAGCAAAGGAATACAGAAACTGGGTAATGAAGATTAATTACCAGAAAAAATAATCCCTCAGTAATGATCCAAATGACTTATACATAGAGGGAAAGAAAATTAAGGTCAATATTTTTTGTTGTTTGGGATCCGTTTTAGAGATGGAGGGAAAATCAAAGGTAGAAATTAATAACTGAATTAGCAATGGAAGGAAGCTCACTGGGATGCACAATTCAGTCTTATGAAACAGAAATGTAATAAACCGAACCAAAAAAATCATACATAAATCGATACTAGAGAGCCTAGTTATGCATGGACCGGAAACTTGGACTACTAATCTGAAAGACATCAAAAGAGCTGCAAGCAGTAGAAATTAACTTCGGAGAAGATCAGGAAGAATCTCTAGAAAAGAGAAAAGACGAAATAATAAAGAGGACGGAAGTAAGAGAAAAAATACGTAATGGATAGAAGGAAATTACAATGGTACGGGCATGTAAGAAAAATGGATGAAGCCACAATTCCGAAAATGATCCTGGAATGGGAACTGGAGGGAAAGTAGGGAACGGCCTACGACCACCTGGCTCCAAAATGTGCGATTAGCAATGAGGAGCAGAGAAAGAAGATATACAAGATCAAACCACCTCGAGGGACAACCTGAGGAGATAAACTAAGATCTTATGTAACAGATGTCCTTGTATTTGTTACGTTGGAGAAAAACCTTTGAATAGAGAAAAATGTCAATAATAAAATAAAATTATTTATTTTGCTTAATACACTGATGGAAAAAATGGCAACACAAAGCAGAAGTCCTGGGATTAAACGAAAGTTAGCAGACGTGTTTCTACACCTGAAGGATGGTGTCCATTCAAATTTCGCACCAGTCCGATAAGAGGGGCGCTAGTAACGCCACTATGAAGGTGCAAATCAGGTTTGCTTTAAACACACGCTGTAACAGTCCTCAGCGTTAGTTATCTTTGAGATTGGACGTGGTGGGTTAGTTTTATGAATTATGCCTTTGAGGCGACAAAGGCACCGTTATCAACACCTCACTGAGTTTCAACGAGGTCTACGAGCTACAGAAGACGCAGCAACCACATGAAGCTTCTTTCGGGAGAACAAACCTAACTGACGGAAAGTCCGTGACAATGGTCAAGATTGATCGGTAACACTGCGCAAGCAGAACTTCGAGAAGATGAGTCCTGGATAGAGGATCTGCTGAGAGAAATCCGCGCGCCTTGAAGAAGAGTGTGCAGCAAACCGTTGGCATCGCTCAACAATTTGGCTGGGGGTGTTGGCGCGCTCCTGTAATCGAAGCTACTGGGAAGCCGCTGTGTGGGAGAGATCTGTGGTACAACTGCAAATTCGGCCGTTTCGTGAGCTCAGCAGCGTCCGCGGTGCCTTCGTCGCCCTGTGGACTCAACCAAGATGGCAGTGCAGAAAACTTCGGGGAAACGTCGATCCAGAGCAATCCAATGCTCGGGAAACCACAGCAACCACACGAAGTTTCTTTCGGGAGAAAGATACTGCGATACTGCTGAAAGACTTGGCAGGAATGTAGCCGCTGTACGTGATTCCTGGCGATGGTAGTCACGAGAAGGTACTGTCGCAAGAAGACTAGACTCCCAACGGCCATGTGGCACTACCGAGAGGGAAGGCTACTGCGTCCGTTGTGTGGCTCTAGCGCATTGTACCGCATCTGAGGCAGCAACTTGAGAAGTTGTTGGCACCATAGCGATCCAACGAACTGTTACAATTGGTTACTTCATGGATAGTTACGAGCCAGTCGCCCTGTGACGCGCATTCCACTGACTCGAAAACCGCCGCCATCTGCGACCTCGTTGGTGTCAAGTGAGAGTTCATTGGAGGGCGCAGTGGAGGTCTTGTGTTTTCCGATGAAAGATGGTTCTGACTCAGTGCCACTGATAGCCAACCATTGGATAGAAGGGCGCCAGTTGAGTGTCTGCAACCAGTCGTTATTCTAGACACACGGGATCCACAATTGGAGTTTCGGTCTGGCGTGCAGTTTCGTATGACAGCGAGAGTATTCTCGTGGTTGTCTCACGCACCCTGACTCCAAATTTGTACGTCAATCTGGTGATTTGATCTGTTGTGCTGCCGCTCATGAAAAGCATTGAGGGGGTTATTTTACAGCGGGATAACGCTCGTCCACATCCCACTGTTGTAACCCAATATGCTCTACAGAGTGTCCAATCGCGCACATAAGGGACATCATGGGATGACAACTCCAGCGTCATCCGTAAAAAGCGCTAACAGTCTCTGTACTGACCAACAAAGTGCAACTGGCACGGAACTCCATCCCACAAACTGATGTCCATTACCCGTACCGCATAATGCACGCATGTTTGCATGCTTGCATTCAAGTTTCTGGCGTTTCATGGGATGTTTATCTATCAGCATTTCACCTTGGCAATGAGTTATCTCGCGCTTATATTAATATGTGACCTTTCAATGTTGATCAATTACATATGTTACCTTGTCTAATGTATTCCAGAAACTTCATTACTCTACATTATTTTTGATTTAGCGGTTTTTGTCCGTCAGTGTATATTATTTAAAATATATTTTTATGCTTTTATTAGTATTTAATAAATAATTGCCACTGTTAATCAGCTTTACAGCATCTTTGCTGTTTGAATTAAAATAAGTAAATAATTTATTTTTTATTAAATTCAGATACGTTTTGTTTCTTTAGTGCAACCACTCATTATTCGCCCCAGAAAAAACCTTCTCTGCAAGTGCTGAAGGGGCGGGGATCGATAGTAAAAATGAAATTACTTGGTACGAATTGGTAAACTCACCATTTGCCGTAGTAAATATTTGTTGCCATTTTTTTGTACTGGATATTTCCGAAAGACCTTCAGAAGTATATTTGAATTTGTTTAATAATGCAATTTCCCCATAAAATCTACTTTAAACGTGCTTCATCTAGAAAACAGTTACTAAACAGCCTTATAATTTGGCAATTATGAGACCAAATAAGCGCTCAGCTCCGTTAATTGTGTCAGGATCATTGGGCCTATGAAGAAATACGTACGACAAAGACATAAGAAAAGCACTGATTGGTATGTCTAAACGGAGTGGTCGGAAACAGTCGCAAAAGCCGGTAAGAGTTTTACAGATGTGGCTAACTTCAATGATAGTTAACTCGGAAACGGTGCAACATATCGATTTTTTTAACGATTATTTCTTAGCACAGCCTTTCCTCTAACACTCTTACAAGCTTTCAGACTGTTTCTGACCACCCTGTATACCCTTACGGTATACCTCCTTGTTTCAAATGGTTCAAATGGCTCTAAGTACTATGGGACTTAACATCTGAGGTCATCAGTCCCCTAGACCTAGAACTTCTTAAGCCTGTCTAACCTAAGGACATCACACACATCCATGCCCGAGGCAGGATTCGAACCTGCGACCGTCCGGACTGAAGAGCCTAGAACCGCTCGGCCACAGCGGCCGGCTGTCTCCTTTTTTTCTCCTTGCTCTTATTCCCTTTCACTCATGCCGTTAACCTGGAACATATCTTAAGTGTACAATCTCTTCTTCATTGCTAGAAATATTAACAAAAGCCTGACTGGCGAGACTTGTACATATTTGGGCGAACACGTCCGTAAAAAGTTCGACATGTCCGACTAAAGCCAGACACCTGGCAACCATAGCTGGGAGGTCCCTCAAAGCTTTGGTTCTGAGCGTAAGATACTGCTGTCACTGAAGAGTCTTTATCACTGTATATCTGGACAAGACAGGTGCGCCAGAGACACAACACACAGCTGCAGGTGACACGACTTCAGCATGTTAAACATACACACTGGCTGCCAATAAAATGTAGTTTCGTAAAATTTTGCCTACAAATTTTTCTGTATGTCTCACAATAACAACTGACACGCACGAAGGCGACCCTGAGGTAATCATTAATTCAAAAGGCATAATACAGGGGTTGTCCAGAAACTTCCGATCGCTCGCGAAATGAAAACCACTGGGAAAGTCCAGTAAAGCTTTGGACAGATTTGTTGGACAGTGTCTCTAGTACGCCCGTCGATAGTGTCGCGTCGCTCTTTTCAGTTTTGAGTGAACAGTGAGCCCGTAAAGATGCGTAGGGATAACATCTCCCGCCAAATATGAGGGCCTGGTTGGAGATTTCGCCTGTGTCATGCAGCCCACATAACAGATCTGTCGAACAGTTTCTTCTTCATGCCAATTCTCGGCTGCACACTGCAGGGGCAATTAAGACGCTCCTGCAGCGCTTCTGATGAGAAGTGTTTGATGACCCACAATACAGTCCGTAATTGGCTCCCTCTGACTATCATCTCTGCTTACAAGAAAAACTGGCTATGAAGACAAAATTTTTCCACAGACAGCGAGCTGCAGACCAGTGCAGATAACTGGCCAAAAGCACAAGCGGCTGCTTTCTATGACGAGGATATCGGTAAGTTAATCCAACACTACGACAAAACTTGATGGCGACTTTGTAGAGAAGTAGGTGGAAGGTGTACCTAAATGTTGCGAATAAAACATTTCTGATTTTCACTGTGGTTTCCATTTCGCGTCCGATCGGAACTTACTTTCTGGAAAACCCTCGTATTATTTTCAGTTTAATCTCTGTCTGTGGTGGAAAGCTATAAATTATTTCAGAATGAATTTTGTTAAAGGTAGCTGCAATGGAATAGTGATGGGGTAGCATAAGATAAAATTTTTGTCAATAAAAGACTTATCATGCGACTAGCTGTTACTTACAAGTGCACTTGGATATCAGTTATTCTGTTATGAACGATGTTCAGTAATTAAGCTATCATACAGGGTGATTCAAAAAGAATACCACAACTTTAAAAATGTGTATTTAATGAAAGAAACATAATATAACCTTCTGTTATACATCATTACAAAGAGTATTTAAAAAGGTTTTTTTCACTCAAAAACAAGTTCAGAGATGTTCAATATGGCCCCCTCCAGACACTCGAGCAATATCAACCCGATACTCCAACTCGTTCCACACTCTCTGTAGCATATCAGGCGTAACAGTTTGGATAGCTGCTGTTATTTCTCGTTTCAAATCATCAATGGTGGCTGGGAGAGGTGGCCGAAACACCATATCCTTAACATACCCCCATAAGAAAAAATCGCAGGGGGTAAGATCAGGGCTTCTTGGAGGCCAGTGATGAAGTGCTCTGTCACGGGCTCCCTGGCGGCCGATCCATCGCCTCGGGTAGTTGACGTTCAGGTACGTAGTTACGGACAGATATGTACCAATGTGGTGACGCTCCATCCTGCTGAAATATGAATTGTTGTGCTTCTTGTTCGAGCTGAGGGAACAGCCAATTCTCTAACATCTCCAGATACTGTAGTCCAGTTACAGTAGCACCTTCGAAGAAAAAGGGACCAAAAACTTTATTGGTTGAAATGGCACAGAAAACGTTCACCTTAGGCGAGTCACGTTCATACTGAGTTGTTTCCCGCGGATTCGTTCGAAATGCACGCTGAACAACTATCGTCGATTCACTTCTGCCGTACTCAATAACACAAAAAGCTTTCTGTTGAGTGGTCGCCACCTTAGCATCAACTGACGCTGACGCGTAGTCAACAGCGCCTCAAGCGAACAAATGTACAACTAAATGAAACTTTATAGCTCCCTTAATTCGCCGACAGATAGTGCTTAGCTCTGCCTTTTGTCGTTGCAGAGTTTTAAATTCCTAAAGTTGTGGTATTCTTTTTGAATCACCCTGTTCTTGTGAATGCAGTAACATCAGCTGGCCTCATATGTCTGCCTGTTATCCACGCCTGTGCTCACACGTCATAATCACATTGAGCCTCCCACATTCTGCACACAGAGGCACAACGTCTCTGTGTTCATTGTACAGTGTTGAAATGAAGCAATTGTTGTGGGTCTTTAAGCCTCTCAGAAGCTGTAATAGACGTGCAACGCTGGTGGGCTAAAATGCGACGGGATTGTGACTAATGTTAGTATTGAAATGGGAATGAAACACGATGAGGATCATATAAGCACTGTGTTCATTATGTTGAATGGTAAATCTAGAACGTTTTCACAAATATGATAAAGGCCAAAAGTCGAAGAGTAAGTAGTTATTTCAAGGAATAATTATATCTCCATATTTCGCTTTATATTCTTCAAATCAGTTATATTATTCAAATCAATAAATATCTTGTACAGCACGCATTATAAAATATCCTACGTTATTCCTCAGCGATCAGGTTATCTCGATACCAAGTTTCATCAAAATCGGCTCAGCGGTTTAGACGTGAAAGTGTAACAGAGTTGCTTTTGCATTTATAATATTACTATGGATTATAATTACAATAGACATTGAATATGTTACTGCAGCTGACCCACGCTTTTGCATTTATAATATTACTATGGATTATAATTACAATAGACATTGAATATGTTACTGCAGCTGACCCACCTAATCATTTTATTTTATACTAATTGCATATTCTACTCAAGTTCAGTTTTAATGTAATTAACAGAATTTAGCTTCACAGGGTGGATAACATAATAATAATCCTACATAGTTGATGTTCCTGAGACATACTAAGTCGCACTTTTATCTACGATAATGATGATGGCCGAAGCAGGAGACACGGGCACGAATGCTGGAACTGATACAAACTCAGTTCATTGCTTCAGCCTACATCGTTATTGCAGATAATAATACATGATCACATGATACTTTCCAGAGTCATCTCAACGAAAGATCAGTACACTGCTGTAATCACATCGGACGCGGTGTTTCCCAGACACATTTTCGTTAGACACGATAATAGGTCAAAGTCTGACTATTCGAAATCTGGTGAATAAATGGCTCTTTCACCAGTTCATACTTATGATCTATCGATTTTCAGTCACTTTCATTGTCCTGTTACAAGATGTTTCCCAAGATTTCACAGTTGAGGCCTTCTTCATGTTTTTTAAGATGACCAGTCCGTCTGTTACATGCATGGGATTTCAGCTGTTTTTACCTACTCTCTAGGAGAAAAATGGGCTGATTTGTTCTCATTTTACTCAGATATGTCATGGCTTTGGTAGCTGGCGTGTGTTGACTGTGTCACTCACAAATAAGTTTCCCTGTAAATTTCAGCAACGTTATTGTGCTTTGCAAATGGAAACAGAGGAAGAATGGACAATTTTATTTTATGAGTGTGGACTGGAAGGGGTAAGTAATCGAAAAATTAGAGAGTTAACTGTGAAATAAATTCTATGGATGTAAAAGTGAACCACATCCCGAAATATAAGTGCATGTGGTGCGTATAGCTGCGTGCGATCAACCAATGTGTGTATCGAAATTCAGTGGCCAAATGAAATTATGAGGAAGCACATGGAATGTCAGACTACACTGTGGAACGTGTGAGACATGAAATGATAAATACTGAATCAGCAAAGGCGGATCAGATACCATGTACGACTTCTCAGTGGAGCATATAATGCAGAATAAAATAATTTCCGATATCTTTAAAACTTTTTTAACTTTATTTAGGTCACAGCCAGCAAAATGGTAACATATGGTTTCAATATCATTCGCATCACAGAATACTCAGATTTCTTATACTCTTATATAACAGAAATACATAGGACGAAATATCCGAACATTTATTCGGCTCAGTATAATGTAACAGCATTACACAATCGCTTGTATTACACACATAACGGTGACGTTCTTCTTCTTTAAAAAAGAAAAAAAAAGAAGAGCAGATGTATCTAGAACGTTAACTACTGCGTATTTCTGTAGCAGAAAGTATTTAACTATAAGGAATACTCCACGATTACAACATACAAAAATCTCGTTAATACAAAATAACTTTGATTGGAACTACTTAACCCCATTTTTCTGGTGGGTCTTCAGAGGTCTGTGTTTGGCTGCTTACAAGGTTAATTGTCATGAAATTGCCTTATAAATGCAATCTATACGAATATTTCAGGAATATAAACTAAAACTACTTTCGTCAATAAATTTAAGCGTCTTTAGTGGTCCCATACAGGCCACTGTAAATAGGTAAGGACTGCTGCTCATTTAGCTGTCAGAAAGTAGTCAGTACGGAAGTCTTTCACGTATGAAGTTTCCGTCTATGTTGGGTACCATACGGAAGTCAGGCAGTCTTGAAGAGATAGAACGCTCAGGGCGCGACTTGGAAGAGCCGCCAATAGATGGCAACAGCGGCAACTGAGGCGGCCGCGACCGCAGCGCTGGTAGTTCGATGCGCGGCCGCCGCGCCGAGCGCCCTCAGCACCTCTATCATCGCCTCGTCGTGCTGGTCGGCGAAGGAGCGCGCCGGTTTGGCCGCTGGCGCGACCGCGACCGGCTGCGGGGCGCCGACGTCGGTCTCGTCCTCGCCGCTGGGATCGGCAAACACCCACGTGCGGCCCACCAGCAGCACTGCTGACCGGCCGGGGAGCCACAGGCGACCCAGGGGCACGCGAGTCCTGCACCACAACACCAGTCTCACTCACTCCACCACGATTACTTTCACATGAACACAAAGCCAGGGCTTACAACGCCTTGAGCATATAGTCTTAGAAGCAGGGCTTTTTTTTTCTAAAAAAATGTTTGAGGGTACTGCGACATTGTATATAATGCAGCAAAAATTACTTATAACTGAAGCATGGGATACCACCCGTCTGGTTTTAGCCATAAAATAATCAACATGTCGAACTGGAAAAAAAAAATAAAATAAAATAAAGACTGGTATCGGACTCTTCAGTTGACTTTCAGCTCAAAGGAAGCAGGCGATACCGAGAAACACCCAAACATACAAGAGAATGTGGTATCGAACAAAACAGTTTATTTCACCTCAAATGAAGCATGCGATTCCCACCAGCCCCTGAAGAATAAAAGAAAATGGTATCGCACAATTCAATTGACCTATAATACACTTCAAATGAAACAGGTGAGTCCAATCAGCCCTCCGACATACAAAACAATACGAGGGAATATTACCGAACACATATTTTAACCTATAAAACACCACTAAAAGACACAATACAACAAAAACCATTCACACCTATCATCAACAACACTAGAAACTACACTACAAAAATCTTTTGTAACCTTGTTTGGCTCCCTAAATGGCATAGATGATGGGTGGTATACTGTGCTTCAACTGACCCAATTTTTAATACAGCTGAAAATGTATTTAACTATAATACTACAGTGTAACATTAATAGCATCGCTTTTCCCACCAAGAACTGCACTGGTATCGTTCGTATTGCAATTACCAACACGAAAAAATGAAATAAAAAATCTACGTCCACGAAATAAATCTTTGGCACTCTTCCAAGTCCTCAGCATCGTAAAAAAAATTACTTTTTTGACGAAAAAGTTTAGGGGTACGCGTCCCCCAGCGTTCCCCCTGAAAAACAGCACTGTTTAGAAGTATCTACACTCTAAGGCAAAAAGAAAAAAAGAAAACGACGAACCACGAAGGAATTGTCCGAATCGGACGGAAATCGGTAGATGTGAAAACAGAACGATTTGCTCAAAACAAAAAGCTTTACAAATTGAGCAAGTCAGCAACGGGCTGGCCCATCTCTGGCCCTCATACATGCAGTTATTCGGCTTGGCGTGGATTGATAGAAAATATTGCAACTCAATTTCATGTTTCCTCTTCTTTGGTGTGTTGGAGCTGCAATATTTACGTTGTTCAAAGCACAGTGTCCGAAGGAATAGGAATAGTTATAACGAGTAAAGTGTAAAAGACGTACAGAAGTCCCTCCGCAACGGAAGTAGTTCGGTGCGATGTAAAAGGTTGTTTTGGCGGTCGAACTGGGCGGCTACTTGGTGGGAACAGTACGCAGTCAGTGGCACCCTACACATCTACGGTGCCAAAGGAGGCAACTGGAAGGCGCTTTGCAAGGAATTTTGCCTCGAATGTGGATTTGGCTGTTGCATGGTACTCTCGGCAATAAGAAATGGCACTAACACATTAAAAATTCGTCACCAAGAAGACATTGTATAGAGCATTGAAACATCAAGAGCCGTGAGTACAGTTAGCCACTGCTCCATCAACTTGGTTCATACAGATATGTATCAGAGAATGAACCAGTTAATTTTTTATATCGATTACTAGTATGTGCATAATTGGTAACTACTGCTACCCATAGCTCAGAGTGCCCTCTCTCCGTTTGTATCCACTGCGCTATTCAAAGGGAATACTAATGAGTCATCCAAGTGCTATAAGCCTGGCTTTAGAACCATAGCTTTAATCCTGATCATGAACCTATGCAGGATCCCCTGATAAGTGTTTATAAAACCGAGTATCCTGTTTCAAGTGAACTAGTGATGTATTCATGTTTGTCAAATGTGCAAGGATTAGCAAAAGTTGAAATTAGTTAGAATTTTGCTTAAGAACTATTAATCTATTGCAAAGTATCGTTTTGCAAAAATTTAATGCCAGACTGTGTAAATGTTACTGTCTTAAATACCTTCTTTACAGGTGATAAAAATAGCACATAAGTTAAACTTATTTGAAATATAATTTCACCTTGATTACCATCATGGACGATTTATTTGAATGCAACTGAGCTCACTGTTGAACAATTTGTCTTGAAAAGTAAAAACATAAACTATTCCAAGTGAAGCTAAGAATTAACTTTAGTTGAATTAAATTTTGCTACTGTAAGAATCAAAGAGCTTGAATAGTGACACTATACCAGTTCATGGGTCCCCACTATATTCTTGTCGTGTTAGAAAGATAACTGGAACAGTACTGCTACTAAGGGAAACAAATATAAGCAGAGGGATATGAACAGTGTAATTATTATATGATTTATCTTTATTTGTGGTCTATACCTGCCAGTTCCCCCCATAAACCATGGACCTTGCCGTTGGTGGGGAGGCTTGCATGCCTCTGACTGCTGAGGGAATTAGATTAGGAAATGAGACATTTAAAGTAGTAAAGGAGTTTTTCTATTTGGGGAGCAAAATAACATGATATTCGAAGTATAGAGGATATAAAATGTAGACTGGCAATGGCAAGGAAAGCGTTTCTGAAGAAGAGAAATTTGTTAACATCGAGTATAGATTTAAGTGTCAGGAAGTCGTTTGGGAGGGGGGGGGGGGGGGGTTGGGGTTGGTTTTGGGGAAGGAGACCAGACAGCGTGGTCATCGTTCTCATCGGATTAGGGAAGGATTGGGAAGGAAGTCGGCCGTGCCCTTTCAGAGGAACCATCCCGGCATTTGCCTGGAGTGATTTAGGGAAATCACGGAAAACCTAAATCAGGATGGCCGGACGCGGGATTGAACCGTCGTCCTCCCGAATGCGAGTCCAGTGTCTAACCACTGCGCCACCCCGCTCGGTAGGGAGTCGTTTCTGAAAGTATTTGTGTGGAGTGTAGCCATGTATGGAAGTGAAACATAGACGATAAATAGTTTGGACAATAAGAGAATAGAAGCTTTCGAAATGTGGTGCTACAGAAGAATGCTGAAGATTAGATGGATAGATCACATAACTAATGAGGAGGTATTGAATATAATTGGGGAGAAGAGGAGTTTGTGGCACAACTTGACTAGAAGAAGGGATCGGTTGGTAGTACATGTTCTGAGGCATCAAGGGAACAATTTAGTATTGGAGTGCAGCGTGGAGGGTAAAAATCGTAGAGGGAGACAAGAGATGAATACACTAATCAGATTCAGAAGGATGTAGGCTGCAGTAGGTACTGGGAGATGAAGAAGCTTGCACAGGATAGAGTAGCATGGAGAGCTGCATCAAACCAGTCTCAGGACTGAAGACCACAACAACAACACAACAACAACATGCCAGTTCAGACAGGGGCCTCTCAGGTCCATATTTAGTTCTGCACTTCCTGCATTAACATTTCAGTACTGTTTCAAGTAGCAGTACTGAGTGTAGCTCTTATTAGTGTGAGTTTGGTACGATTTTGCTTTCTATTGATTACTAGTATGTTCATAATTGGTAACTACTGCTTCCCACAGCTGAGAGTGCCTTACGTCCGTTTGTATCCTCTGTGCTTTTCAAAGGGAATACTAATGAAAGTTTAATAACTGATACTCAATTTTCTTAAAGTTATATTTCCTATTTAATGTGCCTAATTAGGCTGCCAACCGTTCATTTTCCATTCCTTTATGAATTTTACTAATTTCATTAACCCCAAAATTAAAGTCTGTTTACTTTTTCTGTTAATTGCACTCTATTCAAACACATAGTCCGATACCTTCATCCATTAGACACTCGCACTGTCAAAACCCAAAATCCTCCCAGAGGGTAACAATAGCTTATGTCACGGCAAGCTAGTGTTATAAGCTGTCGTGGCTACGTGCAGACAAATGCTGAGATTTCCGTACTCTCTGTCTCATCTACTGTCTTATCAATGTGCACTGTTCGACGTATCTCCCCTCGACCTTTACGCTCTTGCCTGAACAACATGGCACGGACACCCGTTCCCATTAGACCAAAATCCTTTATGACCCGCTCCATCAATCAGCCGCTCTCTCGAAGTCCTTTTCGGTAGCAGGAAGCAGACTTTGGAATGATGTTCCTGATTATGTTACACAACTGAATAACATCTCCATCCTCAAATGACAGTTAATGATACACTCGTACCTGCAGAAGCAACAATAGCGTCTATCTTTGTCCCCGAATTCACTCGTTACCCCAATACATCCTTCTTTCCTACCCCTATTTCACATTGCTCTTTGCTGGTGCAGACTACCTACATTCTTTGCCTCAGAACTCGCTGTGTCAGAAATAATAAAGTACACTTTCCAGCGGAGTGTGTGCTGATATGAAGTTTCCTGGTAGAATAAAGATGTGTGCTGGACACAGACTCGAACTCGGGACCTTTGCCGTTAGCGGGTAAGTGCTCTACCGACTGAGCTACCCAGTCACGACATACGACTCCTACTCACGGCTTTCTTTCCGCCAGTACCTCATTTTTTAGGTTCCAAACTTCAGAAAAGCTCTCCTGCGAAACTCGCAAGACTAGAACTCCTGTAAGAAAGGATATTGCGGAGGTATGGCTTAGCTACAGCCTAGGCGCTGTTTCCAAAATAAGGCAAGGTGTGGGTGCAACTCTAGATCCGGCACACGGATTTTACATCTACATCTACATTTATACTCCGCAAGCCACCCAACGCTTTGTGGCGGAGGGCACTTTACGTGCCACTGTCATTACCTCCCTTTCCTGTTCCAGTCGCGTATGGTTCGCGGGAAGAACGACTGTCTGAAAGCCTCCGTGCGCGCTCTAATCTCTCTAATTTTACATTCGTGATCTCCTTGGGAGGTATAAGTAGGGGGAAGCAATATATTCGATATTTTAGCTGCCAGGAACTTTAAAAGTACACTTTATTGCTTCCATTATCACTGTTATCATTATTACTAATATTATAAAGGCAGCAGTAGAAGAGTAGCACTATTACTGCTACAATTAACTCCATTGGTTGAATAAAATGTTCTCGGGTTTCCAACCGCGTCAATTGCTTAAAAGTACATGAGCTTTCGGCCACGCACTCCTTGGCCATTGTCAAGTGTTATGACTGCCAGTGGGCTGTTGGTGTGCCCTTATATACGCTAGCTGCCGGCTGTGACGTCACTGGTGCCCGTGACATTGCCATATATGGGCATGTTTTGAGTCGGCGTTCGATGTGCCCTCTTCAACCGCGCGATCGCTGGATTCCACGAAGCGCTGAGCTGTAAGCCACCGTCTCTATGCAGGGTGTTTGCGGTAATTTTTATTTCAATAGCTTCCTTTATTAAACTGTCCCAGAAGCCGTTAGTACGAGCCACGACAGAGGTATCGTCAAATTTTATGTGGTGACCGTTTTCTAACGCATGCTCAGTTAACGCAGATTTCTCTGGATAGCGTAGGCGATAATACCTCTCATGCTCTTTCCTGCGTTGTTACACAGTGCGCGCTGATTGTCCGATGTACTTCTGGCCACTATTGAAATAAAAATTACCGCAAACACCCTGAATAGAGACGGTGGCTTACAGCTCAGCGCTGCGTGGGATCTATCGATCGCGCGGTTGAAGAGGTCACATCGAAAGCCGACTCAAAAAAATGTTCAAATGTGTGTGAAATCTTATTGGACTTAACTGCTACGGTCATCAGTCCCTAAGCTTACACACTACTTAACCTAAATTATCCTAAGGGCAAACACACACACCCATGCCCGAGGGAGGACTCGAACCTCCGCCGGGACCAGCCGCACAGTCCATGACTGCAGCGCCTCAGACTGCTCGGCTAATCCCGCGCGGCACGCCGACTCAAAACATGCCCATATATGGCAATGTCACGGGCACCAGTGACGTCACAGCCGGCAGATAGCGTATATAAGGGCGCACCAACAGCCCACTGGCAGTCATAACACTTGACAATGGCCAAGGAGTCCTTGGCCCAAAGCTCGTGTAGTTTTAAGCAATTGACGCGGTTGGAAACCCGAGAACATTTTATTCAATGTTATCACCGCGAGACTCTGCATTCATACAACTTTATTGGTTGTTTGTCAGGACTGTTTTTCGCAATCTCTGTATATACACTCAAATTATCTCACTTATGTTAGTACTATCTAATTGCTGTCATATTAAAACCATTTTCATTCCTTAGATATCTCTGATGTCAAAAATAAAAATACTGTATGTTTGAAACGCTGGTCCGATGTAAGAGAGCGCCCGAAGGCCCTAATCTAAGGGATTAAATAAATGCAGAAATACATCAGCAAAATAAATGATAAACAATCAATTTCGTTGCGTGCGTGTTGAGTAAAATTGTGCTCGACAAATCGCAGTGGCGTGGTTCAGTGTTGCCGGTCTTTCGCATCCAGCCACGCCTAGCGGGTCACTGCACCTCCCCCTCCCCCTGCTGTCTCACCCCCTCCCCCGCAACGAACTTGTGACATCACACTCGTCGGCTTGTCCCGTACACATTGCGAACTCTCGGCTATGTGCAGGGCCCACGGGAAATTAATATGTAATTGAAAACGTACCAACTAAAGGACTTACCTTTGTCGTGCGCTATCAAGAGCTTGCATGCATTTAAAGGAGTAGCCACGAATTATTAAACTTGCCTGAAACAGATAACTCACTTTCAGCTAGAGAGGGCTGCTGGCACGTAAGATCTACAGTGTCACGTGTTATGACGTACGCGTCATTGCCTGTCTCTTTCGTCGGCCTAGCTCTGCATGAATTACATAACAAAGTGGAGTGAAGATCCATCCTTTGCGTTTATGTCTGAGAAAAAGGGATGGAGAAGTAGCAATAACGTACACTCCAATTCTTTCATAAGTGGAGCACTGTCACATGCTAGACATCTGAACATCAGTGTTTGGCACCATTCACGTTGTAACCTACATGAATCTATGTTTTGTCTGAATAAACCACTGGCCGCTTGCATTCTGCTTCTTAATTTTTTGTTTTATTGAGTTCCACGGTATGCTTTGTTTGAAGCTATGTCGTCTCATTCGCATAAGATAACACGTTTATTCTGGCATCTTTTGGAACCAAATCCTATAGACACAATTTTTTCCCCAGGTTTCGTTACTAGCCTCGAGTTGCAAGACCTCTGAAGATTCTGAAGTTTCCTGATAATAAATTTATCCATATTGTCAATGGAATGCGATTATTTATTTTGTGCTGAGTGCTTTTTCTCCTTTATGATGTTGTTGTTGCTGTGGTCTACACCCCAAAGACTGGTTTGGTGCAGCTCTCGATGCTACTCAATCCTGTGCAAGCCTCTTCATCTCCAAGTAATTACTGCAACCTACATCCTTATGAATCTGCTTACTATATTCATCTCTTCGTCTCCCTCTACGATTTTTACCCCCCCCCCCCCCCCACGCTTCCCTCCAGTACTAAATGATCGGGATAGATGACCTAGCAGTTTGGTCCCTTCCCCCCTCTTTTAAACCAACCAACCAACCAACTAAATTTCCCACCAACCGATCCCTTCCTCTAGTCAGTTTGTGCTAAAAATTTCTCTTCTCCCCAATTTTATTCAGTACCTAATCATTAGTTACCTGATCTACACATCTAATCTTCAGCATTCCTCTGTGGCACCCCATCACCCCATTACATATGTTTCTATTCTCTTCTTGTCAAGACTGTTTATCGTCCATGTTTCACTTCCATACCTGGCTACACTTCATACAAATACTTTCATAAAGGACTTCCTGACACTTAAATCTATACTCGGTGTTAACAAATTACTCTTCTTCAGATACGCTTTTTTTTTGCCATTGCCAGTCTGCATTTTGTAACCTCCCTATTTCAACCATCATCAGTTACTTTGCTTCCCAAATACCAAAACTCATTTGCTACTTTAAGTGTCTGTCTCATTTCGTAATCAATTCCCCCCACATCAACTGATTTAATTAGACTATATTCCATTATCCTTGCTTTCCTTTTATTGATATTCATCTTATATCTTCCTTTCGAGACACTGTCCATTCCGTTCATGTCATCAACGAACCTCAAAGTTTTATATTTCTTCTTCCCGGACTTCAATTTCTACTACAAAAATTTTCTTTTCTTTCCCCTACCACATGCTCAACATACAGACTCAACGATATCGGAGATGGGCTATAACCCTGTTTCACTCTCTTCTCAACCATTGCTTCCCTTCCCTGCCCCACGACTCTTATAACTGCCATCTAGTTTCTGTACGAATTATAAATAGCCTTTCATCCCTGCATTTTACTTATGCCACCTTCAGAATTTGAAAGAGAGTATTCCAGTCAAAGTTGCCGAAAGCTTTCTCTAAATGCTATAATCGTGGGTTTGGCTTTCCTTAACATATCTTTTATGAGATCTCGTAGGGTCAGTATTGCCTCGCGTGTTCCTACATTTCTCTGGAATCCAAACTGATCTTCCCGAGGTCGGTTTCTACCAGTTTTTCCACTCTTCTGTAAAGGATTCGTGTTAGTATTTTGCAGCCATGATTTACGAAACTGATAGTTCGATAACTTTCACACCTGTCACCACCAGCTTTCTTTGGAATTGGAATTATTATATTCTTCTTGAAGTATAAGGGTATTTCGCGTGTCTCATACATCTTTCTTACCAGATGGAAGAGTTTTGTCATGGCAGGCTCTCCCAAGGCTATCAGTAGCTCTAACGGAATGTTGTCTACTTCTGTGGCCTTGTTTTGACTGACGTCTTTCAGTGCTTTGTCAGATTCGTCAAGCAATATTATATTTGCCTTCTCATCTGGATGTACGTCCTCTTCCATTTGCATAATATTGCCCATAAGTACATCTCCCTTGTGTTGACTCTCAAAATACTCCTTTCATCTTTCTGCTTTCCCTTTTTTGCTTAGGACTGGTTTTCCATCTGAGCTCTTGACATTCATACAGGTGGTTCTCTTTTCTCCAAAAGCCTCTTTTATTCTCCTGTAAGCAGCATCTATCTTACCCCTAGTGATATATGCTTCTACATCTCCAAATTTGTCCTCTAGTCATTCCTGCTTAGCCATTTTGCACTGCCTGTGGATCTCGCATTTTTGGCGTTTGTAGTCACTTTTTTCCTTTCATCGATTAAATTCAATATCTCTTGTATTACCCAAGGATTTCTACTAGCCCTCGTCTTTTTATCTACTTGCTCTTCTGCTGCCTTCACTATTTCATCTCTCATAGTTACCCATTCTTCTTCGACTGCATTCCTTTGTCCAGTTCTTTTCGGTCGTTCCCTAATGCTCCATCTGTACCTCTCTAGAACCTGTAGTTTTTTCAGTTTATCCAAGTCCTATCTCCTTAAATTCCTACCTTTTTGCAGTTTTTTCAGTTTCAAAGTGCAGTTCATAACCAATAAATTGTGGTGAGAGTCCACATCTGCCCCTGAAAATGTCTTACAATTTGAAACCTGGTTTCGAAATCTCTGTCTTGCCGTAATATAATCAATCTGGAACCTTCC